>NC_135623.1:61379957-61979957 GCF_053574225.1 Canis aureus | reverse complement strand
TTCTTGTCAGCCTTGTTTTGAAAAACCAGACCTTATTTCTTCTTTCCCTAAAAATGTTATTAGATAAATTGCTTTAAAAGTTCTTTTCTTGGCTATGTTTCCACCATTCCACTATGTTTCCACCATTTCCGTCCCTGGACTACAAAGCTGTATCCCAATCCAGCTTTTTGAATTGAGCCTCTTCCCCCACCCTTCGAAAGATACCTCAGTTTGTTGTGATTATTTTATATTTTTAAAAGATTTTATTTATTTGAGAGAGAGAGAGAGAGAGTGAGTGGAAGCAGAAGAGGCAAATGGAGAGGGAGAAGCAGGCTCCCTCCTGAGAATGGAGACCAATGCAGGGCTTGATGCTTAACTGGCTGAGCCACCTACGCACCACCTCAATTTGCTGTGTTAAAGATTCACATTTATATTGTGTATTATGGTATGCCCATCTCAAGAGTATTAATTGTAGTAAAGTTTCATAGATTAAAATCCAATAAGAAAGGAAGAACATTTGGGGCCTAATTTAGGTTCTATCATTAACTAATTTTCTGATTTTGCATGTACCACTTAGCCCCTGGGAGCCCATCTCTGTTTCTGCAAAATGAATATATTACTACCTACTCTAACTGCCTCCGAGAATTTGAAAGAACAAAGCATGTTAATAATAGTAAAGCTATTTAGAGATATTATGTAAATACGACTGAACTTTCCACTGCTAATCAGTTATTATGCAGCAGTTTGGAATAGATAGAGACATAAATACAATGTACTGGGCCATATAATTATTACTGCTATCTTTAAAAGATCTTTTGTCACAAAATATTAATCTATATATGAGCTGCCTATAATTCTCTCAATGTATCCCTTGACCATCTAGATATGTTCATTAGCTATCCTGGGCATATAGAAAATTTTTGTGACTGCATAAATAGAACACACAGAGATTTGTTATAGAGGCTGAAAGTACAGAGTGAAGAAATAGGAGGAGTAGAATAAAGCTAGCACACAGTTTTGTCTGTTATGTACTGCTCACAATCCTATTACCTAGACAGTTTGCCTGTATTGCCTGTAAGCTCAAAAGAGAAAATGGAATTAAAAGGCCTTCCTTAAGAAGAAAATTCAAAATACACAATGTGGACACTGATCTTTTGTTCATTTATTTGACTTTTTGTTCCTGGTTATTATTTTTGTTTTGGACAATGAAAAATTAAATAGGGGCAGATTTAAGGTTCTTTTCCACTCATGACATGTAATGGCTATTTTTCCCCAAAAATCTGAAATAAGGAAGTTATAAGAGAGGAAAACAAAAAAAAATTGCATTTCATTTCCTGCAGATATGACTAGTTCTTTTAATTTCGGCATGCATGTTATCTTTAAGTATCATTCGTTCACACAAACTGGTACAATGGAGCAATCAGGAATTTAATTTATTAATTTTATTGGATCAAATCCCATTCTGTGTACTGATAAAGTCTTTGGAGGATGGTTGAAGGATGGAATTGGCTTTTCTCAGTTATGTGAGGCGTATAGAGACTTAGAAAAGATATTGTTTCCACTTAAAGGAATCAGAGCTTTTTGAGTACAAGTTAGTGGGTATTCAAGAGTGTACCAGACAATGATGAGTAAGCATATCAAAGCATATGTATTTAATACCTATCCCTTTAGCCATGTTGAAAGTACTTCCCTTCCTACAAATTTCCTTCAGCTCTTTTATCATATATTTACTCTTCACATTATAATATTCTGATAACGTAACTGGAGTTCTATGGAGTATTTGCTAAAACGATACAACTTTCTTTATGAAATATTCACAATAGTTCAAGAGATAAATTGTGAAATAAAAAAAATCCACAAATTCTTCCACTTATAACCAATGTATACCTGAAGGGAGAGGAAGACTAACATATAGATTGAAATGATGTCCACTAGTATCAGATGAGTACATTTATGACTTCATGACATCTCGAAATCATCACAAAAGGCGCACAGCTGATGAGATTTGGCTCTTTGGACTATTATTCGTTCCTTACTATATCTTTATGAATCTTGCTAACAAATAGATTAGAAGTAAGGAGACTATTACAATCTGCAGGCCCAAATCTGGCCTGCCTCTTGTTTTTGTAAATAAAGTTTTATTGAAACACAACAATCCCCATTTACATGTTGGGTGTAGGGGCTTCACTACAGTGGCATGGTTGTAACAGAGACCTACAGAGCCTAAAATACTTACTACCTGGCCCTTTACAGGAAAAGCTGCTGATGCCTGAAATAAATGAAATAAAAATCAAACAATGGAACAGCTCACGTCATCTCCCTTCTCTGTGGAAGAAAAATCAATACTGATTCATTCTGTTTATCTGGCTCTGTGTTAATTCTTATTGTTTTTATTAAGTGCGAAAGTTGAGAATAACATTGTGTTGCCAATTTATCTACCTAAACACCTGGGAGTATTTCCTTGAGAGTATTTCCTCTTGAAAATGTTACCAAAGTTGTTAATGGTAACGAACATCTCCCCAAATTTTGTGAATTCCATACAAATTACAGTACTAGTGATTATCCATGGTAGTAATTACTTTTTTAATTATTAAGTAAGGAAATATTGAAATACCTTTACTAACATTTTAAGATTAAATAAACTTAATTTCTTTTAGCTGACTGTTTAATCTTTCTAATAATTTTAGTTCTCTGGTAGCCAGATCTGGGAAGTGTAAATCTGCTATAGAGTTGGTCTCAAGTTCTCTTTTTGTATTCGCCCCCATTCCTGTACCTTCCTTAAGAGCACAATGGGAAATATTATTGTTTTTGACAAGATCATGATATGATCAGAATAGTTAATGCCCAATTCTTGGGTCTTTGCTGGCTCCACTAGTTATAGATTCTGCTCTAGAAATAACAACTGTACTGATAAAGTCTTTGGAGGATGGTTGAAGGATGGAATTGGCTTTTCTCAGTTATGTGAGGCGTATAGAGACTTAGAAAAGATATTGTTTCCACTTAAAGGAATCAGAGCTTTTTGAGTACAAGTTGATGGGCCTTTGGGAGTGTACCAGAAAGTGATGAGTAAGCATATCAAGGACATTTAAGTGAATGGCTTTGAAATTGTGCTGAAAATCTGAGTGAAAGTACTCCAGGAGAGACAGGAATTGGAATTGATCCTTACTCCAGTAAGGAACTTTCACAGGAAAGCTTTCCAGCACTTTTACAGATCAATACATTCGGCTTTGTCATGGATAATTCTTTAAGGCCCTTAGGATCTAGAGATCCTTGGCTATTTAAAATAGAAAATGCTGGTGTATGTCCTAGGGGGATTATTACCATCCTACAAATTATTCTGAATTCTAAATGAAATCCTGATTTATCAAAAGTATAGCTTTCATGGCAAGGACTGTGATAAAGTAAAAACACTACAAAAGCATGGAGTTGCAGGTTTAGCTTAAGACTGCTGTGTTTGGATAGAAAATAAATTTTAAATAAAGCTTGAGCACTTTTTAGACTTTCTGGCCTCAGAGCAGTCCCGCTTCTCTATTCCCATTTATCACTTCAGTCAAAATCTCACAAATATTTAAGTTTTTAACTCTTGCCAATAATTTAGTCTACGATAATCTCATTGCTAATATGAAAGTAGACAATTATTTTATTGGTGCAAGTTTTTGAAGGAGAGCAGAAGGAGAGGAGACCCTAAAATATGATACTTTGGCCCGAGGATTATTTAGAGCTAGAAGTAATCAAAATCTAGCAGATTTAGGAAGAGCTCTTTACCTCTCCTTAACTGCCTAAATTTACATTGGAAACGGGGTCTGTGCAGGAAGAGAGCTGCTACCACATACATCTTTTACCTAAGAAACTTTCTTAATAACAGGGCAGGCTTTGTTTTTCAGACACCACCTGCCTCTCACCTTTGTGAGTGGCCTTCCCCTCCTTCCTATCTGCAGACCCCCACCCCTTTCTCTGGCTCAGGCCTGGGATGTTATACAAGCCTCAATCGTTGGCTTGCCTTTGGGTCTCATACCTTTATGGGGCTTTCATTCGTACAAAATTAAATGTGTTTTTCTTCCATTAATCTGTCTTACACCAATTTAATTATTAGAACAGCCAAAGGACCTAGAAAGGAAGAAGGGGAAACTCTTCCTCTTCTACATTTTCTTTAACGATGCATTTCATTTATTTGTTTGAAGTGGTCATGCAAATAGGAGTACAAAATTGAAAAGAAATGCTGTGCTATAAAATGTCATTCTCTCCTCCCACTGCTGTGTCCTCCCTTCTATCTTCATAGAAGCACTCACTGTCCCATTTTCTTCTGTGCCTTTCCAGAATAAGTCTGTACAAATGTAAGCATTTACTTATGTATCACCTATCTATCATCTATCTATCTATCTATCTATCTATCTATCTATCTATCTATCATCTATCTATCATCTATCTATCTATCTATCCATCTATCATCTTTTTATCTTTATTATGATGCAAATAGTACCAGGCTCTTCATACAGGTCAAGATTTAGTTATTTTACTTTGATAATATACATTTGAAATGGTTTCCTATCAGCTCTTCATTATTTTTAGCAGCTTAGTAATATTCCACGAGATGAGTGAACTGTGTTTTTAACCAGCTCCCATACCAAAATTTTATCTAATTTTCTGGCTTTCTGTTTTACTTTTTGTGTGTCTGTGCCTATGCCAGTATGTGTGTGGTGAATGTGTATAAGAGTGTGTGTTGGGGGCTCACACACAGAAGCCACGTGACTCAGCTCACTCGTACTACTCTGTTGGACGATGTGAGTATCCTCTGTTGCTCCATTTTTACCTTTGCCTTTGTCCTTGGTCACCGAATACATTTCTTAACTTCTCTACAACAGGCATTGCTCTAAGGTGTGGTATTTTCTTGGATATAGTTTTGTAAACTACAAACTATTGGTTAGCATGTGTGTGTTTAAAAATCATATTGATAGTATTGTGTTATTGATCCATTCTTTACTTTATGGTCATTACTTCTAAATTGCTGCATGATATTTTTAAGCATGTTTGTTATTTTTTTCCAAATCTATTTCCCAGCAGTTGACACATAGGATGCTTCTGGTTTTCACAATCACAAATAATTCTATAATAAACATATGCATACAAATTCCACAATGGATCTATACATGAATGTTTCTACCTCCAATGCTGCTGGGCATTGCAGCAGTGCTGGGCCATCCTGATGGTTGCTGTGTACTACAAGTTTTCTACACATTAGCTGTGCCAGGTTATGCTTCCATCTGAAATATACAGGATTCCTATTTTCTCGCGTCCTCGTCAACATTTGGTATCACATAGCTTTCTAATTATTTTAATCATTGGATATAAGGTAATAAATCATTATTTACCTTTGTATTTCTCTGATGATTAGGGAGATTTGAAATATATGGTTTTCAATCTGTAAAGTTTCACTTCTTATTCACATATAATTCTATGTGAATTCTATAATTCTATCACCTGAGAGAGAGAGTCCAGTGTTTTCCAATTCTGTAAGAGACTCTTATATTCTAGATAACATTGTCTTGGTTTTTTTCTTTGCCATATCTTCACCTGGTGTTCTCTTGAAACTTTAAAAAGCAAAACACCTTAATTTTGATGTGTTCATCAATATGTCACCTTATGCCAGATGCTTTCTGATGCCCCATTTAAAATTAACTTTAGAGTCTTACATTTCACATTTTCATACACTGAACACATCAAAATTTCATTTGCAGAAGTTTATTTTTCTCCATGAAGTTCTTAATTTTTCCACTGTTTCTTAAATAATTATTCTTTTGCTCACTTCTTTGAGGTTCCACATGAAACCATGTTGCTCTATCTAGCTATGTCAGTTTTTAAGGGTCCCTTTTTCCATTTCCTAATTTGGCTGCTTGTTCTCACAGCACGCAGCTTTTATTTTAAGTCTATGTTGTACATCTTACAATCCAGTTACATGTTTTTCCTTTTCCCTTTAATATAAGCAGATCCTGCATATGGTTTTTACTTGTCTTTGTCTCTTTTCTTCAACAATTTTGCCAGAGGTTTATCAATTGTGTTAATTAAAAACAAACAAACAAACAAACAAAACAAAAAAAAACACAAGCTTTTGGTTTCACTCACTTGTTTTCTTTTTTTCTTATTTTAGTCTGTTTTCAATGTAATTGATTTTTGCTCTGCTCTTTATTATTTCCTCCCTCTGCTTGCATTGGGTTTAATTTGCTTTTCTTCTACTAGTTTCTTTCTTTCATTTTTTTTTTTTAAAGATTTATTTATTCATTTGAGAAAGAGAGAGAGAAAGTGAGCAGGAGCAGGGGCAGGGACATAGGAAGAGAGAATCCCAGGCAGATTCCCCACTGAGCACAACTCCAACTCGGGGCTCAAACCATGAGATCATGCCCCCCCCCCCCCAGTCAAAACCAAGAGTTGCATGCGCAATGACTCAGCCACTCAAGAGCTCCTTTCTCCCCTAGTTTCTTAAGGTAGAAACTTAGATCATTGATTTGGGACCTTCTTCTGTCCCATCATAACAATTTAATGCTTAAAGAACTGTTTTTCAGTGGATTCTTCAGGCAATCATTTGTGTGTCTGAAAAAGCATTTAACCTTTTTTGAGAAATGTTTTCTCTAGGTATAGATAAGGGATGATGGATTTTCAGATTTTCTTCCAGAATATAATGATGCTACTTGTTATCTTCTCACTTATGTGTTTTCTAATGAAAAGACTGCTCTAATTTTTGGTTTTGCTCCTTTGTATGTGATGGGTCTTTTTTCTTTTTTTTCCCCTCTAGCTCCCTTCAAGATTTTCTTTTTATCTTTTTTTCAGCAGTGTGAATGTGATATGTCTGTGTGTATATATATATTTTAATACTGCCTTGGGTTCTTTTAGTCTCTTGAATTTCAATTTTGATGTCGTTCATTATTTTTGGACAATTTATGGTCTTTATCTTTTCAAATATTTCTTCTGTCTTGTGATCTCTCTGTTCTCCTTCTGGGACTCCAAATACAAATATTTAGATGATCTGATATTTTCCCACAGCTCTTTGATGCTCTGTTCTGTTTGCTTTCATTCTTTTTTTCCCCCTTGTGTTTTGGTGATTTCTCCTGACCTATCTTCAAGTTCACAGATTCTTTCCTCAACCAGGACAGGTCTACTGCTGAGCCTGCTGCAGGAATTCCTCAGCAGATCTTTACTCATGCCCCGAGTTTGACAAGTACAGTTTTCTTGCCCTATGGCATTTGCTTCTCAGAAAATAAGGAAGAGTAATGTGATTTTTGCCTTTCCAGCAATGGCGGTGAATCCCCTCTTCCGTGTCTACCAGCAGCAGCAGTTCTCTTAGGCTGTCCCCCTCTTTCACTTGCTACCCATTGGAAGTTTCCAAAAAAAGAGTTCATGAGTAAATGCAAATTCCTTTTGTGTCTGGGACTATCAGCAGTTTTATACTGTTATGTTAGCCCATTCTCAGTCTTTGGCAATATAGTACAATTTCAGATGATCCTGCCTTCTTTCTATGTTCTACCGAAGACGAGATGGTTCATATTGCACTTTCTCTGATGGATGCCTGCACCTTTTTGCATTTCCAGGTTATCTGGTGTTACTCTGTGACATCAATTTTTTGATAGTTTGAGAAAGTTTATGATTTTGTATGATTTTATCTGGCTTTTTCTTGTTGAGGGGAAGCCTTCTTTTTAGCTCTCCATTGCCTAGGTGTAAGGAAAGCTCTCTTACTGATTTTTTTTTTTAAGATTTTAATTTTTAGAATGGTTTTAGATTTATAGCAAAACTGAGAGGGGAAGACACAGAGATTTACCATATTCTCCTTACCTCCACACATGCATAGCCTTCCTCATTATCAGTAACCCCTGCCAGAGTATTGCATTTGTTACGATTATTAAACCTACACTGATACATCATTATCACTGAGTTCATAGTTTACATTATTGTTCACTCCTGTTCTTATATACTCTATGGATTTGAACAAATATATAATAAAATGTACTCATCATTATAACATTATACAACTTCTGTTGTCCTAAACATTTCTGTGCTCCACTTATTCATCTATCCCTCTCATTCTAACCCCTAACAACCACTGATCTTTTTACTGTCTCCACAGTTTTGCCTTTTCTAGAACAATATAATTGAAACCATTGCCTTTTCAGATTGGCTTTTTTCACTTAGTAATATATATTTAAGTTCCTTCCATATCTTTTCATGGTTTGATAAATAAATTTTTTAGCACTGAAAATATTCCATTATCTGAGGTACCACAGTTTAATATTCATTCACCAACTGAAGGATATCTTTGTTGCCTCCAAATTTTTGGCCATGACGAATAAAGCTGCTATAAACATCCATGTATATTGTCCGTGGATATAAATTTTTAACTTCTTTGGGTAAGTACCAAGGAGCATGATTGTTAGATATTATAGTAATAATTATGTTTAGTTTTCTAAAACACACACACACACACACACACACACACACACTCACAACTGCCAAAGTATCTTCCAAACTAGTAGTATGTACTATTTTGCATTCTTATCAGCAATGAATGGACATTCCTGTTGTTTCACATCCTTCCCAGCATTTGGTGTTGTTAGTATTCAAGATTTTGGATATTCTAACAGAGGTATAGTAGTATCTCATTCTCATTTTAATTTGCATTTCTATAGGATATGAGACGTCTGTCTTTTCAAATACTTATTTGCTATCAACATACCTATTTTTTGTGAGGTGTCTGTCAAGGGCTTTAGTTCAATTCTTAATAGGGTTGTTTGTTTCCTTATTGTTGAGGTCTTTGTATATTTTGAATAATAGTCCTTTATCAGAAAATATTTTGCAAATATTTTCTTTCATTTTGTGGCTTGTCTTCTCATTCTTTTGATGTTTCATTCACAGTAGTTTTTAAATATAATGGAATTCAGCTTATCAAATATTTCTTCATGGATTATGCCTTTGGTGTTATATTCTTATTGTTTTATTATGAAATTTAAAGTCAGTGTGTTTAGTTCCAAATATAAATCAATATTGTGTTTTTGTTGTAATTTTAAAAAGTAAGTTAATTGAAGAGAATATTCTTATGTGAAATCTTCCTGTTCAATGATAAGTTGTGCCATATAATTGTTCAACCTCTTTTTGCATCTTCCAGTAGGATTTAAATTGTTTTTTATGTACATTGTACATGCTTTTTCAATTTATTTCTAGATATTTTATTAATTTTGTGTTATTTTAAATGGATACATCTTCTAACTGGCAGTTATTTGTTGATGTGAAAATCATTGGTTTCTGTATATTTAATTTTACACTAAACTTCAATAAATCTTCTTACTACTTGCAGTTTTTTTAGCTGATTCTTTTATTTTTTTCCCCAGAAAACAAAGATGTAATCTAAACTTAATGATAATAAATTTTCAATGATAAGACTTTAATAATTTAATAATTTTAAAAGTAAATAATAAAATTAATAATTTTAATGATAAGATTTTTGATTTTTATGTTTTTTCTTGATCTAATTGCATGAATATAGTCAAAACAATGTTAATTATAATGATGGTAAAGAACATACATAAAGAACATATTTGTTTTATTCTTGATTTTAATTAAAATGCTTTTAATGTTTCCCAGTTAAGCATGATTTAACTATCTGAAATGTCTTATGTTACTGGGAATGCTACTAATTATGTTAGTTTTTTGTTATATGACTTTTCATTATGTATGGAAATTATGATTTTTCTTCATTGATTCTTTAATTAATATGCAAATTTATATAGACATACTAACATGTAACCTTCCCTGCATTTTTAGAATAAATAACACTTCTTGTATTATTATTTTAATGTGCCCTTGGACTCTGTTCATTATTTTTTTTCACTCATAATCATTAAATAAAATTGATTTCTACTTTGTTTTGCTTTTCTACTATTGTTTTTGGGTTCTGGATCCATATTCTGATGACTTTCTAAAGAGCATTTGAGTTCTTCCCATTCTTTTTCTTTGTATTTTTGAACAGTATGCATTTCACTATAGTTATTTTTTCCTTAAAGGTTTGGTAGAAATCCCTGTGAAACTATTTGAACATTTAATCTTTGGAAACAATAGCTTTATAAGTGTCACCTTCTAGAGTAATTGGTATACTGTTTGGGGGTTTAATTTTAACGTACCTGTTCCCAGAAAATAATTTATTTCATACAGTTCTTATTATCATTGAGCAGAGTAATGAGCAAAACATTCTTTTGTAATTCTTTCTGTGTCTTTGCTATTTATGGTTGTTTCCACGAAAACACTTCAGTATTTTGTATTTGTGCTTTTACTCTTTTGTCCTCAATGAGATTATTAATGGTTTATCTATTTTTTTATTTTACAGAAAATAATTCTTGGATTTATTTTTTATTCTATTAGTTTAATGATTTTTAATCTATTAAAGTCTGTTTGTTTTTTTTAAAGATGTATTTATTTATTTAAGAGAGAGATAGAGAGATAGAGAGAGAGAGAGAGAGAGAGACTGCATGTGAATTGGAAGACAGGCAGAGGGAGAGAGTCTTCAAGCATACTCCCTGCTGAGTGTGGAGCCTGACACAGGGCTCAGTCCCATGACTCATGAGATCATGACCTGAGCTGAAACCAAGAGTTAGTCACTTAATAGACAGAACCACCCAGGTGCTCCTTAAAATCTGTTTATACTTAATTTCTTCTATTTATCTTTTCATAGGTTTGTTTTTTTATGACCTCTCAAGATAAATGTTTTATTAATTCATTTTACTATTTTATTAATTTTACTATTTTATGTATTAATATGATATTTGAAACTATAGACTTTCCTGACAATGCTTCAGTTCTCTTATCTATGTTTGTTCAAAGTTGCTACTCCGGTGTGAACTTGAATTTTTTCCAGAAGTTATTTCCTTATGCCAAATACACTTTTAATATTTGATTTTACTGGGTCAAGTTAGCCTTAAAGTGTGTTAGTTACTTTGGAGTGGCTCTGTTTGATTACTAAATAAAAATATATCTATATAACATGATAGGGTACTGAGTACATACATAGGAAATATATTTTTCCTCATCCGAAATAATTAAGCATTCCTAGTGCATGGATTAGCAATAATAAAAAATGAATAAATAAAGGTTCTAAGCTTGAATCATGTTCTCTTTTACTTAACTGGTTTGCATATCCCAGACTGAGGATAATGACTTCTATTCTAACCAACCTCTTAGAAATTTGAAAAATACAACTGGCTTGCTCCTGTTCCAGTTTACATGTAACCACAGGCTTCAGAATGACGTATCTTGCTGTGGTATAACAAAGGACTTTTTAGTGCCTGAAGGCTGTGTATGTCTATGGATGGATTCATAAAAAGTAGTTAAATTGAGTTTTATGGGACTTTTGAGAATAAGCCCTTTTATCATGGTATACAGTTACTTCATTCACCTTGGTGATGGCCTGAGGACCTGGAGATGGGATCTTAACGTTTTTTTCTCCCCCATAAAATTAGTTGGGAAGCTTATTTTCCGATTTGGTTATGTATAGGTTTGACACTAGGACAGAAAGCCAGAGGGATACAGGTCTAAATAAAAACTCTTTGAGTGAAAGTTATTGTACTGGCATTTCTACTTTCAGTTTCATTGAGAGTATGGTGGGATTCTGTTGATCTATTCTTTCTCACCTTTTCCCACATTCCCCTTTTTGTCCATGCCTGACCCCAGTGTGAGAAGCTACATAGTAATAATGATTAACAATGCTAGAGCTAATGTATCGAGTTATTTATTCTTTTCTGGTATTGGTTTAGGTGTTTTTGTGTTTATAAATCACTTCATATTCACAACAAACCCATGAAGTAGGTGTTATTATTGTGGTAAGCATCCCAAAGTTGTTCAGTTCCTAATCTACAGAATATGTGAATATGTTATATTACATATTAAATTACATGGCAAGCACAATGATTTTACATGGAATTAAGGATCTTAATCATCTCTTAAAATAAAGAGATCATAAAAAGATATGGAGTTCATCCTGGAATATCTAGGTGGGTCCAATGTAATCATAAACATTCTTATGTGAAGAATGTGGAAGAGGGAGACAGAAGGTCAGAGTCAGAGAGAGATTAAAGATGCTCTGTTGCTGTGAGGAGAGAGGAAGAGGTACAAGCCAAGGAAGATAGGCAGCTTCTAGAAGCTGTTAAATCAAGTAAACATATTTTCCTCTCCAGCCTCAGGAAGGACACTTCCTGACAGCTTAATTTTAGCCCAGTGAGATCCATTTTGGACTTCTGAACTCCTGAACTGTATAGTAATACATTTGTGTTGTGATAAGCCACAGAGCTCATGGTGATTTGTTCCAGAAACAATGGGAAACTAATGCAATTATCATACTTATTTGGCAATGATGGGATAAGAAACAGAGGTTAGGTAACTATATTACTGTTTTTGTAAAGCCAGGTGTCCTATCAGTTACCAATAGTAAATTTACCCTGTGTTATAGTGCACAATTTTATGAGTTTTGATAAATATAGTCATGAAACCAAAAACAAAATGAAGATATGTTTCCAACACCTTAGTAAGTTCTTATACCTCCTTTGTATTTAGAATTTCTCTCAATCCCAAGTGCCTGGAAACTGACCTACTTTTTTGTTCCTATGATTTTTGCCTTTTGCAGATTGAGATATAGATAAAATGATAGTTGTGTGAATAGCTTGGCAATTCATTTCCACAAAAAATGTATAAAGCTGGACCAAATTGTCAAAAACAATCATATAAGGACACAGAAAATTGACCAAAAGCAGATAACAATTTGAGAAGTATTAATTCCTAAAAACCTGTGAGAGTTTTGGGTAACAATGTCAGGAGTCTCTGGCCATTTCCCTGAGACTGTTCACACCCCCAGTCCCTTTGAACAAGAGTCACAAATTGTGACTGGGTGCAAGAACCTGGGGCTTTGCTACCAAAGAGGACAGACTGTCCCAGTTGAGGGTAAGAGGCAAAAACCTCATGCTTTGCTGGTTAGCAGTGGTGATGGAGTCAACTAGGAATGGGCAGGAAAATCTTCTAGCCAGACATTTCATGGGAAGATAAGGAAGCCCCAGAAATGCTGAGATAAGCTTTTCATGTGCCTATTGGCTGACTAGAAATTTATGCATGTGAACAAGAGGTCAATCAGGGCCCAGGAGAAAAGAAGAGGAAGAGGGAGAAGAAGAAGAAAAGAAAAGAAGAAGAAGAAGAAGAAGAAGGAGGAGGAGGAGAAAAAAAGAAGAAGAAGAAGAGGGAGAGGGAGAGGAAGAGGAAGAAAAAGGAGAGAAGGAGAAGATGAGGAAGCGGAAGAAGAGAGCTTAGGAATACATAAAAACAGGCTGTCACATCGAGTGCATTTCTCAAACCACATACACATAAAGATGAAAATTACATGGTCAAGGTGTTGGAGCAAAACCTCTGTCTAAAGCATTAGCTACCCTCCCTTCCTAGGAGGCAACACCTAGGAAGCCAGGCTAAAAAAAATCAACATAAGAATGAAAAACCTGAGCAGAGACATCAGTGGCTCAGGAGCAAATAGTTTTTAAAAGTCTAATAAGCCTCAGGAAAAAAAAAAAAAAAAAAAAAAGAACCCAGAGGTGTTATGATAGATAATCTAAAATGAACACTTTCAAAAAGAAAAAAAAGCATACAAAGAAATAATAAAGTGTGACTCATACTTAGTTATAGAAGCAGAAGCTTTCAATAAAAACTGTATGGGTTCATCTGCTTGATTTAACAGCCTTTATAAATATATTCACAGACGTAAAGGAAATGCTGTTCAAAAAATAAAAGTAAATTAGGATGACAATAAGTTAGTAAATAAGGAATATTAGTAAAGAAATGTAAGCTGTATAAAAGGAAATAAATTCTAAAGTAGAAAGTTAACAAGAACTAGAATGAGAGGACCAACAACAGATTTGAGATGATAGAAGAAAGAATTACCAAGAATGTAGGAATCACCTTGAATTCTAACTATCCCCTATCTCCAACTAGTAGATAAAGGAACAAAAAAAAATATTTGAAGAAATAACATTTGGCTAAAAACATGCCAAATTTGATGAAAAATATGATGCCCCAGATCTCAGAAACTCAATGAACCCCAAGAAAGATAAACATAAAAGGAACAGCACCTATACACATTGTCAAACTGTGAAAGACAAAGACATAAAAGAAAACTTAAAAGCAGCAAAACAAAAAATGATTTGCAACAATATGATTAGTAACTGATTTCTTAATTGGAAACTGGAGATGAAAAGGGAGTGTGGAATGAACTATGCAAAATATTGATGAGGAAAAAGAAAATCAATGATGAATTAAATATTATATACAGTGTATGTATGTGCATGTCTGTTATTCCAAAAAAAAAAGGCAGTAAAAGAGGAATGTGAAAGATATGATATAGGAAAACCCCCAGCAATCTAACCCTAACAGTAATTGTATTAATGTAAATAGACTAAACTGTAATCAAAGGCGGTATTTGCCAAACTGAATAAAAAAGTAAGACTCATCCCTATGCTTTCTGCAAGAGAAATACTTTACTATATCCAAAGAAATAAATAGTTGAGGTGAAAGATGGAAAAAGCAACATTCCATTCAAACAGTAACTCTAAATAACCTGAAGTAGTTATATTAATATAGAGTTTAAGATAAGAAATATTATTAGAGACAGAAACAGATTTTTCCAATAAACTGTTAATATACTAAAAAGAGTTAGCAGCTGCACCTAAATAAATGTACTTAAAGAGTCCCTAAATAAATTAAGCAAAATCTTACATAATTATAACAGAAATAGACAATTCAATAATTATAGTTGGAGATTTCAGTACTTTACTCACAATAATTGACGAGGCAACTAGAAAAAAAAAAAGTAAGATTAGAGAATATTTGAAGGACCCCATCACCAACTTGACATATTGAGAACTTTTCACCTGACAATAGCAGAATGCACCTATTCTTCAGTGCACATGACCCATTGTCCAAGATTGATATCATGCTAGGACATAAAATAAGTTTCAGTAACTTCAAATGGATTAAAATCATACCAACCGTATTCTCCAACCACAACAGAATTAAATTGGAAATGAACAACAGAAAGAAGTCTGTGGTTAGAGGAAACTTTGTAACTTTAAGCACTTCCAGTGGAAAGGAAGAAAGATAAAAATCAATAATCTCAGCTTCCACCTTAAGAAACTAGGAAAACAAGAACACCAAATCCAGTGCCAATAAGAGGAAGATGGAAATAATAAAATCGGAGTGGAAATCAATGAAAGAAAACCGTTAGAGAAAAATCAATGAAACTAAAAGTTCTTTGTAAAGAGCAACACAGTCAATAGGTATTTTGCTAGACTAATAAAAATAAAAGAGGGAGAGATAGAAGCTAGAGCAGAACAACAACATTAGATGTTGACCTTGATCTTACCTCTGTCAGGTATTATTGCAGATAGTGGGACTCCCAAGATAAATTTGGAAATCCAAAATTGGAAGCCACTAGTGTCTCACGTTTTATTTGGAATACCAGGTCATGTTAGTCAAACAGATATTTCCTATAACATAATGACATGGGAACAGTAGACAGAGAGGGCCTGCCATACTCCATAGCCTCCTGCAATACCAAAGAATTTTAGAAGAGCACCCAAATGTTCTCCGTGCTCCTTAAGAAGGGTTTGGAACCTAGCTAAGAAACAGCAAGAAGATTCTCCAATTTGCTCAAGGACACAAGAAGAATGTTTTTCCTTTGAGAAAGTTGAGTTTCTTCATTGTCAGATAGTGTTAATCACTATCTACTTACACTTAAATCTACAAAGCAATAAGGTTGTTTTGATACTTAAATGATACACAGAATGTGAAAGGTGCTTCATAAATGTTCATAAGCACTGTAAAATATTATTTATCTATTAATTGTTGCTCATTTGTAGTAAGGAGTCTTTTTGCAATTTTCCTACTTAATTTTCCTCTAGTTTGTAAATTTTTGAAAGCTTTTCAAACTATTCCAGAAATTTGCCATTTTATATATATATATATATTTTTTTTTTTTTTTTTTTTTGGAAAAGAAAAGGAAGAAGCGAAAATCTTGTTCACATTAAGTCCTGCAAAATTTTATTCTCTCATAAATTTCTGCTGGAGATAATACATGAGATTAAGTCCATCCTTTTCTGAAGATTTTACATCGATCTTTCCACAGTTACACTGATAGACTGACTGTTCTTTTCCTCTTCAAAACCTGCATTCAGAAAATTCATACTAAAATACAAATGTGTGCAAATGGCTTTAAGTGAGGGCTCCACTAGAAGTGTGGCTAGGATGGGGAGAGAGATAGGTCTTATAAGAGATCAAAGTTTTGCACGTACTTTATCCGATCCCCAAATATTCTGATTTAGTAAGTCTGGTGGGACATTTGTACTTTTAAATAGAGTATTTTAAAACACTGAAGGACACTTCTCCTTATAACCTCTGGTCTGAGAGATAAAGCATTCTGGAATGTCAATGGTTGGTTAGCATATATGCAGGGTTAAGAAGGGCATTCTGATTTACTGGGCATCCTTGGATCACATCACGTTGATAACAGCTTAGTGCCCTAATAGCAGTCAGTACATAGAACCCTCTCTGATATCCGATGGGCACTGACATGACACTTGGAGATTGTCACCGGTGCTTTCTTGAGAAATAGAAACACAGTGCACCAAGTATTTTACTGTATATTCTTTGTCCCTCATCTATAGAATTGTTTATCTTGGTGAAATTGTTAATGGCCAGTCAACTTTTAATGAAATACAACTCAGGGTAAGCTATATTTCCATCACTCAATGAATCATGCTTTAATTAATACTGCGTGTTACTTCATCCTCAGGGGTTAGATTTCACCATTATATGATTGAATTACTTAGGCATTCATGTTTATAACAATCTTGTGTCCTTCTGACACAAAATAAACATTTTGTTTCTGAACAAATTATTAGAAAAGGCAGTATTTTACTTACTGTAATTATACTTAAGTTGCATATTTGTGTAATAGGCAAGCACTTATATTAAAATAGCTTAACTTCCAATACTATGTGAAGCCATGTCTTAGAGTGACCATATAAGTTATATGTACTTTTGCCATATAGATTAGCAGCCAGATATGTCGTATTTTCATAGTCTTTTGTTGATGTAAAATTCATATGACACTGGAAGGCCTTGACCCTCAACAGCTAGTTCTCTCAGCCATGTGGATAGTGGAATTTCAAAGTATATAAAATCTATTAAATAAGAATATTTGGTTTTATAAATAAATGCAGTCATGTCAGTTAGTTCATATGGTGCATGTTTACTAACTGGCCTCTAAATGCCAGGCACTGTTCCAGACATTTTCATATCCATTATTTCAATATGTTTTTTTCAGAGATGTAACTTAGTTGATTAACAAATAATATTAATAATATTAATATTCCTCTCTCTGGAAGGAATGCAACATGGCGTCATAATGCTTAAGTCAAAGGAAATAGTTTCAAAAGTTACTGTTTTAAAATGAAACAGGCCTTGTCACATTCCTTTTCTGAAATATCACCAAAAACTTTTTGTTGTTGGTTTGAGAAGCAGTGAGGAAAGGAGGTGAAGGGAGGACAGAATTACTCTAGTTTCTTATTATAGACTTTCTATTCTGTGCTATATGATGCCAACAGAAATAACTTAAAATATCCCAAGTCCCTTAGAAGGTTGAGAGGTACAGTTTTGCAATGTTGTGAGGAAATCAGGTCTCATTCCAAGTCTCAGTTGCCTGGAATGCAAAAGTATTGGGTTACTTTTAAGTTCTCCCCCCTTCTAATGCTCTTTACTACAAGTATCCTGAGACCATGTCACGGATGGGGCACAAGGATGGGTATTCTTTTAAAGTCCCTCATAAGGTATCTGGGCTGCCTTTGGTATCAAGGTATTTGGGAAAAAATTTCATCTGAATAGTTTTTTTTTAAAACTTATGTGAGAACAGGGACAAAATAATACATAATATGTCAAAACTTTGGAAAGTCTTGTTTTCTTCTTCCTCAGAGCCAAAACCTCAGAGTATCAGTGTAAAACTTCCACTCGAATACCAAGGCCCTTGGAGGAGTTGATTCACTGAACACTGAGAGAGGAAGCTCTTTCCCAAGAGATGGCGTGGGAGCCAGGGCTGAGAAAGTTGGGACTCAACTCTTAGGTCTGTTCTTACTCACTCTTCTGAGATTAAAAAAAAAAAAAAAAGAAAAAAGAAAAAGGCAATTTAGATATTAAAGGGGGAGAAAAATCCAAACTTTTTTATTGCCTTGTGTATTATAAAATCAAAGATCTAACATAAGAAACTTAATAGATCACTTGGTCCAAAACCTACTTAGAGATTAAAGTATTTTACTTTTTTGTTGTTGTTGTTTAATCTCTGATAATTTAACGGAGTTCCCAAGAGATTAACTAAATTAATCCAAATTACATATCTGGCTGACTGCATTCTAATTCTTTAGAATTAAAAAGCTTTTTTTTTTTTTTCTTTAGATTTTGACAACTGTATAACAGAACTTTCTAGCATGGCATCCGTTTCCTCTGCCATTCTCAGCTTCTTGCTGAAACTGGGGTTTCACCTCCTTTTCTGAAACAGCAAAGTGTTGGACTCTCTCAGTTTTCCTTCTCTCATTGTCCTTGGAATAAATGATCCATGGTCTTTAGACAGCAAACACCAAACTCTCTCTCACATTTTGGTCTAGGCTAGATTATTTTAAAATTTAAGATGAGATTGATACTAACATCCAGAGTGTCTGTTATTCCCACGCTGTATTGCTTTTGTGTACAAAAGCATATTTATGTGATTTGATATGTTATTTCTTTTTAAACATCAACTCGTTAATCAGCAGATTGGCCTATATGTTGACCGAGAGCTGGTCTAATTAGACCTGAATAAAAATTTCTTCAAACACTGATTGAAGGGACAGAATTTATCTAGACACAAAAGAATTCAGTAATGGCACTTATTCAAATAATTCAGGGCATTTAATGTCTATCATGAATCTCGATCTATTCCGTGATTAGATACAAGTGGCAGTAACACTGAAAAAGTTTAACATTAATATTCTTAAATCTTAACTTACCTCTAATTATATCTATGAAGGTAAATTAGTCCTGATGCATTAAAATAAATGTTTAAAACAACTGTCAAAGTATATTGGAAATAAAAGTAAAATTTTTCCCCAAGTTTACATCTTTAATAATATATATGTCTTTTACCAGGTCTATTTTTAAAATTATTTTTGTCTTTTTTTCCTCATTTTGATTTATCTATGACTTAATAAAACCAACTTTAATAAAAACAAAAACAGAACAAGAACCATTGATTGGTCTATCAGTATCTTTGGAAAACTTCAGGATTTTTATCAAAAGTCATTTTAGGTAGAAACAAATTTATTCCTTTTGTGTCTTATTAATTTTTAATAAAGTCATTCTTTTAGGCCCTCAGATATATTCAGAAAGTAAATAATTTTGGGAGAATAATGATTTTGAAAGAGGCTTAATATAATCAGAGCTGACATCAAGCAAGGTCTCAAATAAAATTACTTTTTGGGACACCTGGGTGTCCCGGCGGTGGAGGGTCTGCCTTTGGCTCGGGGTGTGATCCTGGGGTCCAGGGATCAAGTCCCACAACAGGCTCCCTGTAGGAGCCTGCTTCTCCTGCTGCTTATGTCTCTGCCTCTCTCTGTGTGTCTCTCATGAATAAATAAATACAAATCTTAAAAAAAGAAGATTATTTCTTCCGTGGAAGGGATAAAAATAACAAAACTTGCTTACTTAGTTGATGCCATCAGAAAAAGGACCCAGTTTCTCTCATTTAAAACAAAAAAGGCACAACAAAGGTAAATAGTAATATTATAAGTGGAGGCTTTCCAGATACTACTGGCTCAAATTAAATGTCTGGGTGTTTCTATTGAAGTATCTTTGTGTTGAATTGTATAAGTAATTACCTACTCTGTTTGTTTAAACTGAAATCTTTAATAAGTAATAATTTTAAAGGCAGTAATTTATCTGTTTCTCCCCCCTATACTTCAGATATATAATGAACAATTATCTCTTGTTCCCCTGAGGTACAACTGTCTCTTTAAATGAAAAATACAGTCTTGAAATCTGAGATTATAATATGAGAAGTCAATCTATTAGTAAATTATTTCCTGGCTTCCAGTTAGACTGTCATGAAAACAATTTATTAATGCAGAACATTGCTTGAATTGCCACAACAATCCATGGATATCAGTTGTTCAACATTTGAAGTGTAGGCATATGATAGACATTTAAAAGGATTCTTTTGATTAATTACCTATGTGACATCACAAGATAGTAAATAAAATGCACTAATGAAAACTCAATAAAGAAGGGTTAACAGTAGGAAACAATAGTCTTGGCTCAAGAAAATTTAGGAAACAACCTTCCTCTTTATTTATTTACTTATTGTTAGAAAAGATTTGATTTGATTTATTTATTTATTTATTTATTTATTTATTTATTTATTTATTCACACACGGAGAGAGAGGCAGAGACACAGGCAGAGGGAGAAGCAGGCTCCCTGTGGGGAGACCGATGTGGACTCGATCCTGAGACCCTGGGATCATGACCTGGGCTGAAGGCAGATGCTCAACCACCGACCCACCCAGGCATCCCCAAAACAACCCTTTTAAAAGACATTTTTCAGACTATTCTTTTGAAATTACTGTGTTTGTGAGGTATTGAAAAGTAGAGGAATACTCTGAGGACTCTTCACGCTTACTGTTTGGTATGTTGAAATAAATTCCTCTTTGTGTTTCAGTAAGCTAAAGATAATATTTGTTGCCAAGTTTCACATGCACATGAACTAAGGTTGGTTTCCTTAAACCAAGCAAGTTTCTTAGAAAGAGTTCGAATTCTACTGCATACAAGTGTATATTATGACTAGAAATTGGTTGACGTCGGCCTCTCCCAGAATTCAAATCCCAACTTGAATATCTAATACACTTTGATGAGAAATGGATCAGACTCCTTGGGTTGTGCTGACCCCAGAGATGCAATCTCTGAAAAATTAATTTCTTGAGCTTTTCATGCCACTCGAGGAAGGCGGTGACATATCCCAGAGGAGAAAACAGCTCAAAGTGTACCAACTTTTAGAACTTTAGATCAATAACACTTTTTCAATTACTTTATATGTATTTACGTCAGAAAGGACGGCACCAGGTATGCTGTATAAGAAGCAACCACAGTATCTGAATAACTCAAAACATCAAGGGTTTACTTTTCTGCTCACTCTATGTGTATTTGAAGGATTAGCTTTGGGCTACAGCCCACATCATCTTCACTCAGGAATGCTTACAAATGACAAGTCAGCCCCTTACCCATAGCCCTTGTATGCTTGATCTGTGAGGTCGAAGTTTGTGGTTGGAGATGGATTTCATGCCCTGTGGTGTTTACAGCGTATATAATGGTTGTGTTTTCACAGGGCTATGAAAGTGCACATTAAACCCGAGCGCCTTTACCTTAGATGAGTGCTTTTGGCCCCTCTGTAAACTACACTATTAAATCCAGTTGTATACAGTGAACAGCAGACTCAACAGAATCCCCACAACGCAGCTAGGATGGTGCTGTGGTTACAATTGTGTGATTTAAAATTATTATTATTGTCTCATCTTAAATTTGTACATTCTGGATAAAATGTGAATGTGTCCCAAATACGCTATGAATGTTTCCTGTATAATACATGACTGTTTCTGAGAAGAAACTCTAAATAGTAAAGAGGTTGCTCTGTTGAAGATACCAGATAATGGTTTAACTGGACAAGCTTAAGATTAGCATAGAGAACAATCCTTTGTTATATTTAGTGATTCACTGAGAATGAGAGGATATTATATAGTCAGATTATAACATGCCTTTTTTTTTTTTTTTTTTTTTTTTTTAGATTATAACATTCCTGTCTACTTTTTCTGTCTGGTTACGAATTTTTTTTTTGACTTAAATAAAAATATGCATCTTAAATGGGACCTGAAAAAAAAAATGAGCCTACAAGTCAGCCCCTGGGCACGCAGCAGGGAAGGGGAAGTTGGACTGTGTCTATCATTTAGGGAAGAGATCATAGTGCTCTGGTTTTTCAAGCTTTCTACCTGCAAATGATACATATTCCTTTCACTCCCATGTTATTAAGCCAATAGGAGTCACATGACCATGTCTAACCTCAAGGGACGGTTAAGCAAATTTTACCACATGCCTGAAAGAGGAGAGCAAGAAATCGTAATAAAAATACTAGCTAACAATGCTAATGATTAGGGCGGCTGAGAATACTAGTCACCCATTTTGAGCTTATTTTTCTCCCTGCTGCATAAAAATACACTTTCTCCCTCCTGTGGGTAACTACGACTCCCTGGAGTTCACTGAGAACAGCGGAGTCTGTAGAAAGGCCCAGCCTTTTGAGTTAGGAAATGTTTGCTTTCACTTTTCCTGGAAGCACTTTGCTCTTCACATATCATGAAAATGGTTTCTATGGCCATTTGCACTAGGTCCCTAGGTTAAGCTTCAGGATGCCAGAGTGACTTAGGTACTTACATTTCCAAATCTATGAAGTCCAGAAATTGGCAATAACTCTGGGTCACAAAAGCAGGAGACATCCAGCATTTATTTGGTCCTTGGAAAGATATATTTACATTGTCAAAGTTTAGGGTCAAAATCCAGGATCCTTGCCACCCCCTCTCAAAGGCGTAAAAGTTGTGCTTTTTTTTCCTTCTGGAGATAAGCAAAGAAAATCCGTTGTTTTCCATTTCCCTGGAGATACAGACTTTGAGGTTTGTATGGCTAAGGCATTTTATCTGAGTGTTCTCATGTCACCCCTGAGGTGAGAGTCAGGGTATGAAGGGCCACAATGTCATTTTTTACTTTTTAAATGAATAATGAGAGTCTGGCTCTGATCCAGAGTATCTCCACCTCATTTATTCATTCAGGATAAAATGAATAAAGATCAATGTTAAAAATATAACACTTCTCTAAGGGAAACAATCCTAAACAATCAGATCTAGTGACAGCAGTAAGACCAGATCCCCAGTGTTATGCCAGACTTGCACCTCACGGGATGTTGCTGGGTGGGGGTGGGGGGTCGCTCCATGAAGTCCAAGCTTGGCATCCGTTGATTCAGAGATTTATGAACTTACAGAGCTCTTTGCCTTGCATATGCTTCACATACAATGTCTGCTCAGATTCAGGACAATCACGAGGAACATGCTTGTGGGAAACGGGAAGCACCAAACCCTAGAGCCAGCTTGTCCATACAGGGGTGACACTGCTGGGCCGCATATCGAGGACTCCTCCACTCCTCATATGAAGTCACTTGCTGTTGATCGAGACTGCGCCCATGTTAATGGTTACCTGCTGACCTTCCCCTCGAACAGGTACTTCGGATTCTCTCGTAAAACCTGAGTTAATAAAATACTGGCAAAGCCCTGCCTGGCATCTTGTCCATGCTTGCCATTGACCTCTCTTGTTGTCATTTCTTTTCTTTTCTTTAAGATTTTATTTATTTATTCATGAGCGACACACAGAGAGAGGCAGAGACACAGGCAGAGGGAGAAGCAGGCTCCCTGCAAGGAGCCCGATGCGGGACTCGATCCCTGGACCTCAGGATCATGACCTGAGACAAAGGCAGATGCTCACCCACTGAGCCGCCCAGGTGCCCCTCATTATCATTTCTGCATTCGCTCCCCTGCCAGTCAAGGGAGAAGGTTCCAGGCTTGAAGAGCTTGCAACACTCACACACTCACATGTTTAGTGATCTGAGTGTTAGCTGCTTCCCATACCTATTGCGATGCTCTTTGGACAGAGTGTGCTGTGTGCAGAATAGAGGCCCGTCCCCCCTGCACCTGCAGCCTTCCCCATAAGCGGCCGGAGTCGGTTAGCAGTTGATTGTATGTGTGATTAAGGCTCAGCCAGGAACTACCTACTGGAGCTCACCCTGTGCAAAGAATCACAGTTGGGCTGATGCACCCGTGGAACTCCCCATTTTCTCAAAAACATGTAATTTTTTACTTTGAGTCTTTTGCTCAAACTGCATTATACTGCCTGAAATTCACTTTTTCCATTGTGAGTAAATTTCTTTAGTATCCGTAATAAAAATATAATCATTTGTATTTCTACATACACACATGCATAGTGCCAATCTGAAAAATGGAGCATTTTTCTAATATTCTCGTAAAGCATCATATGAAGAATGAGGCTAAACTGCATTTAAGCGTGCAGTCAAACTGAATGGAAATAGAACTTTTGGAAACGAATTTTAAAAATTTGAATCAAGTTTTATTATGACTGAAAATGCCAAGTGAAGTAATGGTGCTACTCACCTCAAACTTTCTTTTGAATGAAGCACTTACTATTTTGCATGTGGGGTGCATATGTATATTTGAACAATATCTTTTTTTTTGAACAGTATCTTAATACTCACATAATATGTATTCAAAAGAGGACATATGCTTTTAGATTTGAAACAGCATTACTTAAAGAGACTCAGCACTCACATGAAATGTTCACTGATAGGACACAAATATTAACGATACCAGTATATTTAATAATTCCTCTTTAGATACCTCTAGCCAGTTGTCGCTGACTCTTTTGCTCACACAAAAGTACTGCAAGAAAATAACCTTCTATGTAAATCATTTCAGAGGTTCCTGCAGGATTAATTCCCATAAGAAGAATTGCTGGGTAAAAAGGTTAATGTATTTTAAAGTTTTGTCAAATTTTGTCAAATTGTCCTCCACGGGAGTTGTAGTATTTTGTATTCCTACCAAGAATGAACGAGAACGCTTTTTTTCCATATAACCTTTCAATGAGTATTTTGTCAAACATTTTGAATATTGACCTATATGATAGGTAAAAATGTTATTGCGTTTTGATGAAGATTTCAGCTATGATGAATGAAGTTGCATAGTTTATTTCTCAGGGGATATTTTTATTTAATTTTCAATGAATTATCCACATCTTTGCTTAACTTTCTGTTGAGTTGTTGGCTTTTTTCTTCTTCATTTCTAGGTATTTACATTTTTGGGGATTACACATTGCCTGCAACCAGGTTCTTTTTATTTTTAGGTATTGGGTGTGTCTTTCTTTTTGCTTATGGTGTCTTTGGGATTCATTTTTCTTATAGTGGCATTTTAAAAAACTCACTGATAATTTTATCAATCTTATTTTAATGACTTCTGCACTTTGAGTCATGATTAGAAAGATCTTCCTTCTCTGCTCTGTTATCAAAAACTACAGCCATGTTTCTTTAATACCTTATGGTTTCATGCTGTGTAGGGGTTTTTTTTCACTGATAACTTATCTTGGATTTTCCAGTTGTACAATTATACCATCGGCAAAGATTAATTTTACTTCATTCTATTCTTTCATTTTTAAACTAATAAACATACATTTTGTCTCTAATCCTAATGACTAATACCTCTAGGACCTTACTTAGCAGGCATGTTAGTGGTGAGCGTTTTCATCTGGTCCTGCCCTCCGTGTTATTTCCCTATTTGGTGTTCTGGTTGCAGAGCTTGATGTGTGTATGTGCGCACATGTGTGCACTCACATCTATCGGTGAAAGTTTCACTGATTTTTAGTTTTTGAGTTTTTTTGTAAGTAAAAAATCAGTAGAGAATTTATCAAATGCCATTTCAGCAATCAGGAAAATAATCATTAATTTTTTTACCTTATATCAATAAAGAGAATTAAGTGTAACAAAGGATTTTCTAACATTCAGCCATTTTTTTTAATGCCTGTAAAATCTTGCTTGTTCTTGATGCACTGTTATTTTAATGTGGTGCTGGATGGGCCTACTACTATTTTATTTAAGATTTTCTAAAATATTGAAAATTGGTCAACATTTCTTTTTTGTTTATTTGGCAGTTTATAATCTTTTATGTTTTAATGTCAATGTAACTCATACTTTATTAAAATAACTTGCAATCTTATTTTAAGTGTGATTTTTGAATAGTTTATTTATTTTTAAGTTTAGAAAAATGCTCTCTGAAACTGTCAAGGTCTGGTTTGCATTATTTTGGGGAAAATCACTTTATATTTAACTTTTAGTTTGATTGTTTTTAAGGATTTATATAGATTCTATGGCCACGGTTTGGTATATTGTATATTCTCAGATAATACTACTTCATCCAAGATTTAAATTTGTTATGTTTAGAGGTAGGGATGTTTTTTAATATTTTAAAATTATTCTGTTTCTATGCTTATTTTGTTCTTGTTATCTCTCTGTGCACGTGGTTTTCTTCCTTCTTTTAATTGATTATAATAGGTAAGATTTGACCTATTTTTGATTTTTATTACTTTTATTATTTTACTTTAATGAATAAATTTTGTTATTAGTTCTAATCTGTATTTTCTCATTTTTTGTGTTTAATTCATTCATTTTTGCCTTTATTTCTATATATTCTTTTCTTCTTCTTTTTTATAGTTTATATCCAAAATATATATTATCCCCATTATTATTACTTTCTGGATATTTTGAATTTTGGTGTACAGAAAAGTTTTTAAACAAGATTTTAAGTTTTAAAATTTAAGCAAAAAAAAAATTTAAGCAAAAAAATGATTTCTAAATGGAAGGACTTTTGTTTCTTATTTTGTATTAATTACTGAATTTGTAGTATTATTGTCATGCTTTTATTATTTCTACATTTTTAGATTAATGAAGTTTTTTATGGCCTACTATATGATCTTTTTCATGAATATGGCATGGGCCTTTGCACCTATCATCAGGAAATATTTGCACATATGCATTAGACCTACTTTTAAAAATATATTGTTTAGGTCTTCATTATTCTTATGTATGTATGTTTTTATCCATTCAGTCAGTCTTTAATTGGCTAGTGGATTTTTAAAAATAGTGTATTATATAAGTATTTCGTGCCATTTAACGAAATTGAAATATTTTGAGCAAAATGATTTTCGCATTTTGGTATCTTTCCCTAACATTTCTTAACATAGTTGCAATATAATGCAGATGTTAACTGGAGGATTTCCAGATAGTGTTTTAACTTAACCACAATTTGTTACAAGTCAAAGGTCAAAAACTGTGCTGTCGTCAAGAGGGCATATTCTGGACATGGAATTTCTCACACAATGTTGCATTTGTATTTTCAACACCAATTCTTGCTTGGTGAACATCCTTCTTCTCTCTAATAAGAGCTTATGAAAAATTTAGTGATTCTTTTGTTATTTCACTAACATGAACATAATAGTTTATGTTGTTGAAAGTTACTGCCATAGAGCACTATTTATATAAAATGTGACTCTGTCTACTTAGGGTCAAATTCCTTACATTCCAAAGACATGTGTGTCACTCTTTCCCCACAAAAGAATGCTTTTCCACAATTCATCAAATTTCACTGTACTTGTGTAAGTGGGCACATCCATTACGCACAGTGAGGTCTCAAAAAGATAAAGGGGATATCAGAGAAAAATGATGACTCCTGATCTCACACGAATGTATGTATTCTACTCAAGTTAAAGATGCAAATACAAAAAATATGCCTAGAGGTCATTGTGAAAGAAGAAAGCAAGAAATGTTCTTTTGATATATTCTTTTCTATGTCTACCCTTTTGCTTATTTAGAAATATAGGAGAGCTAGTAATGCTTATTGGAAACAAATTCATTTGATTTTAGAAAGTGAATGTAGAACTTTAAAATACTTAGTTTTTAAAAACCACATACCTACAAATAACTAATAACTAAAAGCTATTTAGTAACTCAACATAAAAGTATGAAAAGAACATGGAGCTATAGTTCACAGAAAGGAAATATACCTGGCCTATAATCATAGAAAAATCTAACTTAAGCGTAAAACAGTGTTTCATAATCCTATATAACATTGTAGAAATGCTTTTTTAAGAAGGCAATTTCAGTGACGGTAAGGGTGTGGTGCAAAGGCCATTAGGATGAACTGCTGATAAGATTGTAAACTGGTGCAACCCAATTGTGAAGAAATGTGCATGAGTATGCAATGGCAAAATACTGTGACCCAGAAAAGCACTTCTTATATCCAAAGGACATACCAGGAGATGAATACAAATCTTTATATACAAGTATATGAACTGTTGACATATTATTTATGACAAATACAATCATCAACCTTCTCCTTGGACACAAACAATGTTTGATAATAGGGGGAAAATAATCTGTAGCATGTTGATAGTATGGGGAACTTATATAGCTACATAAAATTAGTAATTTTTAAAAAATATTTCATTTATTTATATTAGAGAGAGAGTGAGTGCATGCATACTAGCAAAATAAGGGCAGAGGGAGAGGGAGAAAGAGAATCCCAAGCAGACTCTGAGTTGAACATGGAGCTGGACACAGGGCTGGATCCCAGGACCCTGAGATCATGAGCTGAGTTGAAGTCAAGAGTCTGTCGCTTAACTGAGCCACCCAGATGCCCCCAAAATTAGTATTTTTGAAGGAAATTTAGCAGCATGGAAAAATTATAGTATAACACTAAGTAAAATGAAAGCTAACAACATTCTTCTATATGCATTTTTATCTTTATATGCAGATACAAAACATACAACAATATTTTTAGGACACGATCTTATACACACACACATAAAAACTAGCATTACTGGAAGTAAAACTCTAACATGTTAATACTATCTGGTTATTACTTTTTTTTTTTTAATCTGGTTATTACTAAATGAGAGGATTATATGATTTTAATTTTCTCTTTATATTTTAAGTATTTTCCACAGTTTCTTTACTAACTAAACATGAGAAAAAATTAACTATGGATTTGTATTGGGGGAGGCTATTTATACTTATTTACCTTTAATTTTAGTTTCATCACCAATACTTTTTGCAGGATTATTAGATTATCCAATGATCATTTTATTGAATTCAGTTTCATAATGCAGTGTTTCAGTGATCAATTGCAGACTCACACTTCTAGCTTCTCATCTCTTCTCTTCTTTCCCAGTGATTAATTCCAAACTCCATTCTGAAGCACCTGCGTCATGTGTGAAATTGGAATGGAAAAACTATGTCCCTTCATAAAGTTTAAGTAACCATATTGCTTAGAAATGGAAGGGGGAAAGTATAAAAGTATTAAGCAGCTATCAATAAAAAGGACTAGGTACATTTACTGGAAGGGTTTAGTCTTCAAATGTACCTTTTACTAAAAATATAGATTGAATATAAAATATATTTATATATTTTACTAAAAATATAGTGGAGATCTGCATTATTGTGGAATTGTTTACCTGAAATGTTAACCTGGTGAGAATTTTCTTTTCAGTGGTTTGAAAACAATACTGGGCTGAAGATTTGTTAGGGCTGGAACTTGCTCCATGTCAAATTGCAGTGCACTAGCATATTGTAATGCTGCTTTATTAGTAGCATGTGATTGGACTCCATGATTACTTCGAGATAGCATAGGAGATCTGGTTGTCCCAAGTACACACAGCCTTAGACTATTACACCTGGGAACCATATGTGTAATGACATGGGAATGATGGATCAGCAAAGTCAAAATCCTTTGCCTAAGTAATTTTTGATCTATCACGAAGATTGGTGAAGTGGGTGTGTACCAAAGAGCTTTGTGGGTATAGCACACACATGGCTGACTTAATCCTCCTCTTGAAAATAATGAGGACTATAGAAGATCATTCTGCCAGCTGGACCTAGGTACAGTTGTCCCTTGAACAACGTAGTGTTTAGGGGCATGGATGCCCCGGCACAGTTGAAAATCCAAGTATAACTTTAAAAAAAAGTTTTTAGTTAAATTTCAGTTAGTTAACATACAGTGTAATATTAGTTTCAGGGCTACAGTATATTAATTCAACAATTCTATGTATTACCCAGTGCTCATCATGATAAGTATACTCTGAATTCCCTTCATCTATTTTACCCATCCCCTCTACCAACATCCCCTCGGATAGCCATCAGTTTGTTCTCAGTTAAGAGTATTTCTTGATTTGTCTTTTTCTCTCTTTTTTCCCCTTTTGTTCATTTGTTTTTTAAGTTTCACTTAAAAACTTAAGTTTTAAGTTAAGTTTTCATATGAGTGAAGTCATATGGTAGTTGTCTTTCTCTGGCTGACTTATTTCACTTAGCTTAATGCTCTCTAGCTCCATCCATGAAGTTGCAAATGGCAAGGTTTCATTATTTTTAATAGCTGAGTAATATTCCACTGTGTATATATACATCTTCTTTATCCATTCATCAGTTGATGGACACTTGAGTTGTTTCTAGAGTTTGGCTATTGTAGATAACGCTGGTATAAATGTTGGGGTGCACATATCCCTTTGAATTAGTATTTTTGTATTCTTAGTGTAAATACCTCGTAGTGCAGTTGCTGGATTATAGGGTAGTTCTATTTTTAACTTTTTGAGGAACCTCCATGTTGTTTTCCCAGAAGGACTGAACCAGCGTGCGTTTCCAGCAGCAGTGCAAAGAGGGTTCCCTTTCTCTATATTCTGTTTCTTAGATTGTTGATTTTAGCCATTCTGACAGGTGTAAGTTGTTATCTTATTGTAGATTTGATTTGAATTTACCTGATGATCAGTGATGCTGAGCATCTTTCCATGTATCTATTGGCCATCTGGATGTCTTCTCTACAGAAATGTCCATTCATGTCTTCTTCCCATTTTTAACTGGATTATTTATTTTTTGGATACTGACTTAGATAAGTTCTTTATATATTTTGGATACTAACATTTACCAAATAAGTCATCGCAAATATCTTCTCCTATTGCACAGGTTGCCTTTTAGTTTTCTTGACTGTTTCCTTCACTGTGCAGAAGCTTTTTATTTTGATGTAGTCCCATTTGGTTATTTATTTTTTTGTTCCCTTTACCCCTGAAGACATATCTTGAAGGGAGTGACTACAGCCAGTGTCAAAGAGGTTACTGCCTGTGTTGTCCTCTAGGATTTTGATGGTTTCAAGTCTTACATTTTGGTCTTTCATCCATTTTGAATTTATTTTTTGTGTATGGTATAAGAAAGTGGTCCAGTTTCATAATTTTGTACTTTATTATCAGGTTTTCCCAACACCATTTGTTGAAAAGACTGTCTTTTTTCCCATTGGATATTCTTTCCAGCTTTGCCAAAGATTAATTGACCATATAATTGTGGGTTTATTCTGGATTTTCCATTCCTTCCATTGATCTATGTGCCAGGACCATATTTTTTGGATCGCTACAGCTTTGTAACAGAAGTTGAAGTCTAGCATTGTGATGCCTCCAGCTTTGATTTGTTTTTCAAGGTTGCTTTGGTTTTGGGAATCTTTTGTGGTTCCATACAAGTTTTAGGATAATTTGTTTTAGCTTTGTAAGAAATGCTGGTGGTATTTTGATAGGAGTTGCCTTAAATGTGTAGATTGCTTTGGGTAATATAGACATTTTAACAACAGTTGTTCTTCCAATCCATAAGCATGGGATGTTTTTCCATCTGTGTATCATCTTCATTTCATTCATAAGTGTTTTATACTTTTCAGAGTACAGGCCTTTCACCTCTTTGGTTAAATTTATTCCTAGGTTTCTTATTTTTCTGATGTAATTGTAAATGGAATTGATTCCTTGATTTCTCTTCCGCTGTTTCATTAGTGGTTTGTAGAAATGCAAGAGATTTCTGAATATTGATTTTATATCCGGTGACTTTACTGAATTCATTTATCAATTCTAGCAGTTTTTTGGTGGAGTTTTTAGTTATCTATGTCATCTGCAAATAGTGGAAGTTTGACTTCTTTGCTGATTTGCACACTTTTATTTCTTTCTGTTTTCTGTTACTGTGGCAAAGATTTCCATTATTATGTTAAATAATAGTGGTGAGAATGAACATGCCTGTCTTATTCCTGACCACAGAGGAAAAGCTCTGTTTTGCCCCATTGAAGATAACTGTGGGTTTTATGTAATAAGTGTTACTCTACCCCCTCACTTTTAATCTGCAAGTGTCTTTAGCTCTAAAATGAGCCTCTTGTAGGGAGCATGTAGATAGGTCTTCTATTCCTTCCTCAATCCCAGTGAGTATCCTTATAATTATTACTTTAAATTTTCCATCAGACATGTTACTTATATCTGTTTTATCTAGATCTCTGGTTGTGGCCTTATCTTGTTATTTCATTTGGGATAAATTCCTTTGTCTTGGCTTTTTGCCTAAGTCTACCTTATTCTCTGTGTTAGAAAAGCCAGTTATGTCTCCTGCTCCTGAAAATAATCACCTTATAAAGAAGAAGTCATGTAGTACCTAGGCCTGACGATTCAGGGTATGTCTGCAGTATGCATTACAAGTACTATGCTGTTGTGCTGTGACTACTCTATTCTTTATGTCAATTGTCTCCAGTGGACCGGTGTTTGGTCCCTGGCCTAGATGTGGCAAGTTTTAACTAGGTATGCTTTGGTCTGCTTGTGAAGTGAGACTTGACACCAACTCCACCATAACCGAGGCATTGCAGAACTCTCTGGTTGGAAGATGTGGTGTGGGTAGGGGTTTTGTGCTCATCTTCTGGGAGGGGGCCCACCACTCTGGGATTGAGGCAAGCTTGACTGAGAAGGGCAGTTCCCAGAGCACAGGGGCATGGAGCTTGGTGTAAACCAGTTAGGCAGCCAGTGTTGGCACTGAGCTACTCCCTCAGGTGGCTTATGGTGAGGGGCAGTGGAGGGAAATAGTGCCAGACAGCAAACTTGTTCCTGGGGAGGCATCTCTGTGAACACTGGCTCTGATGGAAGTGCTCCTAGTAGCAAATGATCTTCCCTCTGTGTGGCCCAGGTATTTCCCAGTTCAGTGTTTCCACACAGCCTGCTTCTGGTTTTTCTGCCTGCCTTCTCTTCAGGAGCAGTGCAATGTTCCCCTGGCTTGATCTATCCAAGCTGGCTGACCTTTAAAACTCCAGGCTCTAGAGACATGATATGGGCAGTGGTTTGTGCTGGCCTTCCATGGGAGTTGCCTGCCACGATGGGACTGATGCAAGCTTGACTAAGAAGGACATTCCCAGCTGAGCACAGGGCAGTGGGGTTTTGTGTAAGCACCTTAGGCAGCCAGTGTCAATGCTGCTTGGCTTTCTGTCATGGCTTCATGTTTATGCTGAGGGGTGGGATCAGAAAATGGTCCCAGCCAGCCCCTTTGTTCTTAGAGAGGAGTCTTCATGAACCCTGTCTCTCATCCATGTACAACTTTTGACTCCCCAAAAGCTTAACTCCTGGTAGCCTACTGTTACTGATAGCACAAATGGTCCATTAACACATATTTGTTATATGTATTAGACACTATAACCTATAACCTTACAATAAAGTAAACTAGAGAAAGGAAAATGTTATTAACAAACTCATAAGGAAAAGAAAATACATTTACGCTGCTGTGCTCTATTAAAAAATCCACATATAAGTGGACTTGTGCAGTTCAAATCCGTGTTGTTCAAGGATCAACTGTACACTGTTTTGTAGTATTGTCAATTTTTGATCTAATCTTCAATTGTAGGATTTCAGACAGTCATAGGTTAACATCTATTTTGCCATAATATTTAAGTTTAAAGCATCTTTCAGAGCTAAAATATACACACTGATAAAAATAGGAAACATGGATATTTATTCACTTGTCTTCATTGTAAGTATTCTTTCTGACATATACGTGTGATTACTTTTTTTTCTCAGAAAGTCATACATTGGGCACTGACTGCTACTCTTTTACCCAGGACTTATAGACAACAAAGATTATAGCTTTAAGACAAAGGGATGTTTTCTTATGTATATGGAATATAATGCAAAAATGGGCCATAATTCAAAAAGATTATTATCAAATAGGTATTAGAATGGAAATATTCTCTTAAAACTAACATCTGAGGACTCTCAGAGTTAAAAAATATCTTTGAACCAAGTGTATTTCTTTAATTATCCAGATTGGTTTTACTTGAATGAAACTCTGTTCACCTTCATTTATTCTTCCAATTCATTGTGGATTTATATGATTTGGAACTGAAATAGTGGTAAAAAATATTCATCATTTTGTTATTATTTAACTCTCATAATCCAATATTGTATCATATACTGTACAAAACCAATGATAATATTCCTCTAAAATTCTGCATTTGGGACCCTCTTTGTTTAATCCAGGAATTGAAATAATTAGATGTTTCTAAGGCACCTTATTTGTCATGCAAAGGTATAGCCATAGAATCTCAAGAAGACGATAGTCAACCTTACATGAATTCTTCATCATTTTAGTATTTACAGTCTGCAAAAATATGACTTTCATTCTTAAGTAAAATTTCTACTATTTCAAAATTCAGTATACTAGATTGTAATAAAGAATCTGATTGATATTTGACTGTTGACAGCTTTCAAACCCCATCACTCATTTTACTCTAAATCTGGGAAAGCTTATAAGAAAAGTTTATTTCCTCCTCTGACACCAGCAGAAAGTTTGAACCACACAAACCGTGGTATGCCTGAGGGACTCCTCACTCCAGCCCCATTCATTAGAGTAAAAGCTAAGCTAGTCTCCTTTCCCTGCTCTTCCTTGAGCCATTTTCAGACCTGCCTGAGCACCTGCACTGCTTTCCCTGGAAAGCTTCATTATATGAGCAATAAACTTTTCCATGCCCTCTTTAGTGTGTGTATAATAATGCACCATCTCTACATCTGAAACCAAATTTGAGGAGAGATCCTGCCTTGTGGACTGATTACAGCAGAGATTCAGTGGGCTATGCTCAGTAATAAAAATAAGAGATCGCAGAAATAATTTTAATTCCTCTTCACAAAAGAAATGTTTAAGTGTTTGAATTTATGGCTGCTTCTCTGTTTCTTTCTTCTTCAAGCTGCTTATGTCTTGTTTGTTTTATTACTCTCATGATATGATATACAATTCACCCCAGGGATTTGACCTAGGCTTCCAATTTTCCTTGTTCAGAAAATAATTCAGAAAAGCTTCTTTATCTTTTTGATAACTTTCCCCTCCAAGTGTTATGTTAGTTCATTCTAGGTGTTAGACATGACATAGCTGGAAACTCATCTTCTGACCTGATCTACTTGTGTGCCAATGCATTACTATTGACGGCTTACCTTTTGTCTACCGTTCTTTGATTATCAGATTGGCGCACCTCCAAGATGATTCCTTGTACCCTCACCTACTAGATCTCTGAAGAGGTGATTTAATGCCAGGTCCAAGGTCTTCTTGGCTTGCCCACGGAGCCAGTAAATCAGGTCTTATGCTGAGCTCCATATGGACTGGATCTCAATTAATGATATAAATTTATACCTACAAATCCCTAGTCCAAGAAAGAGGATTAACGGACTAGCTGGAACAAAGGAAAAAATATCATTCTCTTCTTAGCTCTTCCACTAAGGAATTAAGCACTGTTTGTTTTGTGACTGCTGGAAATAAGCCTAAGTAGGCCTTGTGTCCACAAGATGCTTAGTTGCCATCAATGGAAATGAGACCTTGAAACTTCTTCTACTTTGAAACTCAGCACTGTCAAGTCCTGATTGGTCTCTGGAATTGCAATCCATGTGCATTTTATCAGCTGCCATTTTACAGCCCTCACACTTAGTCACTAACTATGTCTCTTCGGCAGCGTGGTCTGTGGATGGATCACAGGTACCGAATGAGATTTCTTCTGAGGAACCTAAATTTCTCATATATTCCCAGCTTTCAAGTTACACAGAACTATCATTTTGTTACTCTTGATTCCACTCTATTCTTTTCCTATCTAAGATGGATCTGGAAAAACTTCAGGAATAAGACCCTGGTTGGTTCCTTTTGGGAAAACTTCAATACCTGTTTCTTTAGGTCTTCCCCTCTAGGGATACTCAGAGTCTCTAGGGAAACATGAATTTATGTTCTGGGAACTTGAGCTTTTTCCGGAGAGTGAAGTACTGGTTTCTGGAGCTATGAAACTCGGAGAAACAATAGGGTCTCAGAATTTATCATTTAGTTTTCACATGTTGACTCAATCCTCTATTTTTGGTATGTGCTTACCCCTTCAAACTGATTATTCCAAATGTTCAGACCCTCTACTTTTTATTTTCCATATAATGAACGTTTAGTTAGTCTTCTTGGTCTTAGGAACTGATCGTCCTTTGGTATGTTGGAATGGAAAGGGGATCTAGGTGTCTAACCACATATTAAACTGCTTTCAGTGCTATCTCTTTATTTTGGTATTCCCCTTATCCCAAGCTACAAAGGCATTTGGTCCTATCACTACTCTGGACATAGGAAGATTTTGAAATAAGGATTGAGTTACTTTCCTAGGATGTCCTAAATAAAAATCTATGATCCATGTCTTCCCACTTCCCAAAAGGTATTCTTGATATCTTCTTTTGTCAACATACTTTGTTGTGTGCATTTTCTAATTTGAGTATAGTTGACAATGTTACATTAGTTTCAAGTGTGCAATTTAGTGATTTGATGAGTTTATACATTATGCTATGTTCACCATAAGTATAGCTAGCATCTGTCCTGTAATATTACAGTATCATTGAATGTGTGCCTTCTAGATCCATCCCTGTTTTCTCAAATGTCATGGTTTCATCATTTTTATGGCTACATAATATTCTTGTGTGTGTGTGTGTGTGTGTGTGTGTTTGAGAGTGTGTGTCTATTTTCCTTACCCATTCATTGATTGATGAACATTCAGGTTGCTTTCATATCTTAGCTATTGTAAATAATGTTGCAGTAAATATAAAGGTGCATACATCTTTTTGAATTTTTTTTTCATTTTCTTTGAGTGCGAAATTACTGGATCATATGGTAATTCTATTTTTAGTTTTTTGAAGAGCCTCAGTACTGTTTTCCATAGTAGCTGCACCAATTTACATTCCCACCAACTGTGCACGATGAGTATTTCTTTTTTTCCACATCCTGCCAACACTTGTTATTTCTTGCCATTTTTATTTTAGCTATTTTGAAGGTGTGAGGTGATATCTCATGGTGGTTTTTATTTGCATTTACCTGATGTAAGTAATGTTAAGTATCTTTTCACGTGTTTGTTGGCCATCTGGATGTCATCTTTGGAAAAATGTCTATTTAGGTCCTCTGTCCATTTTTTAATTCGATTGTTTGGGGGTTTTGTGGTGTTGAGTTGTATAAATTCTTTATATATTTTAGATATCAACCCCTTATTGGATATATCATTTGCAAATATCTTGTTCTATTCAGTAAGTTGTCCTTTTGTTTTGTTGATGATTTCCTTTGCTGTGCAAGAACTTTCAATTCTGATGTAGTCCCAACAGTCTAATTTTGCTTTTGTTTCCCTTGCGTCAGAAGATATATCTAGAAAAATATTGCTATGGCAGAGAAATTATTGCTTGTGTTCTCCTCTAGGATTTTTATGGTTTCAGGTTTCATATTTAGGCCTTTAATCCATTTTGAATTTCTTTTTGTTTATGGTGTAAGAAAGCTGTTCAGTTTTATTTTTATACATAGCTGCCCAGTTTTCCCAGTAACATTTATTGAAAAGACTATCTTTTCCCCATTGAATATTCTTGTCATCTGTGTCATAAGTTAATTATTATTGTTGGTTTATTTCTGCGTTCTTTATTTTGTTCCATTGATCTGTGTGCCTACTGGTATATGCTCTTTTCTTTCTTTCTTTCTTTCTTTCTTTCTTTCTTTCTTTCTTTCTTTCTTCTTTCTTTCTTTCTTTCTTTCTTTCTTTCTTTCTTTTTCTTTCTTCTTTCTTTCTTTCTTTCTTCTTTCTTTCTTTCTTTCTTTCTTTCTTTCTTTCTTTCTTTCTTCTTTCTTTTCTTTCTTTCTTTCTTTCTTTCTTTCTTTCTTTCTTTCTTTCTTTCTTTCTTTCGGCTCCATGCTCAGAGTGGAGCTCAATGTGGGACTTGAACCCATGACTTTAAGATCAAGACCTGAGCTGAGATCAAGAGTCAGATGTTTAACTGACTGAGTCACCCAGACACCCCTACACATTAAAAAAAAATCCTAATTATAGTTTTGGTCTAATTTCAGGAAAGGCTCAAATTAAATATGTATGTTCAATCCACTCTCTTTACCTAAGCATCTACTGTTTTGGCTGCTATTCTCCAATATGTCCTAGACTGGAATCCACAAGAATATCCAAAACTAATAAAAATACATCATAACCCAATATTGTGAAAATTCCAGAGACTTATTCATGTATGATGGAGAATGTAGGTGGTTACCATAAGCCTAACATTATCCTTGTAACACGAAGCTACCATTTATGGTTCTTGTCATACTCAGAGCTCATGAGGAAGTTCATAATTTTGAATTGAACTACAATCTTGAAATCGGTTGTGAGTTTTGGTAATTTTGGAACCAACTGTAGGATACCTATTATTGAAAGTTTGTATCATCCCCAAATTCACATATTAAAACCCTAACTCCTAATATTAGAGTATGTAGAGGATGCATGGCTTTTGGGAGGTAATTAGGGTTAGATTAGGTCATAAGGGTTGGATTGTTATGAAGGAATTAGTGGCCTTTTAAGAAGAAGAAAAAAGAGAAATCATTCTCTCTCTTTGTGTGCCCAGACCAAGGAAAGGCAAAATGAGGACACAATGAAAAGGTGGCTGTCTGTAAGCCAGGAAGAAAGCTCTTAGCTGGAATCAAATCTGCTGGCACCTTTATCTTGGACTTTCCAGACTCCAGCACTGTGAGAAATAAATTTCTGTTCTTTTTTTAAAATATTTTATTTATTTATGAGAGACACAGAGAGAGAGACAGAGAGAGAGAGACAGAGACAGAGACAGAGACACAGGCAGAGGGAGAAGCAGGCTCCATGCAGGGAGCCTGACGTGGGACTGGATCCCAGGTCTCCAGGATCAGGCCCTGGGCTGAAGGTGGTGCTAAATCTCTGAGCCACCCAGGCTGCCCTAAAGTTCTGTTCTTTAATCCATTCACTCTATTGTGTTGTGTTATGGCAGCCTGAGTGGACTAAGACAGTGGCCAGCCCTGCCTGTGAGGACATTAATGATAAAATATGTCATTATAGCCTTTCCTAGTGTTCCTGACTCTTTGGCTGAGCTTCCCATGTTGGGCAAGTGATAAACACCCACAAGAAGCATTTGGACATTAATTATAGGCAAAACATGTACTCTGAAAGCGATGTAAGCTTGAAAGAGAAGTAGAAAAGTGAAAACATTTTTGTCCTGATTCTTCCAGCTGATATTTTAAGAGTCATGAGGCTTTTATTTTCTTTATTAAGGTATAATTGACAAATAGGATTGTAAGATATTTAAAATGTACATAATAATTTGATACATGTCTACATTGTGAAACAATCCTCCCAAAGAGTTAACACTTCTATTACGTCATATATTTACTCTTTCTTTCTTTTTTTCTTTCTTTGAGAACATTTAAGTTCTATTCTCTTAGCAAAGATCGATTTTACAGTACCGTGTTATTAACTAGAGTCATCACGTTATACATTAGATCCCCAGGCCTTAATCATCTTATAACTGAAAGTTTGTACCCTTTGGCCTACCTTTCCTTATTTTTTCCATTCCCAACCCCTTCCTGGGACCTAGCAACTACTTCTCTGTTTCCTTCTTTATGAGTTCTATGTTTTATTTTGTTTGGATCCCACATGCAAATAATAATATGAGGTATTTTTTTTTTCCCTGTCTGGCTTATTACAATTAGGATAATGTCCTCCAGGTTCATCTATCAATGAGGCCACAAATGACAGGATTTTTTTCTTAAATAAGGCTACATTTATATATTTCACATTTTAAAAAAGTCTACTCATCCACTGACAGGCTATGGTAGCTTCCATACCTTGACTCTTGTAAATAATGCTTCATGAACATAAAAGCACAGATATCTTTTTGAAATAATGATTTTGTTTCTTTTGGGTATATATCCAAAAATGGGGGAAAATAACCCTAAAATTTATATGGAACTACAAAAGGCCCTGAATAGCCAAAAAAGTTTCTGAGAAAGAACAAAGCAGAAGGCATCATACTTCATGATTTCAAGCTATATTATAAAGCTATATTAACTAAAACTGTATGGCACTGGTATAAAAACAGACAAATATAGATCAATTAAACAAAATAGAAAGCCCCGATATAAAGTGTGCATGTATGTTCAATTAATTTTTGACAAAGAAGTCACAAAATTACAATAAGATAAGGATAGTCTCTTTAATAAATAGTGTTTGGAAAACTGGACACCCACATGCAAAAGAATGAAACTGGATCACTATCTTATACCATACACAAAAATTAACTCAAAATGGATTAAAAACTTGAATATGAGGCCTGAAACTACAAAACTCCAAAAGAGTAGGGGTAAACTCCCTGACAGTGGTCTTGGCAATGCTTTTTGGGGGAGATTTTACAACAAAAGTAAAGTCAACAAAAACAAAAACAAACAAGTGGGACTTCATCAAACTACAAAGCTTTTACCCAGCAAAGGAAACCATTGATAAAATGAAAAGGCAACATATGAAAAGGGAGAAAATATTTACAAACCACATATCTGATAAGGGGTTAATATCCAAAATATACAAGGAACTCATATAACTCAAAAGCAGTGAAACAAACTACCTGAATGACCCAACTAAAAAATGGGCAAAGAACCTAATTAGACATTTTTTTCAAAGAAGACATATAAGTGACCAACAGGCACTTGAAAAGATACTCACCATCATCAATCACTAGGGAAATGCCTATTAAAACAACAATAAGCTATCACCTCACACCTGTTAGAATGGCTATTGTCAAAATGACAAGGCATAACAAATACTGGCAAGGATGTGAAGGAGAAGGAATCCTTGTAAACTATTGATGGGAATGTAAACTGGTGTATCCACTGTGGAAAACAAAATGGAGGTTGCTTAATAAATTAAAAATAGAACTACCATCTGATCCAGCACCTCCACTTCTGGGGATATACACAAAGGAAAGGGAATAAATAATTTTAGTGAGGAGCTCAAAAAATGCATCAGGTAAAATCTTTATCCGTGGCAAATACTGACCTTGGGATAATGCTATGAGAAGGATATTGACTACAAAAGGATACATAAGCAACTATCATATCCTTAGTCATAAAGTTGCATTAAAGAGCTGTGTCATTTGAAAGAATTGCTTGAAGGAAATGGAGGCTGAAACCAGACCAAAATGAGTCATAGAGTGAGTAGGAGATAATAAAGTGAATCCATGCAGTGTAAACCCTCGTGATAAGCAGTTTGGATCTGAAAAGAAACATGGAAGGGGAAGCAGCATAAATGACAGGGGGAGAGACTAGGGCAGGGCTATTTTCTCCAGAATAAAGAATGTGAATTTGTTTCTAAAAGGAAGAAAAAGATCCAATAGAGAAAAGAGGTAGAAGGTAAAATAAATAGACATAATTAGGACAGAAAATTCTCAGAGCAGACAGGAAGGGAGGGGATCCAAAGTACAGAGGAAGGGATTAGCTTTGAGTAGAAGTAGGAATCCAATGAAAAGAGATACATGGTTCAAGATAAACTTGATGTGGAGTGGAGGGAATTTGAGGGAATTCATACCGGACAATATTTCCTTTTTTAAGTTGGAGACTTGGTTGTCTGTTATGAGTGAGAAAACTGACATTATATTAAGTAGAGTTAGAATAAAATTGTAACAACTGATATGGGATGGGAAGGTGATACGGACAAAGCTACATAATATATTGTAGAACAATAGTGATGGACAAGCCAAGAGTCTGATTTTTGCAGCCCTACAAGTTCTTTGCAACCCTGCAAGCTCAACATTTTCCCATCTTTTATTTGGTGGGTCTGCTGCTGAGTTTCCACTTAAAACTGCTTTTTTAGAAGTAGACGTTTACAATAAATAAGAAGTCAGTAATAAACTGGTTTTATGAGGATTATTGATTATTTTAGCTATTTGCAGTGTGATCTTGAGCATGCTAAGTAGACTTTCTAAGAAGTTCCAGTTTTGAAACTATGAAACTGTAGATGGGAGTAATAATAGGATTAAAAGAAATATTTTGCTATCATATTATATCACTGTCTTTATTGTTGCAGAAAGTAAGTTAGCATGGGATATAAAATTAACTTTTTGAAGGAAGGAATATGAAAGATATATTGTCAGAAGGTCATGTGGCATGAAAACCACTGACATGGCAGATTGTACTTTCCAAAGATGGTCTCCATGATATCTCCCAACCTGCATGATCTGCTGGCAATGTGTCCCTCATGCTCCTTCCATAGAGAGATTAGATTCATATCCCATGCACTCAAAATTGAGAAGACTGCTGAAACTGTTTTCTTTAATATTTTTTAAAGATTTTATTTATTTGAGACAGTGTGTGTGTGTGTGGGGGCTCACATGCACAAGCACGGGGTGGGGAGGGGGTGGGAGAGGAGGGACAGAGGGGGAAGCAGACTCCCTACTGAGTCGGTAGTCCTCCAGTGGGCTTGATCCCAGGACTCTGGGATCATGACCCCCGTGAAGGGTCTTTTGCTTCATGAAGCAAACATTTAACGACCTGAGCCACCAGGGGCCCCAACTTCTGAAGCTGTTTGACTAAAAAGTCGGATGGAAGTGCTGTTAGATAACTTCCAAGACCAGGTCATAAAAGGAGATTCAGCTTCCAACTGGCTCAGTGAAGCACTTGCTTTGGAGTCCTGACCTTAGTGTAAGGAATCCCACTGCCTTGAGGTCACCATGATCTTAGGAGGTCCAAACTATTTTATCTGCAGAGAGCACATGGAAAAGCTATGAGACCATACAAAGAGAGATGCTTGGTCAGCAACCAGCTGCTCCACTTTGACTGACAATCTGACTGGAGCTTCTTGAGAGACTCTGAACCACATCTGCCCAGCCAAGCTGCTCATGGATTCCTAACAAATAAGAATCATGAGAAATAATAGCATTGTTACTGTTTTATGCCATTAAGTTTCGGGGAAATTTGTTTTACATCACTAGGAACTGATACGATGATTTTTTCAGCCTTTCTAAAAATTTTTTTTTTAAGATTTTATTATTTATTTATTTATTTATTTGAGACACACAGAGAGAAAGAGAGGCAGAGACACAGGCAGAGGGAGAAGCAGGTTCCTCGCAGGGAGCCTGATGTGGGACTCTATCTGGGAATCCTGGGATCATGCCCTGAGCCAAAGGCAGATGCTCAACTACTGAGCCACATAGGTGTCCCTCAAATTTATTTCTTCAAATGTTTCCTCAATAAATGAGAATATTTCATTTCTCATCACATTGTACTTATCATCTTAACAATGGGATATTTAATATCTAGAGTTGACATTATTCTCATACTCATTGCTAGAAATTCATTTTTTAAAAATTTGTGAGGGTTATAATTTTCACTTCTCTTTCTCTTCCTTATTTCCATCTCTTTTGGGAGAAATGGATTTAAATTTCACAAATGAAAGTGAGAGCAAGATATATGATACATTGCTTTCTGGGTCAGTATAGTGATGAGAATCAGTGGTATCTTCCTTAAGCATAAGATTACTTGAAGTTACCTTTATACTATATGTAATGTATTTTCAAATTACTTCAATATTTCTGTCATTTGGAGATCATCACAGTTTTCTCTTTATTCTTTGCTTACTAAGTTTCATTTCTTTAATCTAATTTTTATACATGGTTGAATCATCATGTATTTTGTGGTGTGGTTACTCTGCACTTCAATATGGTCAGTTCAGTGCTTTTTAAATTTATGTCAATTTGGTTCTCATTTGCAAAAATCTTGCTTCATTTGGCCGAACTTCATGAAGCACCTAATCTCTCTGGTGATTCATTGAGCCAAATTTTGACAATGGGCATGATGATGATGGTGATGATGATGTGATTTCTCCTTTTCCTTTTTTTCTTCTTCTTTTTGTTCCTCCTTAAGGATTTCAACATACTTGTTTTCATATTGTGTTTAGCACTAAAGGAATTGCCTGTAATTAAAATATCTGTACTCTCTCTGTGGATTGTAAAAATCATAGTCTTAATTAGCCATAGGAAATAGGTATTATCAAGGAACAAAAGAAAATAAATTTTTTCTAGTTTCCCTTCTCAAATGTCTCCTGCTTTCTTATTGAAAGTGGTTCCAAGATAAACTTGCGAAATGACTGACATTTGCCTTTGGCATTCCCAGAGTTTGCACACTTTCTGTTTCTTACATTCTGGATATCAGCTCCTCTCCCCACCCTTTCCAGGTCTCAGGACCCACATGTTCTCTTTCCTAAAATCATAGAAACCTTACTCTTAAAAGATTGATTCACACTGAAAAGCATGAATGGCATAAAACCCCCTTTGGAAATATTTTTAAATGGTAAACAGCTGAAGAGATGAAATCTCCCTGTAGATTTACCAGATGACGGTGAAAGTTTTTGAAGGTGACGTTAACTCTTTTCAATGGCTCTGAAATAACACTTGTAGGTGATCAAGAATTTGTTTGAAGCTCACATCTATTAAATTTCTGACATTTACTTATATAAGATCATTTTAATTCAGATTTGGGTCTAAATTGGTTTGTTCATCTCGACATCAGAGGAATGTATGTAATATATTCAAACTGTTGCTTTTCGACCGGTGGATTCTCTTAAATACAGGCAATATTCTTCACGTACATAGCATCATAAAATGTACCTGAAGTCTTTGGTGGTCTTCTTAGGCCTTTTCTTTGTAAAATCAGAAAGGCAGCACCAGTATGTAGGATGAGGAGAAATATGTTTCTTTTATTGTGCATAAATGAAGATATTTTAATTGCAGCTGTCTTGCCCCTGGGAATCCCCCTGCAAAAGGCATGTCTTAAGCAGTACTCCATTTCCAGAGGGTTAGAGAGAATGTGAATTACACAGTGGAATCCGTTCTCAGCTCTTAGGAGTTCAGTTCCTTCAGTGTTGTTTAATCTGGGTGCTGAATCTGTGTAAATAGTACAATTACAGTTTGGTTTAATGTTGCCAGGATCACAGTGTCTGTGATTCTACTTCACTGACCTCTTGGGAACCGGACAATGGAAGTAGAATTTTGGTCATCTTCAGTTAACTTTATCTATTAATTCAGTTACTATTAACATTTTCTCCAGGGTACTATTGAGGATAGCATTATTATTATTTTTTTCAGTTCAAATCCAGCACAAGTGGGAAGGCAGTTGTTCATAATTTGATGTTTATTAGTAGAAGGCATCTCCTTGTTTATTGCATTAAGCATGTGGAGACTCCAAGTATTTTGACCTTTCTTGGTGTATTATATGAACCTAAGCATAGTTGTTAAATAAATATCATTGTGTAATCAAATATCTGGATTGGAACCCCCATTTCACCATTCCTAGTTGTCTGACCTCTCTCTTTTTTAGTTTCTTCATCTGTAAAATGGTGGTGATAATAATAGCTTCTACCCATTCTGGTGGATTAAATGTCACTACAAGAAAAGCACTTAGTAAAGTGCCAGCCTGTATTAATAGGAAAGGATGCCTCTAGCCACCCACTCCTTACCAACACACCCAAAGATAGCTCCTGCACTCTTGATCATGCCAGCAGAATATAACTAGACCAGTCATTCTTAATCTTGGCTTTATATAAGGAAACTTGGAAGGCTATTAAAAAAAAGGCTGATGTCCAGGGTCCCACACCAGTAGTGTGTTTGATTTAATTGGTTTGGAATTTAACCTAGGTATAGGGATTTATACGGGCTCCTCAGCTGATCCTAAAGTGCAGCTAAAGCTGAGGAAATATTGGACTAGATGTGTGAAGAAAGGCTTTAGTCTGCCACTAAATCTTATGGCTTTTCCCCAGAATATCTGAAAATCAGCAATAACATACCAAAATAGTTCTGCTTAGATTCATAACTGCTTTTATGCTAGATGAAATCCAGATATATCTTTATTATCTTAACATTGTGTAGGCCTGGACCATGCTTTTCTGGCCCAGGGCATGTGGGTTGTGAAATGTGTGGTAGTTCTATCTTTGTGAGATATGAACATCCTGAGTAATAATGAATTTTGCACATGTATATATTTTTAAAGCGATGATTGCATATTTTCCAACATTCTTTGTAGGAACTACTGCTTTGATTTGATACCAGGGAACAGAATGGCCAATACTCTAAATAGGCATTTGTTTTGCTATAAGAATTCTTTAAGCATGATGCTGGCTACTGACAAGATGAAAAGTGGTTCTGTGATTTGTTTCCAGTCTTAGGCTTCTAGAACCACTAGAATATTTTGAAATGCCCTCCCACATCCTGTAATTGTACTCAATCAAAACTGGAAAGTTCTCTCAACAATCTGAGCTTTATCCAAGGGTTAAAATACCATACTTTTTCTTTTCACAATACAGTCAATGATCTGAAAATGAATTTACCAAGATGTATTAAATATGATTGACAGGCAAATTTGAGCTTCGAACCTATCATCATACTGAGTTATAGATTGTCTCCTCAAGTAAAAAGAAATGATATGTATCCCTCATATGCCCTTAAACATCAAGAACATGGAATAAAACAGCATAAGCATGGATTCTTGGAAGCACTTACAACTCCAGACCATTTGGGTCAGTCATTAAAATCTTTTGTGCTTTTAATGCCTTGTAAAGTTATTCTCAAGCAATGTTCTGAGTAACTATGACTCATGATCAGGGGACCTGGCCAGTGGAACTTCTCAGTATGGAGTGTTTCCTGTGGCATAGGGAGACTTCTACTGTCCTTCATTATGTGCACTTTGAAAGCAACACAGGGAAAAGTCAGATGGGAAACACATGTCGATTTTATTCAGAAAACATGACTCTTTCCTTAGATTCAACATAAGCTTTGTATCAAGAAAGAATGCAAGGTCATTAGTGACAACATAATCTCACTTGAAATATATAAACAATAGTGTAGGAGCCCACAAAAATAGTTTAGCTGAAACATTTTCTAATTCTTCTTGGTAAAAACTGAGTAGTCCTGAAATTAGATAGCTTTCAGATAACAGATTACATCCAAATATCAGATTTCATCTTAGACACAGCTTTATGACTGTAATGTGTATTATGAGTCTATTCATTCAAGAAATATTTCTAGAATACTTATGAGGTGTCAAACACTGTGGTAGGAGTTGGGACTTAGTAGTGAACAAGTCTAACAAGTTCTCTGCCATCATGAACCTTATTAGGAGAATTAGAAAAGCACCAAGAGGAAATGATTATTATTTATGTAGTTATAAAGCCAATACAAATAGGTCCACCAAAATCTGGAAAGAATGCAAATACTCATATAGCATTTGACATGTGTGAGACGCTGTCCTAAATGTTTACATAGAACAGCTAGCTCATTTAGTCTTACAACAATCTGTGAGGTGGATTCTGTTAATATCTCCCTTTAATGTGTGAGGAAAATAAAACATGGAGAGGCTAAGTAAATTGCCTAGGATCAACCCAGCTAGCAAGTGTTAGAGTTGAGCTTCTCTTTGTTCCAGATGGTCTGGCTCCTGTTTTATATTTTGAACTATATTATAGGTTAGCGTTAAATTTTTTAAGAGAAAGTATTCAAGTAATTTTAACACAATAAGACTTTGGTGTTCATTATCTGCAGCGATGGTACAAGCCAAAGAGAAAGAAGCGTAAGAAACTTGATTGGAATTTAACAAAGTAGGAAAAAAAAATACCTTTATACGCTATGCTTTAACATTTAAAATACTTTTAGAAATATTACTTTTATTTTTTCAAATGTACTAACAATTGAAATAAAATTTGTATAACATTTGGAAATAAAGAAAAGGAAAAGAGGAAAAAAAAAGTTGTCAATAATCAATCTCACTATCCAAAAAAGACATTTATTGCCTTTCAGTCTTTTTTGTGTATGTCTGATTTACATACATAATTAAGATAATATTATACAAATCAAGCTCATATTCTACTCAATGCATCTATTACTATAACATGAACATATTTCATGGCATAAAAAAGCTATTTCTAAAACATTTTTGACAGCAGCTCCCATTCCATTTTTTAAGAAGAGAGTTCTCTTCCACGTGATCCCTTGATACCAGTGTTATCCAGAATATGATATTTACCGGAGCCATCCTGATGGCTGGAGAATTATGTGTCCTTTTTTTTATCTTGAATATGTCCAGAAGGATCGCCAGGAAAAAAAAAAAAACCTAAGTTATTGCTTAACAACTATATAAACGACTTCTATCAAGAAAGCAGTCTAATTCTCTTTAAATAAGAGACTATCCTCTTGAAGAGGAAATCTTCTCAGTGGAAGGCAGTTCATATTTATCTTTTGTAATGTTGTAATGCTACTCTCCATTTTCTGAATCCTGTGTCAGTTCCTGAGCAAGTGAGATAAATGTCAAATCATAAGTAGTTTTGATTCCTAAGGCATGCCACCCTAAAGCCTTGTGTTCATGTAGTTCACTAGCATTTTACCATAGCACATGATTTATTTGGTATGATTCCAGTGTATTGTTGGAGAAAATAAATAATGCTGCACTGTATATAATTATCTGGGAGACTAGGCCTTTGACAGGAGAATTACCCATTGAAAGATGGATGGCAAACGCTGCCGGTCACCAGAGAATGTCTGAAAGTCTTGGCTTGTTTCTAAATGATTCTTTAAAGAAAACTTCTGTAGAACAAATGGTTATAGAGGTCATATAGTTTAAATCCCAAATTCTGCTAGCAAAGCATGGCTCTTGTGTATTAGTGGGCACTTTTCTTTCCTAGGTCAAAGAGAGAGAAAAGTCAAAAGATAGTGAGAAAAGAAAACACAGCTGCTCCAAAGCCCACCACTTCCAGCACCACTACCACCAATGACAAAAATGAATCCCCCAATTCCAATTATAATAGAAGAGCAGATAAAGTTAAAGGGAGAGAGCAAAGGAGGAGAAAAAGAAATAAAACTGTGGGAAATGTGTAGGTATTCTACTCGGTGGTATTAACTGAATAAATTATCTAGCCTGGTCTGCTATGTGTTTCAGAGGAGCTAAAGTTGAATTGCAGGTGTTTCCTTAGGGATTGCACAACTTTGAAATACAGCATATCTTCATTTTCCTGTCTTGGAACAAAGGGAGAGGATAATAAAACCTCCATTTACCTATTAAGGTCTTTATCAGGATGGAATGCTTATTAGACAACGTTATGAGGATTATTTTAAAATAATAATGAGGCCTTTTACTAGTTTTATGATGAATATATCTTTTTGTGATATTCTCCAATCTAATTTATGTCTTCTATATTGCTTTATGATCAGTACATTTATCATGAGTTTTAAAAAGCTCCAGCTATTTACCAGTATCAAATGGAAACTCCTATAATGATGTATACTTACTGAGTGATTACAGTGTGTCCAATGCTGATCCAAAAGACTAATGGCAATGTTTTCATCTAATTCCCATGAAAATTCTGTGAGTTAGGGTGTGTTACTATGCCATTTTCCAGCTGAGAAAACTGAGCAAAAATGAGGTAGCTTAACAGCGGTGTACAGTCTGATTCCAGAAGCTTCTTTAAGATAAGTAAAAGAAAAACAAGCCAGGAATAGATAGGGTTTCTTTAAGTATACTTTATGATTTTATTAGTATTTCCAACATTCATTCAATTAATATTTTTCAAATGCCTTTTAGGTTCAAGGTACTATACTGGTGTTATCATAGTGAATAATACACAAATGTAGCTGTTGAGCTGTGAGCAGGTCACACAATGAACTAAAAAGTGGACTAAAAGTAAGTGCATAATATGGCTTTGGAAGAAGAGTTTCCTAAGACAAAGAATTTTTCCTAGCAAACAAGTAGAACATCTTTTGTTTTTTTTTTTGTTGTTGTTGTTGAAAATGAGAGTCTGCAGGGGGCACCTGGGTGGCTCAGTCAGTTAAGCATCTGAATCTTGATTTCAGGTCAGGTCAAGATCTCAGGGTTGTGAGATTGGGCTCCGAATTGGGCTCTGAGCTCAATGGGGAGTCTGCTTGAGATTCTCCTCCCCCACCGCCCCGTTCACTCTCTCTCTCTCTCTCTCTCTAAAAATGAATAAATAAAAAAATGAATCAATAAATCTTAAAAAAAAGAAAATAAGTCTTCATTAATTTATTTTCATATGCATGTCTGCCACCTGAAATGTGTAGAGAGATCTTTTTTTTTTTTTAATTTTTATTTATTTATGATAGTCACACAGAGAGAGAGAGAGAGAGAGGCAGAGACATAGGCAGAGGGAGAAGCAGGCTCCATGCACCGGGAGCCTGACGTGGGATTTGATCCCGGGTCTCCAGGATCGCGCCCTGGGCCAAAGGTAGGCGCTAAACCGCTGCGCCATCCAGGGATCCCTGTAGAGAGATCTTTAAAAATGAATTGTTTGTTAGTTTTGTATGCATTGCAAACACAGGTTTGGGTGCCATGGGTCCACTTTAATTTTTACAATGTAAGCATTTCCATAAGAAGAAATACCTTAAAATATATACACTGGATTTGTGAAGCTTTTATTTTAACCTTAGCTTTGCTAAAAATTTTGACTATGTTATTAGGCAAGTTGCAACTACTTTTTATATCAAATATCGCATCTACAAAATGATGATACACCTACCACAGATTTGGGAGAAAATGATGAGTTAAGTTTTTGATAGATTTCTCAGCTCTGTGGTAGGGCAAGGAAGACATACACAAACTGCCTTTGTCCATCTTCAATTATTATTACATAGGAGCGTCTAATCCGTGGTCTCAAGTTAATTAAGGGAGAGCTACCCGAGTGGGCCTAATTTGAAAAGTTACAGGTTTAAGGAGATAAAGGAGATTAGGAATAGCAAGCATATTGTGAAATCAAATTTTACTCTAGGAGTCCTTGTTTTCCTAAGGATATTGAAGTGATGGGATGAAACCATGGAGATGGAGTGATGGGTTGGATAAGCTGTTTACACACTCTGCCAGAGGTGAAAGGATAAGGTGCGGAATGAGGCCATTGAGCCTTGAGCAGGTCACACATAAACTAGAAAGTGGACTGAGTGCATTATATGACCCTGGAAGGAGAGTTTCCTAAGCCAAAGTGTTATTCTTGGCACGCCAGTGGTACATCTTACTGTTTTTATATTGAAAATGGGAGTCTGCATTAAAGTTGGTTAGTTGGGTTCACATGCTTGTGATTTTCTGAAGCTCAGAGAAAGTGTACTAGGAATGGCTTCGTTGTTGTATTTTACATCCAAAAGTAATTACCATCATCATGGTGGTCAGTAGAGATCTTCCAAGGTCCATAAAATATATATATTTTCACTCTATTTGCATCGTTTCGTTCTTTTGGCTAGGCTTTCCTAGGCCTAACTTTCTGATGATAAATCATGCCCTAAATTCATCGCTCTTATTCTGCATCTCCTTCCTACAATGTTTTCCATGAAACTATCCCCTGGTTGAACAGGATTCTCCTTTTCTGAAATATCCATGTTTAAGACTGAATTTGTAAATGTCCAAAACTTTTATAACTAACATTGGTGGTAGCGGAGAATGTATTCACACATCATATTGTAAATCAATGGGCAATTACTTTTTGTTTGTTTATAACTAAAAACTAAAGACTTCATTAAAAAAACACTTTTTTTTTCTGGACATGGGCAAAGTAGTAGGGATGTACATCAAAATGTGGGTCATAGGCAGGCAACGTCACCGTTACCTACTAAGTGGTTAAAAATGCAAATTCGCAGGCCTCATTCTAGATATATTTAAATTAGAAACTCTATAGACAGAGTCCAGAAACACATGTCTCAGCTAGCTCTTCAGGTGATTTTAATGCAAACTAAAGTTTGAGAAGGACTAGTTACTATCATTTCTACTCACATTGTCTCTTGGCCATGTGATTGCCCCTGGATGAAGGGTCAGCCAGTTTGGGGAACAACACTAATCCTCCTTACACGGAAGTACCAAACCCCACCCAGAATCTTTGGCAAACAACTAACCATCTCTAGCTAGCATTAATATTTCACAGGAACAGTTAGATTAAGGAAAATAAGTTTAAAAAGATACTCCAATTATGGGGTTTGCCCAGCAGTCAATCCCATTTCATGTTCATTGCTTTAAATCTAAAATATAGTGTCAATTTTGTTTTATATTGTGGATACTGTGGACTTTTTTTTTTTTTAACCAAAAAGCCTTGATAGAAAAAAAAAAAGTTTCAGTAAAGAGGATATGTTCTGAAAGTAGGAGACCTGAATTTTTATTTTATTATTGTCAAGTATTGAGAGATTTAGGAAAAGCTTCATCTTCTTTTAAGAAATTCAAGTGAAGGGCAGCTCAGGGGGCTCAGTAGTGTAGCGCCGCCTTCAGCCCAGGGCGTGATCCTGGATACCTAGGATCGAGTCCCACATCAGGCTCCCTGCATGGAGCCTGCTTCTCCCTCTGCCTGTGTCTCTGCCTCTCTCTTTCTCTCTCTCTTTCTCTCTCTGTGTCTCTCATGAATAAATAAATAAAATCTTTACTAAAAAAAAAAGGAATTCAAGTCAAAATAAAGGCTTGGACATTGAGATTACTTGGAGGTTTGATGGTTTCATGCTTTCTAAAGTTAATATTTTGAGATTATAATTATATTCAATAATTACATGAATATATATTAGGCTGTTTATTTTCTGCTTTGTAAAAGTAATTCCAAGAATGAAAAAAAAATTAGTGAGGGCACCTTGATAGCTCAGTCAGTTAAGAGTCTGACTCCTGATTTCAGCTCAGGTCTTTGATCTCAGGGTTGTGAGTTCAAGCCCCACATTGGGTTCCACACTGGGTGGGGGCCTACTTAAAAAAAAAATTGTCTAGTTATAGGGGAATTAATTACATAAATAACTAAAAACAATACATATACATATGTATAAACTTTATGTTTTAATTTACAAAAATTTCATCTATCAAAATAAATAACTTAACTTAGAAATATTCCTAGTGGTATTATGAGGTAGACCATAGAGCATTTATTAATTATACTTTTAAGTTTTTCTTCATTCCTAAGGATATGGCAATAAACCATAATAATAGTTCCAGTTACTGAAGATATAATAATAAATAGTCACTATTATTACTCAGACAATGTTGTGGAAGCAAAGTACCCAGAACTATTACTTAGCAGAGTTACATAAAGTACATTTTTGTTAAATGAATGGAAAACAGTGTTAAAAATGTTAAGTCTATAGTTTAGATATGATTCAAAGAGTATCTTACTAATAATTCCCTAAAGTTTTGTGGCCAACAATTTTTCATTACTCAATATTAACTATCAAAAATGTCACCTATGGCAACCACCACTGTGACTAAATAAAAATAATAAGAACTTGGAGTGGTACTCTCTAAAAAGTGGTATCAGGGATGCCTGGGTGGCTCAGCAGTTGAGTGTCTGCCTTTGGCTCAGGGCATGATCCCAGGGTCCTGGGATCGAGTCCCACATCGGGGTTCCTGTGAGGAGCCTGCTTCTGCCTCTGCCTGTGTCTCTACCTCTCTCTCTGTCTCTCATGAATGAATAAATAAAATTAAAAAAAATAAAAAATAAAAAGTGGTATCGGTGAATCAAGTCAGCAATGATTCTATGTAGAATTTTAAAACCTCCATGTATTAAATTAAAAAATAAATACGCTCAATTTACAAAAGAAAAAATAACAGAAGTAAAGGTTTGTGTTTATGAAAAGACAAAATAAATAAAGTACATTTGACAGAAAAAGTATAGCTTCCATTAAAATATTTTTTAAAATGTAACTTCAATTAAAGAATAAAATGAAAATACATAAGTGAGCAAATTTGAATGAGGAATTTGAATGGAATATTTTCAGGATACTATATGCATTTGTGACAATTGTTTCTTTTATGCCAGAGAATTTTTCCTTAATATAATATAAACTTTTGGAATAATTGGAAGTACATTCTAAGGTTATAGATTCTTTTATCTTAATGTTAACCCAGACAACTTCCATCAGGAAAAAATACATTTTTTTTATTGCTTACTAAGAGCAAGAAATCTTCAACTTTGCCAAGCTCAGCATGATAATCTAACCTGCTGTGTCATTTTGATTTAAAAAAATCCTTCAATCAAAAAAAAAATTTTTCTGATTGTTTGGTTATAGCATGGAAAATTTCTAGGACTGTATTAGACAAAATAAACAAATTATGAAGCTGTAACACTTACTACTAATGACAGGAAGGCAAATGACATTCATATGAAAAAATATTTTCCTCCTGAAGTATCTTAAAAATTATCTATTAATTCATTTTTTAAAAGATTTTATTTATTTATTTGAGTGTCTGTGTGTGTGTGTGTGTGTGAGAGAGAGAGAGAGAGAGAGATCACAAGTAGGGGGAGAGGGAGAAGCAGACTCCCCGCTGAGCAGGGGCCCAACATGGGGCTTGATCCCAGAACCCTGAGATTACAACCTAAGCCAAAAGCCACCCAGGCACCCCTTAAAGATTACTTCAATTTGAGATTCAATTCAATTTTATTTATTTATTTATTTTTTTTGAGAGAGAGAGAGTGCATGTACGTGTATATGAGCAGGGTGGGGCTGGGATTGGAGGTTGGGGAGCCGAGGGGGAGAGAGAGAATCTGAATAGGTTCCAAGCCCAGCCTAGGGCCTGACATGCTCGATCTCACAATCCTGAGATCATGACCTGAGCTGAAATCAAGAGTCAGATACTTAACCAACTGAGCCCCTGGATGCTCCAAAACTCAATTTAATTTAATTCAAGATTGCTTCTCAAGGATTACATTAAAAAATCACAGTAAATTCATATTTGCATATATGTCAGTTTAAATTCTACCTAATAAATTGTAATACATGTAAAAGGTTTTCTCATCTTCAACACATTCTAATTAAACATATTCTAACATATTTAGGTGATAGTATGCACAGTAGCTTTCTAGTTTCCTAGGCTTTGAAGAAGTTGAGAAGTTTACAGTATCAGTCTGTAGACAGAGTCCTCTCCAAATAACCACTTTAAGTCCTCTGTATTATTTAAGAATAATATTCTTAAAGTACGTGATCCAAAGTAAACTTGATAATTAATTTAAAAATTAAAAAGTAAAAATGAAATTTGAAAATAAAATTAAATTTATAGACAAAATTACCTTATATAAGAAATACATTATAAGATGCCAGCTAAGGCCTTAAAAGTCAGTGATTAAAGAGGATAAAAATTTGATGGTTACCAGGGTGCTATTCCTTATTTCTTCTTTAAATGGTTGATATATATTAACATCTTAGTGTCCTCAAACTGAATATACACATATACACATTTTTCATTATAAAGTACCTTGCAAAATTTGACAACTTATTAATGCTGTTTGAAATTATGAAAACCAAACCCCTAAATTTTAAAAGAACAATATTTAAACCAGAGATTATAGTAACTCTGTAGGCTTTAATGACAGCGAACATTTTAAATTCTACTCTCTGGTGACAGCTACGACCAATGGTTATAAATTCTAAATTCGTTACTTTTCTTGAAATAAATGATGCAATTTCCTATGCTTAATTTTTACAAAGATTGCATCTCTTATAATGGAGGAATGCTCATTGGCATTTATTCTCCAAGAATTTAGCAATGGTTCCAGACCATCTCCACACTGTCATTTGTTCACATATCCATGGAAACAGCTTGGCTTGCAGCTGAACCATATTCAGCTAGAGCCACTGAGGTGCAGCAATGTGAACAAACCTCATGTGGTGTTTTTTGGGGGTTGTCAAGATAGCTTATATGTTTCAGGCATTTTCTACCATGTTTTATAATGTTTCATTTAGAGATTCCCAATGCTGCACAATTTAAGACCCTCATATTCACTGTTCTCCCTCAAAATAGAATTAGCCATCGTCTTCCTTAGGAACTGGAGGTTATCACCAAAGGAAATGCCATGCTCTTATTTATACTCTCTATGTGCCCTGTAAAAGCCTCTTTCAGAGCATCTATAGGATTCACTGAATCAGTCCATCCATCTTGCTTACTTTTTCACTTTTATTGAGATATAATTGACACATATCACTGTATAAGTTTAAGGTGTTATCTTGCTCATTAACTTGTTATATCCATTTTCCTCTTGTAGACTCATGTGCCCCATGGCCTGACTTTTGCATATAAAGCTCTTTGACCCAAACCTAAGATATTTAGTCATTTCTTTAACAACTATGTGTTAAATGCCTACTCAGAGGTAAACTAGAATAGTGGTTAAGAAGTCATTAGTTGTGTGATTATGGGCACTTGCTTTACCACTGTCTGCCTCCTTTTCCTCATTTGTAAAATGGGTGTAATATAGCATTTATCTTGCAAGGTTGTTATCAGGATTAAATTGTCAAAGAATGTGAAGAGCACAAAGTAAGTTGTGCACAAAAAGCATAAATGTAAGCTGATTATTATTATTATTATTATTATTATTATTATTATTACTACTACTGCTAGTCTGGAACTATTCTGGGCCCCCGTGATGTATCAGTAAACAAAAATAGCAAGAGTGGAAAGAGGAAGACAGATTAAATCAGTAGCAGATAATTTAGATATATTTTGATTGTAATTGAGAATGTAAGGACAATGAAACAGGGCAATATTTTAGAGAATTTTAGAGGAGCAAAAATAGGTTGGGTAATCAAGCAAGGCCATTCTAAGGAGGAGAAATCTGAGTTCATACCTGAATTATGAAAAGAACCTAGCTGCAGAAAATCTGAATCAGAAACAAAATTTGCATATACGAAAAGTTGAAATTCAGCACCTGTGCAGCTTAATAAATGTTTATTTGAATGAATTATTGGAAGACTGAATGTATTATCCTATTTGAACATATTCAAATGCAAACTCAAAAGAGATTTCTGCATTTAGCCAAACAGTTGGCTTATATTTTCTACAATTAAATACTGTTGTCTTGGGATCCCTGGGTGGCGCAGCGGTTTGGCGCCTGCCTTTGGCCCAGGGCGCGATCCTGGAGACCCGGGATCGAATCCCATGTCGGGCTCCTGGTGCATGGAGCCTGCTTCTCCCTCTGCCTGTGTCTCTGCCTCTCTCTCTCTCTCTGTGACTATCATAAATAAATAAAAATTTAAAAAAAAAATACTGTTGTCTTTTAAAATGTAAAGAAAATCTATTTTTAAAATTTCTAAATCTTAACAATGTAAACTGGTATAGAATAATAGTAATTTCTTGGATATTTTCAAAGTAATATTGTCTAACAATTCTCGAAAGTTTTACAACATTTTTCAAAACTCATACCGATAAAGCTAATTCTCTAAACAAACTTCTGAGTATAATTATCCTATATCATGAGGCACAAAGAAGTTAAGTAAATTGCCCAACGTCTCAAAGAGACTAAGTTATAGAGCCTGGGCTAAACCGTCTGTTCTTAACAACAGTAGAAACCGACTCCCCTGGCAAATTTGGACAAAATCTACTCTTTGGACTTTATAAATTAGAATGGTTAGTTATTTAATTTGGTATTATGTGTACTTACATGCACAGACACGTGTGTCCTGTGATTTCCCTTCAGTCAAGTTCACTGACATTTTAATGTCAATTGTAAAACACATGAGGCTTGGTGCCCGGGGTACCAAGGATTCTCTGAGACCTTTCTGAATCCTCACTGAGGATGGAGGGATCTGGGCACAAACCCTTCCAGTGAGGTGGGTGAACTTGCCCTCTGGGTTGTCAAGTGGCAGGGCTGTAGCTGAAAAACTGAGCCACTGTTCTGTTTCTCTGCTGTGTCAAGTTCAAAACTGATGAACCAAGAATGGGGCTCATCGATTTCCAAAGAAATGGGTTCTCTGCTTTTTTTTTTCTTGGGTCTCCAGGGATGAATATTTCTTGTGGCACTTCTGACATGGTTATAGCCCTTGTAGGTCAGCGGTAAACAGATGAGGTTGAGGATGAAAATGGCAAATCGACGGGACGACCTCCCCCAAAGTCCACAGCGGCATGCCTGGAGAGAGCCAATGAATCTCTCTGTAATCTTTGGCTAATGGTCAGTCTGAAGCTTTTTCTACCAAAACAAATAAATATATGTCTGGAAGAACCAATATTGATTTTCATCTGGGAGATGTATTAAGCGGGAGTAGCTGAGATTTGAAAGGGACGAAGTAGGGGAATAGTGAAGACCAGGAGACGATGTGTACCTTGCATGGAACGAGCAGTAACAGAGCCAGGTGTAGATACAGGCATCTCCTACATTTTGAGAGTTGGCACTATGCCACTTCACTTTTATGAAAGACCTACTTACTTAGTGCCTGTTTTCGCTAACCCAAAAGAAATCTGAAGAGAATGTTCACTTTCACCAAAAAGAGGCGAAAAGCAAAAGGTGTGTCCAGTGTTCCCCGCCAAGCTCCCTCCCTGGGAGCTACACTCAGCATCTCAGCATCAAGCTTCATACTTCTGAATTGTACAAGCATCTCTTTATCTCTATTTCGTGCATCCATTAGCAAGACGTGTCCTACAGTATCAGAAAAGCCTAAGAGAAGGTATTTTGGGGGATCTGGGAATGCTCAAAAAATTTGCTATATGAATTCATGGTAATTGCTTCTTAGCCTTATGCTATTTTGGTTTACGAAAGGTTTCATAGATATGCTTTTCTTCTGGACAGCGGGGGGAACCTATACTAGGACAGGTGCTTATGAGCTGGGGAGTTTATTTTTGAGGGGAAGGGAGGGAATGTGTGTGGTCCTCCTAAGTTTTGTTTTGTTTTGTTTTCCTTTCTGAATAACTGAGATTTTCTCCCAATCTACAAATTAATTTAGTGAAGTATATTATTTCTAAACTTGGGGTAATAATAGCAAATAACAAAACAGCAGCAACAACACAAGGTGATAATAACTACTAGACCTTATGTGATAACTGAAATAGATAACATTTAAAGATGTCTGAGCCTAAGTATACTCATGGTTGATAAATACTGCTATTGTTGGGCAGCCTGGGTGGCTTAGCAATTTAGCGCCGCCTTCAGCCCAGGGCGTGATCCCGGAGACCTGGGATCTACCTGCATGGAGCCTGCTTCTCCCTCTACCTGTGTCTCTGCCATTCTCTCTCTCTCTCTGTCTTTCATGAATAAATACATAAAATCTTTAAAAAAATACTGCTGTTGTTGATGTTGTTGGCTGAGGGCCTATTACAAACACCTCCTCTTTATTGATTTTCATCAGACATTATTTTTACAATGTACTTTCTATTTATTTTCTCTAATAGAGTCATAATAGGCTTGTAAGCAAAGTCAATTTCTCATCTTTTAGCAAATGGAATTAAGGTTTAGAAAAATTAATTAATCAAACTAAGTTGCATAGGCAGGAGGTCAGAAATCAGACTTAGATTGTCTAAGTCCAGGGCCCAAGGTCATTCTCTTACTATGCATTGTAAATATTCAGCAAAGAATGGGATTCAAATTGATACAAAGGCAGAAAATGGGGGAGTGAATGGATAGGAACTAATGCATAAATAGGCTAAAACTTCATTTTTCTGTTAATCCACACTTTTCTTTCTCTTGACATTGTTTCTATCCTAAATATTCATAAGCTTTCCAGTTTTACCTTTAGGACTTGGGTGATGTGAATTGTCCTCATAAATTATAGGAACCATCAAACTTTAAAAATGATCCCTTACGTTATCTTTCGCAATAAAAAATTATGGTAATATATCCAACAAATGAGAAACCATTCAAAAAGGAAACAGGCTTGCACGTTATTAGTACCTAACTCACAGGGTTTAAGTCCCAATTATTATCCTTTAAGAAAATTAGGAGACTTATAGACTGGGTTTCCACAATATCCATAATTTGCTATTTAAATAGGATATTCTTGAATGCTGTTATAAAATAAAACACTTCCAGCAATTGTCAAGATATAAAAAGGTTCATGGGTTCATGATATGTTATTCATGGTATGAGTTTTCCAGAATTAATGAGGAAGTAGTGAACTTCTTAGTTTGTTGCTCTGATATAGCCAAGGGAAAATGCTGGGATACAATGAATGGGCATTCAGCCAGCAGGCCATTTCCTAATAAAAACAGCATTGTGCCATAAACATATGAAAAATAGCTTATAAAACACCACACTAGAACTTACTGAATGAAAGGAAACAAAGGATATGATATTTTTTGTAACATCCCCATTTAAAAATAAATGTTCTTTGTTTTGGTCACCAAGATAATGCCTAAAATAGTTTTGATAATCACCATTTGTATTTATGACACTTTTCCCCTTGAGCATCAGATAGGACAGCCACATAATACAAGGCATCTAAAATATAACCTTAGCAATAGTGTTGTCAGGTTTAAAATACTCTTATTTATGGGCCTTTGGAAATTATTATTTTCAGCCAACATAAGTACCTACTGAAATGGGAGTCAATAAAAAGAAAATAAACAATTCTGGAGGGACTTTAGCATGGAAAAGGACACATTTAAATATAATTAGGATTTGACACTCACTGAGTCTCTACTTCATGCAAAAATACTACAAATAAGTTTAGTGTTATTTAAGAATTATAACTTTCCTACTCAACAAAAAAGTGATACACTTCATTTAGAAAATGATTTTACCAACAGTATACAGTTTTTGGAAATGACAGTTTAACTGCGACTGCCAGTACCTTGTTACAAATTATTTTAAATCCTACATGCAGGGTCCCCCTGTGCTATCCCAAAGTAGAGCATTCCTAGGAAACTGTTCAAGCATAAGACGAAGAAGAAATTATCACTAATTTATATGGAAAAACTTCTGAGCATTACCAGACCTAAAAAAATAAACCCTCTTAGGCTTGTCTGATATCATGGGACACATCTTTTTAATGAATGCACAAACACAAAAAATCAAGATAAAGCACAGATACTCATAGATACAGTTCAAAGCTGTGGAGCTTGCTGCTGAGATGCCAGTTTCCCAGGGAAGGAGCTCGGTGGGGCCACACTTGCTGCTTGGGATGCACGCTGCCTCTATAAAGGCTGGCAGCAAAACAAATGCTGAAAGGTATTTTTGCTTTTCATCTTTTTTGTAAAAGCCAAAATCCTCTTCGGATTTCTTTTAGTTAGCGAAAACAGGTACTAAATATAGGTCTTTGTAAAAGTGAAGTAACATAAGGCTGACTTTTGAAAACAGGGTGTGTGTGTTGGGGAGGGGGTACCTGTAGTAATTTTTTGTAGAAAGCCAAAGCAACTAATAGGGTATCAGAAACAGGAACCCATCAGCTAATGAATAAAATTTTTTTGTTGTATCTGAGTGACACACACAACAGATACACCAGTCATTTTAGGCGTCAACTTAGAAATGGTAATGGCTGTGGAAGTGCATTAATCCATTCAGAATGTCTGGGAGGACTTCCACAAAGGAAGCAACATGTACATTAGCCTTAATGGGTAGAAAGAAGTTTTCCAGACAGGAAAGGAAAATGGAGATTCCAGTCAAAAGCCTTCCGAGAGCCAAGTCTTCAAAATCAAAATGTGAGATTTGATTATGCTTTGGGTGACTATGACATAAAATTGTGGATTGGGGAGGGAGAAGCAAATTGAAAAGGTTAGTTGGGATTTCTTTTACTGCTAAATGTGAAAGTAAATTCAATCTCAAGTACCTTTAGCTGAAAAGATAATTTGCTTGTGTTCTTGACAAATCTAGGGTTAGAGAAGTGGAAGCTTTCAGTTTCTTCTCAATTCAGGGCCTTTCTCAATTAGTAGGATTTAGTTTCTTTCTCTGTATTGCTCAGCTCTGCTTCTGTTGGGTTCATATTTTTCTAGACATTCTCTTTACTGTGGTGTGCATTTTCTGTCCTTCTTCCCAGTTCAGATCTGGAGGGAAAGAGATCAAACCTCTTTTGATCACTCCCTCCCATCCTTGTAATTCATTCTGATTGGATCCATCTCATCAGGTTCCCACTTCTGATCAGTATACTATTGACCAATCGTGTGGTGATACCCCACTCCTGGCACTAAGGATAGAGCCCCACTTGAATAACAGAGGTCATGGGTTATGGCAGTTGAAAAACAACAAAGGTCCAAAATAGTCTGTCCCTTTGGCCACCTCATATGAACACAATCTTGTTCTTAAATTCCTTGTTCCCAGTTACTGTATCCAGGTCCAGATCTATGCCTCTGGTTAATTTCAATTCTTATTCATTAGGTCTGGATATAGCTCCTCATGGTCCAGCAAACTAACAGGGAATTTACCTGTATGAAATATACCTGTATAGAATACAATAACTTATCATTTGCAAAGCACAATGACAGAGAAAAGAAATATTTGCAATAAAACTTCTGTTGGATGAGGCAAATGAGAAATAAAATACAGTGGCTAAGAATTCATACCCTATGTAATACCTAGCTAAAAAAGAAAAAGAAACAAAGAAACGAAAAAACCCAAACAGGGTTCTTTACCCTGTTTGCTTTAATGCTAGAAGGAGTTGTTTTGTCAGTAGTTCTGAATCGGTTGGCCTGATTCATCTTTTCTGGGTTGGTTTCTTTCTCTTTCTTTCTTTCTTTCTTTCTTTCTTTCTTTCTTTCTTTCTTTCTTTCTTTCTTTCTGGTTTTCCTCAGTGGTCAAATGGGAGATGTACATGTGGAGTTCGCCCCACCCCCTTCCACTGGGACAGGATTAGGAATTTGGCATGTGCCTTAGAGATGGTAATTAGAGCCTATTGTTTTCCAGTGCTAACAGGACAACTCTCTTAAAATTTAATGGGCTCTCTTGTCTATGTGTTCCAAACTATTCCATGAGTTACCACCAAAGGCCAGAAATGTCTTCAAGTGCATCTTTCTTTTTTTTAAGATTTTAAAAGTTTATTTATTTATTTATTTATTTATTTATTTATTTATTTAGAAAAGGAGAGGGAGAGGAAGAAAAAGAATCTCCAGCAGACTCCGCATTGAGTGGGGAGCTCGACGCCATGTGGAGCTCAGTCCCACAACCCAGAGATCATGATGTGAGCCAGAACCAAGGGTCAGCCACTTAACCCACTGAGCCACCCAGGCATCCCCTTCAAGCAAGTCTTTGTAGTAGAATCAGTTCCCATGTTTTTCTCTTCATCCTCTCCAGCCACATTGCCCTGCCCATCCCCTTCATCTAATTGTCTAAACCTTGCTTCTGACTTGGGACAATTTACCACATTGACTGAGGTGGAAGATAGAACCTCTCTGACTCCTGCTCCTAAGTATATAGGTCATGTGGCATCTTTGAGGTGGGGTAACCATTCTCTTTTCTAAGTCGTTTAAAATAGGAACTTCTTTGGAGGAACCTGATGGAAATGGCTTCTCACAGGTTTTAATATTATTTCCTCCTATGTTTCCTACATCCCTGCTTTTGTTGGCAGTAACTGTAGTTTGGAAGACAGAATTCAGCTTTCTAATCTTTTAAATTTCTCAGTGACCTTGAATAGGTCTCAGGGGAGAAAGGTATTTCTTGGTATTGACATGTTTTTTTTCCTGTCTGCATTTTTTAAAAAAGATTTTATTTATTTATTTATGAGAGACACACACAGAGAAAGAGAGAGAGAGAGGCAGAGACACAGGCAGAGGGAGAAGCAGGCTCCATGCAGGGAGCCCGACGCGGGACTCGATTCTGGGTCTCCAGGATCACACCCTGGGCCGAAGACTCCTGTCTGCCTTTAAGTGCAACAATTTCAATGTAAACTTGTCTTCTTCTTATAGGACTTCTAGAGAACCATAGGAACAAGACCCACATTCCAAAATCTCACATTTTTCATATCGAAACCTGGAATGCTTTTGTTTCTGTAGGGAAATTTCTGAGCACCATGCTCAAACAGGTGTATATTTAACCATTTCTACCCTCTAGAACCTCTAGAACCCTCAAATACTATTATCTTCCCCCAGTAGAACCTCTAGAACCCTCAAATACTATTATCTTCCCCCAGTAGAAGTGTGAGAGCTCTCTCTTCTCCTTGGTTCTGTCAGTTTTGAATTTGGTGTCAGTTGTTGGCAACCTTCCATTCGTAGTGCCAGCTTTCGTATCTTTTGATAAGTGAGAGAAAATACAGTGCAGAGTGCTCTATCACAAAGGAAGTGTATTAACTCATAATGAAAAGTCCAGGACTTGCTTGATCTTGGGGGATTTTAACATAATCAAGCTGTCTTTATTCATGTTTTAGATTCATGTTTTCTATGTTGATTCTTTTATTTACTTGTTTACTTATTTAAAAATTTTATTTATTTATTTGAGAGAGAGATTGAGAGAGAGAGAGAGAGAGAGAGAATGAGTGGGGGGAGGGGCAGAGGGTGAGGGACAAACAGCTGACCCCCTGCTGAGCAGGGAAGCCAACGCCAGGGAAGCCAACATGGGACTCCATCCCAGGACCCTGGCATTATGACCTGAGGGCAGGCAAATGCTTAACTGACTGAGCCACCCAGGTTCCCCTTGATTCCTTTTTGAGATAGTGTGCTGGTTTTGTACCATTTTTGCTAACTGGAACCACAGGGTTTTTTTCTCTATGATTCTGGGTTAGGGTGTGCCACAAGTGAAATGCATAAGATTTAGAAAGTGGAAGTGAAGCTGTAGGCATTAAGCTTTGAGAATCAGTGTAGGGTGCCAAGCAGTGCTGCTGACTGCACATGTGGATTGTTGTTTTACCTTGCAGATATGGGACAGCCATGTGCCCTATAACTCTTTTATCTATTGCTGCATCTCATCCTTCAGCTTCTCTGCATACAGGTAGAGCATATGATGCATTAAGAAATGCATCATCTGCTTCATCAGGGAACCTATGATGTCAAGATTGGGTGAGAGAGAGGCTCAGGGTCCAGTTTGCCCTTGTGCGTTCTAGTTTATCTTTGTGGTTTCCAACAAGAATTCATGGGTTCCAGTTTTCTCTCATTCTCTCTCCTCATTTCATGCCAAGTTTCACTTCTTAAATGTCAATTTTAAGCCTTTCACCAGACACATAGGCACTGTCCTTCCCATAGATTTCTTCAATAGCCCCTCACAATTGTGTAATGTCTAATATTAATAATAAATCCCTTATTATTGCTTATAGTTGCTTATAGTTTTTCCATTTCCTGGTCAAACCCTAATAATTCAGATAGGTTCTCTCTTTGTATTTACTCTAGACAAAAGTAACTTCAAGTGACATCTTCCCAAGTTCAAGTCTAGTGGAAAAGGCTTGTGTCTTCTTTAAGTCCCAGGATTCTTTCTTATTGGATCACATTGGGTCATCGCTTATTTTCTATCAACATCTGTGACCAAGAGGAGAAAATTGTGCTTTCTGACAAAACCTGCTCATATTTACACTCTTAAATTAATCACTGTGGTATAGGGAATTCAGTGTATTGATTGGCTAATTCTGAGTCACTCCTTGTCTAATAAAGTGAGTGCACTGAGTGAAGAGGGGTTGATTTCCAAAAGACTTCAAAATGTTGCTATCAGGGAGAGAGAGGAGAGAGAGAGGGAGAGAGAGAGAGAGAGAGAGAGAACACAATGTTCATTACAGGGTGAACTATAACCTGTGCTGGCCTTAAAAATCTGGACATATTTTATAGTGATGGAGAATCATTGAGAATTTCTAAAAGCAGGGGACTTACATAATCCAGTAGACTTCTAGCTCCTCAATGTTGAGATCAATATTTCACTTGGTTCTGTTTTCTCCATTCTAGCCTTGTGCCTACATAGTGGTTGGTCAAAAAAGCCTCAGATTGTTGAATAATATGACCTGTGTTTTTGAAAGATGGTCAGATACTATGTAGAGTATAGTTATGTGGGAAATAACTGAGCCAGAATTATGGACTTGCCTGGATAATAGATTAGATGGAAAGAGGAAGACACTAGGCTGGAATTCTGGGATATACCAATGTTTAAGGGCCAAAGAAAAAAATGATGATAAAGGAGAATGAGAGACAGCAAAAATGTATGAAGATAACGAGTAAGTCTTTTTTGTGACTTCATTAGACTAGTACATGGACTAACACTCAGCAAAATTGAATATGTTTATATACTTAAGCAATTTTCAAATGCATTCATAGTAGTGCACGGTTCTGAATAAATGAGAAATGGATTTTTTTATGGGAAGGAAGTAAGTTTGAATTAATAACCAAATAAAAACAACTTTAGAGGCAGGAACTGAATAAAACATGTCTGTTCTTAAGGAAAAAAAAGTTATATGAAAATTTGACAGTTTATTCAAGTTTATCTTAGGATGTCTGTACGAATTCAATTTTCACTAAGTACTGTAACATTTTGGGACACTCCAGTTTTTTTATTTATCAGTAACACTTTAAAATGTCTCCTAACAAGAAACACACATATAATACATAAATCTGCTATTCTTTCATAGTTACTTCAGACTTTTAGAATTCATTTTTTAAAAATCAGTCTAAGTATTCCTTTAACCAGGGCTACCCCTAAACAGAGGACCTCAAGGGCATGTAGGGTTTGTGGTTTGTATTGCAGCTTCTCAAGATGATAGCATGAAGATGTGTAATATCTTTGAGCTGTCTTGTGGATTTATCACTTATGGATATAGTGATCTATTTTCTCATGACTTGACTATAATTACAGGCTTTAAAAACAAACCGTGTCATGATTGGTTGAGGAATTTAAACAGTATAATTGTCAAGTATCAATTATAAAATTCAAAGCATTATATAGATATTAGCAGTATTGTTTTGTTCTCAGAACATCAGCAATTATGTGCAACAATTATTGCCACGCTGCATATTTTTAAAATCCCTTTAGTAAGATAATTCCTGCTTCAGTGATAATAATATTTTATCTATCCTTTGTTCTTTCTGCCCAAGGTATTAAAAGTTACCAGCTCCCAGAGTGCTTTTTTCCCTAAGTTTTTGTTTAAAAAAAAGGCCAACAACATACCAAAACAACAACAAAACAAACAAAACCTCTACCATAATAAAGAATTCAAATTCAATTCAACGAAAAGGTAAACTGCTAGTTAGAGACTATGACTATCCGTGAACTAGGATTGTGTTAGTGAAATATCTCAGTGCCAAGCACATCAAAAGAATTACAGTGACTTGCAGGCTCTTCTTCACATAAAATTTTCAGGTCAGTTCTTTTAACACACATAAAAATAAAACTCTGATACCATGTAATACAAAAATCAAAAAGTAAATAATTTGCAAAGCAAAAGAAGCAAATAAAAAATTCAAACTCTTCTAAATCTGACATTTGAAAATTTAAAAAAAAAAATTCCTTAAAATTATAGGAGCTCCTGGGTGGCGCAGTTGGTTGAGCATCTGACTCTTGGTTTCAGCTCAGGTTGTGATCTTGCGGAGGTAGGATCAAGCCCTACGTGGGGCTCTGGGCTCAGTGAGGAGTCTGCTTAAGTTTCTGTCTCTCTCTCCTCTGTCCCACCATCCCCTCTACAATAAATAAATAAATATTTAAAAATAAAATAATCATTATAGATAATGATAAGCCATTGGAAAAATCATAAAAATGAGAACCCTACATTACAAAACTGATATAATTGGTTCAAAGCCAGATGTGAGTCCATGATTAAACAATAATACAAAAATGAAATGAGCCTTTAACACAGAATAGTCCAGAAAACAATTTAAAGTCACACTTAAGAAAAAAAAAAAAAGAGACAAAAAGAACAGAGGAAGCAAAGAAAAAAGGAAGGAAGGAGTTCAAATAAATGGGTTAAAAAACAAGAAAAAATAGTGGAATTGCAAAGGAAACATAACTTAATTCTTTGGGAGAAAAATAGAATGTTAAATTTCTAGAAACTGTAATCATAAAATTGACATTTTCATGAGAGGGAAGGAATACAAAAATATATAAATAGGATATTAAAATTATAGGATAATACCGTATACTCCCCAATACTAATATCTTTAAAAATTTCTATGGAATAAAAAAAAAAATTCTATGGAATAAATGATCTTGTGGGCAGTAATAAACCTCTAAATTATGCCAAGAAATAGGAAGTAAAATGAAAAAATACATATTGAATAATTATTTCCACATAAAGCTAAATAACAACAGATGATTTATTACAAATTTACAACGTCCAGATTTAACATTTCCATGCCAAATCATGTGGTCAGGAGCATAGAAAAGGATAGAAAATTATCTACAGCCTTTGAAAGTAATATTGTTCTGAAAGCATAATCATTTTTATGTTTGTAAATGTGAAAATTCAAAATAAAATCCTAGAGAATTATATAAAACAGATTGTTAAGAAAGTAATCACTATTTTCACATACTTTTATTTCACAGAAAGATGGTTAAAAAGTAGCAACATAAAATATTTTATATAAATATTCAATAAGAAAATATGTATTCAATGAGACAAAAAGAGCTTATTTCAAAAGAGACTAAAAATGTATTTTGATAAGATTCAGTATATACTACTTGTCAAATCTATTAGAACATGAGGAATAGAAAAATCCTTCTTTGTTTCCAGTTTTTTTCCACTGATCCACAGCAGCCACCTACTTTTGCGGACCCACTCTGCTGTGATTAAGATCTCTATTTTAAACATTTCACTCTAGCCTGACTTTTTAGCCTTCTGGTTCTATTTCTCTACTAATTCCCAGGACAGCTATTTGAATTAATTCACGTCTTCAATCCACTTATCCTACCACTACATCATCTTGGCCTCCTCACCCCCATCTTCACTTAGTTCAGCCTAGTTTAGATTACAAGCTGAATCATCAGATTCCCTTGTAAACAGATTAATCTCCATTATTATCATCTTCATCCCTTGTAATAACTGTCATTTCACTCTAAGTTAACCACAATTCCCAGAACACTTTCAACCAGTCTCATAGTCCTACTCAATTTCCCATGACTGGAGATGAGGACGTGACCCTCGATCTTCTTTCCACAAAGTTCCGCCAGCTTCTCCAGCAAGACTCATCTTCAGATGATGATTTATTAGTTTCCAACTCATAGATTGATTAGATGCAGGCTATTAGAACCTCTTCTTCTGCTCCTAAAGATATAAAAGCTTTGCTGGGATTTGTATCCCTAATTCTACCTTCTACCTGTGAAAATGGGAGATGTCTCCTTGCTCCATCCAGGCTAACATCTCCACCAGAGTTTTGTCATTTTGACACATACAAGTCTAACAACTTCGTTCATTCTGCTCGTTAAAATGGAAGCACTCCTGCTCTGACCACAGGTGGATGATTCTGCTCACCTGAATTGAATCCCTTGGGCCTTCTCAAGGGCTTGCCTCTTGCCTCTGTGTGAGGCACCTTTTCTTCCCACCCAGTTGGTTCATTCTCGTGAATATATAATCAGACCCACAGGTTTATTCTGATGGGTGTACAACAGACCCTTGGAAAACTATTTGTTTTTAAAGAGCAACCATGATCACAACAAAAACAAAACTTTGACCCATATTAATCTAGTTTCTCTGTATCCTTCTCAACAAACTACAGGTAATATTTCCTACTCATTGCCATCAAACCATTACCTTCCATTGATTTTTTTTTTTTTACTCGAAATGCTTTTAATGTAAATTTTTGACAAAGTAACACATGACTGTGGTAAAGATTCAAGTTGTGCTAAATGTTAAACAGTACCAAAGTAAGCAATTTTTCCATCATTGATCTCCAATGCTCTGGTTTCTTTTTCTTGAAATGATTATGTTTTTGTTATTTTGGACAAAGTATAGCACATTTTGCTTTTTCACTTAATGATTTATCAAGGAAGTCTTTTGTGGAAGTGTATGTAGGTATGCCTCATTCCTTTTAACAAATTCATGAAAAAAAAAAGAAAAAAAACAAAACAAAAAAAAACAAATTCATGGCTTGCTATCCTATAAATGCCACTCTGAAAATCATTGTAATTATATTTTCTGGCATATGTTTATAGGATAAACTCTTAAAAGTGGAATTATCAAATAATGGATATGTTTATTTACAGTTTTGATAGATGTTGTGAAATTGCCTCCCAGGGACTCGTACCAATGCATATTTGTACCGATGCTGTATGAGACAGTCTTTTTTCCCATGCCCTTCCTCACTCAGTGTATTAGGTAGCTTTGCTTTTTGCCAAGAGCATTAATTGAAAGCTTGATAGCCAAGTGTAGGTTTTAAGAACAGTTTTATTGAGGTATAACTGATATACAAAGAACTGCTCACATTTAATGTGTATAACTTGGTGAGGTTGGATATATGCAAACACTTGGAATCCATCGCCACAATAAGGTTAATAGACAAATCCAACATCTCCCAAAGTGTCCCTGTATTCATCCCTTTCTTTTCTGTGGTAATAACACTAAACATCAGACCTCCCCTCTTAACAAATTTTGAAGCACATCGTACTGTACTGTTACCTATAAGCACCAGGTAGTACTGCAGATAGGAGTTGTTCACTGCGTATAAAGTTTCAGTAAGGCAGTCAGAATATAAATTCTAATTTACATTTATTTTGTTATGACTGAGTTTGAGATCTTCAAAATTTTATCTTTTTCTGTGAATTCATGTGTACAAATTTTTAAAAAGTGGGTTGCTGATAATTTTCCAACTGATTTGATTCGACAGTACATACATGAAGAGAATTAGCTGATTAGCATATGTGTTACTTAAAAATCTAAGTTACTGAGTTTATATTTTGCTTTTTAAAATTTTTTTCTTGCTATGGAGAACTCCATTATTTGATTTTAGTGAACTCAAATTTATCAATATTTTCTTTAATAGATTCTGCACCATGCCTAGAAAGGTTTTACACCCTGCTTAGAAAGACTTTAAAATCAAGGATAAAAGAGAATTTTTCAGTGTTTTTCTTCCATATTTTGTGGTTTAAATTTCTTACTTATAAAAACTTTTTCTGAAGTTTAGTGTAAAGATTGAAGGAAAGAATCTAGCTTGTTTATTTTCTCCAGATTCTACGCAGTTATCCTAGCAACATTTTTTAAAGATTATTTATTTGAGAGAGAGACAGAGAGAGGGATCACGTGAACATGAGTGTGTGGGAGAAGCAGAGAGAGAGAGCAAGGCTTTGAGCTGAGAGAGGGAGCCAACATGGGGCTCGATCTCATGACCCTGAGATCATGACCTGAGCTGAAACCGAGTTGGTTGCTTAACTGATTGTGCTCCAATCCTAGCACCATTTAATCAATATCTACTCTGCTCCCCTACCTCACTGATTAAGAATGCTACTTTCACCAGTAATCAACAGTTCATATATATTTAAGACTATTATGGTTTTTTGTTATATTGACTACTTATTGACAGTACTAATACTTCCTGTTGTTTTATAATGTGTTTTACACATTATAAAATGGGTATGTATGGGGGTATGTATGTATGTATGGGTATTCTATGCTCATTCTTCTGACTCAGATTTTCCTGGGTATTGTTGAAAGTTAATTTCTTTCTTTCTTTCTTTCTTTCTTTCTTTCTTTCTTTCTTTCTTTCTTTCTTTCTTCTTTCTTTCAAGATTTTATTTATTTATTTATTTGAGAGAGAGAGCACAAGTGGGTGGAGGGGCAGAGGGAGGGGGAAAAACAGACTCCCCACTGAGTAGGGAGCCCAACCCAGGTTCAATCCTAGAACCCTGAGATCATGACCTGAGCTGAAGGCAGACGCCTAACTGACTGAGCCACACAGGAGCCCCCGAGTTAACTTTTTTCTAAATAAACATTAGAATCAATTTGCAAAATTTCGTGAACAGTTCTGGAATAAATTTATTAGGACCAAGTTAAATGAATAAATTATCTTAGGGAAAATTGATATATTTATGATGAGTCATTTCATAAAAAAATAAACACACTAGAAATTACAGCTTGTTTAATTTGTCTTTTATAATTAGGTAGTTTTACTTAATATTTTTTTTTTAAATTTTTTTTTCAATTTTTATTTATTTATGATAGTCACAGAGAGAGAGAGAGAGAGGCAGAGACACAGGCCGAGGGAGAAGCAGGCTCCATGCACCGGGAGCCCGATGTGGGATTCGATCCTGGGTCTCCAGGATCGCGCCCTGGGCCAAAGGCAGGCGCCAAACCGCTGCGCCACCCAGGGATCCCAATATTTTATTAATATATGGATTTTGTGGAGTTTTTGTTAGACTCATTTATAATTTGATGCTACCTGGAATTTTTAAGAATTATACTTTCCAGCTAATTATTGTTCCAATCACTGTTTCACTCAAATGGTTTTTGTCCCTTCCAGTCACTGAAATGTTTCTTGACAAGGTAAACTTGGCCTCTCTTGTGTACAACCCAGTGGTCATTCTCTCTTTATTTTGATTTCCGAGCAGCATTTGACCATATGCCCAATCTGTCCTCCTTTTGGCCTTTTCTTGTGGCCTCTTGAGCATCATATTCTTCAGATTTTCAAAAATTTAGTTCAGCAGGAACTTTCTTTTTATGTACTTTGATGTTCTTTCCTCTTTATCTGACTTTCAAATGTTGTAATGGATCGTCTTCTCTTTAGCTACATTCTCCCCTAAGTGACTTCATTGGGCGTTCCACATACTTTCTAGTCTATTATATTCAAAATTATTGTTAGAGACCTTTAGCTATTGAAGACTATCATCTCTCTATCAGATTATGTTTCCCTGGGGAAAAAAAATTGCCCATAAGTCTCCAAAAGAAGGTGAATACATGCTTCTTTAAAAAACTCTCAGAAGGAATAACTGACTCCTTCAGACAAATGTGAACTGTAATGTTCACATTTGAGATAACACAACTGGCAAAACAGTGCAGAATTTGACTTTGTAGCAAAACCATAAATAATACAACTACTCTGAAAGCCCTTCAAGCTAGTCTAAATTCATTAGTAAGGGTCATGGAAAATTTATATCATTCTCCCTTTTCTCTTAATTAACCAAGATTTCTCTTAATTACTGCAGGAAAAGTTCTTGCTGTATCTCTTATACTACAAGAAAAATGCATGAACCCATGACTAAGCTAAGAAAAAAGTTACCTCTTTCTAAAATAAACGTATGTGGCTCTATTCCCTGGCTTTGATAATCTAGAACCCTGGCTTCAAGAAGTCTGTCAAGGATTGATGATCATGTTGTATCTAATAATTGCCTATACTACAGTTGGCAGGTATATTTGACCTGTTTCAAATGCTGCTATGTAGCAATTGTCACACAAGAGTGTTCAACAACTCACTCTGCGACAGAAAGAGCAAGTGACTAATCCTGGACCAACTATGACTACTAAATTTTCCAGAAAAAAACTCTGATCAGAAAAACCTCACTTAGCCTAAAGGGGAAATTGAGAAAAAGAAAGCAGCCCCTGACATCTGGAACTGGCCTGGTACTATCCTCTAGGCTGGTGCCATGAGCTGGTCTGACATTTGCAATTAGCCCTTTGTTCACAGAACATCACTATCAGACAAAACCCCTCTGTGACCAGGATAAATCAAGACAAAAGCAAGATCACTAGTAATCATATCTGAGCATTAAAAAAACATAAACACTATCTAAGCCATAAAAGAGCAGGCCATTCCCTTTTCCTGGCCAAGAGGAGTATCTGCTGCTTCTTTTCCACTTACATATTCAGTTTCAGTCTAGTCTTCCTTCCAGATAAATGTATCAGAATAAATAAATATTTTTCAAAAAAAAAAAATCACAGAATTACTCCTGCCTCCTGTTAGCATCTAATCCATAGCAAAGACCCATTTCCTCAAATCTTCCTGAAAATCATCTAAAAAGGACTCAAATTCATTAATTGTGAGTTTCAGTGGTAAAAATGTAAAATTAATAAACTAGGAACCATAAAGAGTTAAGAATTTTTAATATAAATTATGAAACCAAAAGGAATTTATAACTATGTATCTACTTATTAAGGAAAGTGAGTGTAGCCATCTCATGTTCAATAGAAGAGAGGCAAAATGGTAGCATTTTCAATGGAAATAAGCATAATCAAGTGCTGAGATCATTGTACTGAATGAATATATTAAATATCAAGGAAAGACAAAGCTGGTGCATGGCATGGGTCTCAACTCAAGACTACAGTAGTAATTTTCAATAGGAACAGGATTTCTATCACCTAATGTTCCACTGCTTTATGACATTTCATATCGGGGTTTTATAATATTTGACTTTTCACATGCTCATGTCTTTTCATACTATATTAAATAACTATACTTAAGTTATTGAAGTCTAGTACCTCATAATTTATTTTCTTTATCATGTCTTATACCTAGCACGGAGCCTTTTTTTTTTTTTCCCATTGATTCATTTTAATATTATTTACTGGTTTATTTTAGTATCTTTTAGAATTATATTAAATTATTATAAATTAGTATTTTGGGGGGCATGTGTCATGGGTCAAATAATCACATGTGATACCAAATGATCAAACTGAAGGAGAGAACTAACCTTGTTCAGTTAAATATTTAAAATGTATAAAATAACAGAAAGAAAATGTTCTTTGCTGTTGTACCAACTAAAAGCCATTCTACTATTAAGAATATTTTTTTCATGCAAAGTGAAAATCAAGCATGGTTGAAAAAAAAAAATGTATTCAGAAGCCCAGGGTCCACCAAAAGGCTAGTATCTTTATCATTTTAAGATTTATGGAAGATTGGCTAATCTGGCCTTGCGTCTTTCCTGGGAAGCTAACAAGTTGCTTTTTCTTCCTCACTCATGCTGTTTTAATTAATCCTACCAGTTGCAATAGCTTGATTTTCTGGAGCAGTTTTGTTCTGTAAACACTTTCTGTGGGTGCTTGGACACATGAGGAGATGAAGAAACAAATGATAGATCTTTTCTAACTAATACTGCTAGTTTACCAAGTGCAAACAGAAGATGAAAGCAGCTTTGTTTTGGTTCCCATCTTTTCTTCGGAGGAAATGCCCAACCATGACTGTTCATTGTTTATAAAAGTCTCAAGGAATTAGTTTTTTTCAGAGCTGATGATTGTTTTTTGAAAAGGAAATGTGAGAAAAAAGGAATGTAGCTAAGAGACAGAAATACCGTTTGAGGGCCGCATTGTTGTATTTAAATCTACGAATCTCCAATACAGGTCCCTTTATATTGCTTCTGGTGAAAACTTGGACGATATTTTCCTCATCAGTTTTTTTCATGACCACTGTCTACTCTGCTCTGTTTTTTTTTTTTTACTAGATTTTCCCCTGATGCTAAGACATACATTAAACTCACATATTAAAAAAGAATTATGACTTTAAATTATTTGATATAACTCCCAATAATAATTCTGCTTTTGTACTGACACTGTCTAAACACAAGAATACTGGGCATTGAGTTCTTTTTGGTCAATCAATGGGAATACACTTCAAATGCAAAAGTAATGATAATCTTATATGCCATATGAAGGCATTGGGACTGCATTCTGTAGATGGATAAAGATTTATTACAGGTACATAAGCAGTGGAATAAAATCATGGTATCTGTTAGCATTCTGATAGCATTTTCAAGAGGACTGCTAGAAGTCACTACAGGTGACCATTGTTACTACAGATGACATAATTAGGTCTCTTTAAAGTGAGGAAAGATTCAAGAAATGTTTATAAAATAAAAGTATCAGGGCTTGATGATTGGTCTTTTGAGAACATGAGGGGAAGAAACAGTCTCTGAGTTCTAGTTTGTCTTATTTAAGAAGCTTCATGCAGCGCCTGGATGGCTCAGTTGGTTAAGCTTCTGACTCTTGATTCTCAGTGTCATGTTCTAGGGTTCCTGGTCCATCAGGTCATGTTCTAGGGTTCCTGGGTTAGAGCCCTGCATAGGGCAGGGCTCCACATTAAGTGGGGAGGAGGGTCTGCCTGAGGAATCTCTTCCTATTTCCCTGCCTCCCACCACCCCTCTGATATGCTCTCTGAAATAAATAAATCTTTAAAAAAAAAAAGTCTTCAAATCAATATTATTTCTATCTCCTCATGCATAAATTGAAAACCTGTAATGATATCTAGAGATTTTTATTTTTGAATTTTTATGTTTCTCAATTTCCAAATGGACCAGCCAGTTCTAGGCCTCAAACACATCTACTTGCATCTAAGTACTTTTTGTTTCTCCTTTAATTTATAAATTCTAAGGAAAAAAGCTACAACATCACTAAGGTGTTCTGTAGGCATTAAACAAAGTCAATATTACACAGCCAAAATCAATATTAGAAGGGTGATATTATAAAACAAATACAATTTTATTTTATTAATTGACAACTCTAGTGTTTGGTTATTCTTTGAGTTTTATTTTCCAAAGAAACACCTATGAAATTTGATGTTTTCTGGGATCTTAAAACCACTAGAAGGAACACTGATTAATACTAAAGAATTAGGACTTCCAATGCATTTTAGTATGAATATCAAAATGTAGAATGGGAATAGGGCATATCACTCACAAGCACAATTTGTTATAATTTCAGAATCCCCTTCTGACGTTGAAAGAGAGGATGTTTATTCAATAAATCTGTGAATATGTATATACATTAAATTGAGAATTAAAAAAGGAAAAGTTGATTATTATTGAGTTTTCCTATTGATACATTTCAAAGATAAAAAAGAAAATAGTTTCTTTAAATAGAAATAGACACTAAAATTATAAGGGTTTTTTTCCCTATACTACTATTACTTTTTAAAGATTTATTTATTTACTAATATTAGAGAAGAGGCAGTGGAGGTGCAGAGGGAGAGAGAATCTCATACTCCAAGCTGAGCACAGAGCCCTGCACAGGGCTGGATCTCATGACCCCGAGATCATTAGCTGAACTGAAATTAAGAGTCAGATACTCAGTTGACTGCACCATCCAGATGCCCCATTTTTTTGCCTTTATAAACATTTGTGTTTCTTAAGGATGCAGAGAATAACTCCATATTTAAAGAGATATGAATTTGTTTCATTTTTACTGCTGTAGATGGGGAAGCAACAATTGTTAGGAAATATCTGGTATCCCTGAAGAAGCAGAAAACCCACAGAAATTCTCAATTGACCCTTTTCTCAATCCTTCTTTAAAAAATTGGAACTGCTGTATTTGTTGGGAAAATACCCATAAAAGTATAGTTTCATTTCTTGAGAATGCCTGAGTATGTTCATTGTCCACAGACAACCAAATTGAAGTGGCAATCAACTTTCCAAAAGGTGACAGGGTAGTGCAACTCCTTATTCCAAGATGATACAAGACCAAGACTTTAAGATTCACAGAAATATCTGAGGAAAACACTGGTCCTTTGCTATCTCTAGAATTTTCAGTCTTTTATTACCCTGGATTAAGAATCAGCATTTGAATTCATGTCTTTTCTCTGATCTTTGCTGCCCTCTACTGACCCATACTGCACTTTTTTTCTGATTAAATCTACTTAATCTTTTTCCAATTAATGTAATTATTGTGCTGAATTAAGTATTTATAAGAAACCAACTTTAAAGATTTCCAACAGGCAAAACATCTACCTTGCCTTAAGGTTAACCCCACTGGTCTAAGGAGTAAATTGGAGGGATTATTCACCATAACTGACAAAACTGTTGAAAAGAGAAATAATGTTCCAATTTATTAAAATAACGAAAGTGTAGTTTGATATACGATTTCAAGGGATGGAAGCAATATAAAAACACTTAATGGGGTCATATAAAATGTTCGCATTTTATACCAAATAATACCATGTTAGATACAATAATTACCTAAGAAAGTAACCAGAAAATATAAATGAAGTCCCAGTATTTTTACAAGGATATTAGTAACTTTGATATAAATAACAAAACAAAATTACAAATTAAGGATGCATAATATGGCTGAAATTGAGAAGTTCTTATAAAAGTATGTGTGTATATCTGTGTGTGTATATATATATGTATATATATGCTTATGTACATAATTGTGTGTCATATTGTCATTGAAAACAAAAAATACAGATTTCATATGATAATAATTATATTTTCAGCCACATAAAATATAGAATTTAAAGTATAAAAAAGAGTAGTATGTAAAAGTGAAGACAGTAAAATTCAGAAAAGGGTTTACCACTTGCACATGAAAAGTGAGTTTATATTTTTGTGTAACTGATTTGCTTTTACTGTATGGATGAATAATTATGCATGAAAAAAAGAAATGAAAAGAGGTGGTATGTGCGTGCATGATAGGGCTTGGTAAAATATTGTCCAGTATTATTTCCATTTAACCTTGCTTGGATCACAGCTGAGGCTTATAGATTTAGAGTTCTGGGCTGAATGGCCACATGGCTGTTATGAAAAATTCATGGTCACAGGCAAGATTTCAATCACTGCCGCGTCTCTAAAGGTGATAAATAAAAGACCACCTTCATTCTCACAGATGCCTCAAACGGTAACATCTATAATGTGATGCCTAAAATGACCTAGTGAAAAAGTAAAGCAAAGCTTATCTTTGGTGAATTCTAAAGCTTTTATCTTAATTGGGCCCGCTATCGAAATTTTCGTACTAGTTTAAGTTCAGAGGTCATTGTTGAATTCACAACACCACCAAACTTTTCATGCTGTTTTAAAACCAAATGAATGAATAGCTGAAATTATCTTTCTCTTCTATTTTTTGAAACTTACACCTCCACCATTCTAGTTTTTCCTTGTTGAAATATTCATCTATGGTTCATTTGTTACCTCCTTCTCTTTCTCTTAAAGTGGGCATCTCTTAAGATTTTGTCCTGTCTTTCCATTTCTCACTCTATGTTCTTACTCTCTCAAGCCTTAAGAATTATCTCCCTGACTGCTTTTCTCATTCCCATTCTGCATTTCTAGTGGTCTCCTGCACACAGGTCATTTGTTTCACTGTCACCTCCAACACAAGTGTAAAATTAAGTTCCTCTCAAACTAATTGGGAGGATGGTAGTGATCACTGAGTTCAGTCCCCTTTTCGGTTAAAAAACTGAGGGCACAGAAGCAAATTTCCTTGACCAAGTTCACACATTAATTGGGAGTGCAGGGAGAATTAGAAATCATATTGTCTAACTGCCAATCAGTGCAGGATGCTTCCAACCACACTAAACACCTTGTTCCCTGGCTAGTTTCAGATTTTCTCTCCTACATGATACTTTACAAAATTGTCTTCAGTCATCCAGGTATGAAATCATGGCTTAAAAAAATTATACTTGCTTGCTCCAAAATCTGGTCATTCTATTCCATTCCATTGATCCATTTCAAGTTTCCTGCTTTGCGGTGATTCTTTCATTCTAATGAAGTCAATTGTGCTGTCTTATACCTATATATTTCATATATATCTATTTAAGGCTATTGATTATAGGGTTTCCTTGAATACTCTCTCCTATTTCCTGCATTGCTTTTCCTCTTCTACATTGGTTATTCTCTTTGTCCTCTTTATTTCTAGTAAGTAGCATGGCTTTCCTGATTCTTTTTTTTTTTTAAGATTTTACTTATTTATTAATGACACACACACACATACACACAGAGGCAGAGACACAGGCAGAGGAAGAATCAGGTTCCCTGCAGGGAGCCCGATGTGAGATTAGATCCTGGATCCCGGGAACAGCTAAAAGCAGATGCTTAGCTGCTGAGCTACCCAGGCCACCCAGCTTTCCTGATTCTTTGCTGATATTTGATGGTTAAGAGTAGAGACCTAAACATAGATTAGAAGCTTTGTGTACAATTTCAAGGCTTATTGACCAGTGAGCTCTTCTGTAGGGTAATTAGACAGGAATCCAGTTTGTTTGTTTGTTTGTTTTAATCAAGGACACTCTCTCCAACTGTCAAATAATTTTCCTTGAGCCACTGAGATTCTAAAGAGATGAGCCCCTAGCCCTCCACCTGGGAGGGAAGACTGGTAGATAAAGCTGTGGAAAAGTGAGGAAATATTATTATTATATTATATAGGTATTATATAGGTTTCATTTTTCAGTGTGTGGACCTTCATGGAATTCCCTTGATTTCAGTATGGCTTCCCATCCTTGATTTTTTTTTTTTTCTGGTGTCTCTGGGTTTGAAGTCTCTTTAGAGAATTATCCTCAGTTTTTTTGTTGGAGGGAAAACAATTTTAGAATCTGATTTATTCTCACACAGAATTTGAGGGGATACTAAGGTATAAAGACTCCTTATGGAGCATTTTTAAAATTTTTTTAAAATTTATTTATGATAGTCATACAGAGAGAGAGAGAGAGGCAGAGACACAGGCAGAGGGAGAAGCAGGCTCCATGCACCGGGAGCCCGACGTGGGATTTGATCCCGGGTCTCCATGATCACGCCCTGGACCAAAGGCAGGCGCCAAACCGCTGCGCCACCCAGGGATCCCCTTATGGGCATTTTAACAACTCTTCATGTTGTTGGCCTGTTCTAAATGTCATCTTTCACAGGAACCTGATGCCTCTAACTCGTGGGTCTTTCCTGGATTCCAGAGCGTGAATTCACTAGTGTCTTGACTCTACTCTTGCATCTGGCAGACACTATCTTTTTTCTTTCCCTTGTCTTCATTTTCTCCTTTATATCTTTCAATTTTTGCTTTGTATCTCAATTTTGTTGTTCCATTTCTGGTTTTTCTTTTATGATTTTATGCATTGAAAAATCTTTGCACGGTATTTTTGTGGAATTGTAAGAAGTGATTCTACATAATTTACCAGAATTCAGTAAATCCTTTTTCCCCCCATTTCCATTGGCTTAGATGAACCTTATACTTAATATGGGGATAATTAGATTGGTTCCTAACTAACTTATTTCCTTCTCTCAAGTTTTTTCCTCAACTAATAAGTCCTGATAACTGCCTCTAAAGAAACAACCCTAACATATCACTTGGATAGTATCAGTCGCCTGCTCAAAAAATTCCAGATATTTTCTTTTTTTTTTCCAGATATTTTCAAATGTCTAAAAAAGTAAATGTCCAGCTCATCCATAATATACTGTTATATTCAGAAAATGTTTACCAATTTTTCTATGTTTCAAGAAAATCCTGTTCATTTAATCTTACTTATTCTTCTCATTTTCTATTCTCTGATTCTGTCAGCAGAAAAAAAAATCTTTAAGCCAGTTTACACTCTATTCCTTTCATTATAGAATCTGGAACATTTAATTTATTTTTAAAAACAATTTGTCTATGTCTACTACAATCTAACTTGCACTGAAGACATGTTAATCTTGACATAGTTCTTGCTGTATAACCTCTTTCAATACCCATCATCCTACTGTGTGCCACGTCCTGTGCTAAAAGTCCTTCAGGCTTTCCTTAAGTAAAGACAAAGGCAGGGAGGCAGTAGTTTCCGGCAAGAGTGAAAACTGAGAATAGGATCCCAGTGGTCAGCTGGAATTCAGAAAGCAGGCCCTATTTTCTGAGAGGATGGACAAAAGCAGTCTCTTCTCCAGCCTTATAGGAAACGAAAATCAAGACAAGGACCCATTTCTATGGTTGATATCCACAAGTGGATGAAGAAAAGGACGTTGTCTCCTTGTTAGTCAAGGGACAAGAGGTCAGCACAGAACTAAAAGCAAGATGACTTGGTATAGAATTCACTTGAGTTACTTACTGGAGTCTTCATATCTCTTTATCTCAGACAGAGTTCGTCCCTAAGCGTGAAGAGTTATTGAGCCTGCATGCCAAGTGATCTAGCATGTGCAGAAAGGGGCTATTGTAAGTTAATAAAACACTTATTGCTGTTGAAGACTAGGTCTCTCTAAACTTCACAGGAAGCTTTTTGACTCCAAGATGTGAATATCACTCTCATTCCAGGAAGAATTCTGTATTCTTCTCTTCATGATTTTCAAGGACAGATTCCATGTACTTGACAAGGTTACTTCGCTATTAGCTTTTTAGTTAAATTTATATGGTAAAGAAGTTCTTCTACATGTGTAATCACAATAGTCTTGTTTCATTTATTCTGATTATGAAGATCTTTAGATTTTTATATCATTCAACTTCATATTGACAATGATTTTGCAAAATCATACTCTTTCATGAATTAAAAAACTCCACTCATCTATAAATTGTTGGAAGTAGGGACCATGGTTACTCATCTTTGATACTCCACCATATTAGTGTATTGAAAATGCTAATCTGAAATATATATAGTGAGAAGGACAATAATTTAGCATTAGAATATACAAGTTTGTGTATCAACAATTATACCTAAACTGTGTGATTTTAGTCAACTCCCTAAACTCTCGGGGTCTCAACTTTCTTATTTGCTAATGCAAGATAGTTTTCCTCAAAAATTAGGTGATTGTGAGGATCAAATAAGAAGTCTATAAAACTGCTTTGTAATCAGTAAAGCACTTTAACCACAGAACTTTCAGGTATTAACTGAAACGAACAAACGAATGAATGCCCTCTGGTTGACTCCTATGAGTTATTTTTTTCTCCTGCAGCTATATAGAAGACACTTTGCAGCTTTATTAATGATAATGTCATATGAGGTAATGATTAAAAGAGGGTTGAAAGATGATCCTTGCCACAAAATTTCCAATCATCTCCCTGACAATATGCCTAAAACACTCTTTTTAAAAATTTTTTGCATTAAATATTTGAGTCTTTAGGAGGCACCTAATTACTATTAAAAAAAAAAAAAGCAACATAGAAGAGGTGACTTAATAATGTATGAACACCCATTTACATATTTATACAGATGAATACATCAGCAGAAAATAGAACTTAAAGAAAAAAGTCCTAAGAAAGATATAAAAGTAAAAAGACGTTGCTACCCTAGAGTAAAAATGCACTATGATTCTAGGGATAAGCAGAAAATGGTATTGTGAACACATGGATTGCTCTTACTCATTACTTTGCCTCATTTCCTTCCCAACTTCAATTGTAAGAAGTGACATTCTTCTTGAATGAGAGAAAATGTAAGAAGACATTCTCTCTCTCTCCATATTTTTATTGAACTGACTGCTGTAGATTTATACACAGGAGTTAAGGCTCCTTTGAAAATGTGGTAAGAATAGTTATCTACTGCCTACAAATCCTTGGCAAGCCCTCAGAAGAAAACATTTGTGGTAGATATTTTCCTAGTTTTGCCACATAATGATGTACAATGATGATTAAACTGCCTGTTAATGAACTAAACAAAAAAGCTTACCAAAATAGACAAAATCAAGATAGACATGAATACAATGCATGATTCCATGTAGTTTATTACTTGTGCTGTATGATTTATTGCTTTGAAAGATATATAAAACTCCCACAATTTTCAATACTTTCTGAGAGGGCAGAAGCCTAAGGAATAAAATCATAGTGACTCTTGGATTCTGACCCGCTGTCTTACTCTCAATGTCAGTATAAATTCAATTAAGGAAGTACATAATATATATCCTATAGTATGTTGTTACTTTCAATATACAAGTCAACTATCGTTCATTAAGCATCTTTTAAGTACAAAATACTTTTCTAGGAATCATCTATGTAACTGTGTGTATGGGAAGTGGGTCGATAAGGGAATGGACAGATTTCTTTTTCAGATATTTTTTTTTTTGAGTGCACCCATGTGCTTGACCTACTGGGGACCCAGGCCATCATTTAACAAAATCTTTTCTCTGATGCAGCTCACATTATAGTGGAGAGACAAACAATAAGCAAGAATAGTAAGTGTAGTATGCTAGATGGTGGAGTGCTATGGAGAAAAATAAAGCGGGCAAGGGGATTGGGAATCCAGTCAATTCCAAATAGAGTAAACAAAGGAGGCTTCTCTTAGAAGGTGGCATAGGATTAAAAACCTAGGAGTTAAAGGAACCAGCTAGGAGAATATCTGAAGGGTGATCATTTCAGGCAGAGTAGACAATAAGTACAAAGGCCCTGTGGCCAGAGAATGCCCCCGATTCTGGGTCCAGCAAAGTGGCCAAGGCAATTAAAGCAGAGTTGGAAAGGAGAGTAACAGTATGATAAAAGATCGTGTGGACACTTTAAAGAACTTTAACTTTCGTTCTGGATGATACGGAAAATCATTGAAAGTTTTAGGCAGAGGAGTGACATGATATGGCTAATTTTTAATAAGAAAAATGAAGTAGAAAAAAAAGAAAAAAAAAGAAAAATGAAGTAGGAGTTTGTGAATATTTTCTTCTAATTGACTCACCTAAAATTTTTAAAAAGACCAAGGGGAAGAAAACATAGAAGCAAGAGGTGATTACTTATGCGGCTATTCATAATTCAGTCAAGAGTTGATATTGACGCTTGCTAGGGGTGAAGATGGTAAAATATGACCAGGCTTTGTAATAGATGAGGATACCTCTTATAAAATTTTCTACTGAAATAGTGTGGCATGTGAAAGAGAGAAAATAAAAATAAATCCAGGCTTTAGAGCCTGAGCAACTGTAAAAATGATGTTGCCATTAACAGGAATGAAGAAGGAATGAGTGTATCAAGCTTTAGGAAAGGTTATTAGGTTGATTTTGAACATGTTGATATGGTTATTAGACTTCCCAGTGGAATGTAAAGTGGGGAGATGGATATATGAACCTGAACTTGAGGAGAGTCTGAACTAGAGTTATTCTGGAAATACAATTTTTGGGAATTGCATATTCATATAATAGTTAAGACTGCATGATATCATCCTAAGTACTAAGGAGTGTACTTAGAAGAAAAAATGGTTAAGGTTTTGGGGAGGTAGAAAAGGTAGCAAAAGAGACTGAGAAGGAGAAGTGAATATGGGAGGAGGAAAGTCAGCATGCCATCCTGGAGGAGTTTCCATAAGGAGCAGTTGTCAACTCTGCCAAATGCTTTGGACAGCTGGTGTAAGATGCAGACTGAGTATTGAGCTCTGCATTTAGCAATAGGAAGCTCTTTGGTAACATTTTCAAGAATAATTTTGATGGAGAGGATAAGACTTTTATGGGAATAGGTTCAAGAGAGAATAAGAAGGGAAGAATTAAGGAAGAAGCACCTGCATGTTTTTATGCTGATAAAGATGATCCAGCAGAAGGAGACAAAATGATGAAGCAGGGGAGAGGAGATTGCTGAAGTCACATCCTTCAGTCATGGAGAGGTGACAAGAACTTGAACAACCACAGAATCTAGCATTCACAAGGAGCATATAAAATTCTTCCCTCAAAACAGGTGACATGGAGGGTCAGACATACCTAGCTGAAATTCTATGAAAAGATGAAGAGATGGGATCTTGTGGAAGCACTCTTTTAAATGCTTGTTTTCTTAGTAAAATAGGAAGCATGGTAGTAGCCTTATGCTCCTAAGGAGTTTAAAATAAAGGGAGTCAGGGGTGCCTAGGTGGCTCAATCAGTTGAACACTCGATTTTGGCTCATGTCATGATTTCAGGGTTATGGGGTCCAGCCCTGAGTTGGGTTCCATGCTCAGCAAGGAGTCTGCTTGAGATTCTCTTTCCCTCTGCCCCTCTACCCCTGCTTACTCATTTGCTCTCTCAAAAAATAAATAAATAATAAATAAATAAGTAAATAAATAAATAAATAAAAAATAAATAAAATAAAGTACAGAGAGAAAAAAAAAGTACAGAGAGGATATATATATATATATATATATATCCTTTCTATATAGGCTATATATATATGGAAAGAGACAGAAGAACATACTAAATCAAGGCTGAATATGATCAGGGATAAAACAGATGTATCTGTGTGTCAAACAAACAGGACTCATGTGATGTTGTCATAAAACTTTATTTTTGTCTTCCTTTACATTTATTCCAGGGAGCCTGTCTTCCACTGTCTGAAAATTATGTCAAGTCACCATATTTTCTCACTCATTTTCATTAATAGGAATCCCTCAATGAGTAATCAATATGCCCATTATTATTAATTAATAATCAAAACGTTAAACTTTATTTGAAGATAAAATGGCTCTACTTTACCAGTTTAGGCCTATTAAAGTTTGGCTTCCTTCAGTGAGACAGAGGCCACATTGGGCTTCTTTTTTATTTCAATCCTTCCCCCACACACCCCGATCCCCACGGTGATACCTTTTTTGTCTCATTTCTTCTCTCCATACTGTCTGTTGAATCATTCTGAAAATCCTATTTTAATTCTTTGAATGAGTTTGGTGATAGAATCCCATATAAAAGAACCTGTATTTCTAACCCTTTCCTGACCCTTTCAGTGTTTGACACTGGGAAGACAGAAGGAAGAGCAGAAAAGTCCTTACTGGGTTAACAGTATCATGAGCTAGCATTATGTAGTATGGGCCTGTGAGGTGTTTGAAGCTCACTTCACTTCTCTTAGGGAATTTGTAGCTCTTTGATGCATGTGATGCATTCTCACTGGCTTAATACTGGAATCTCATAAGGAAAGTGGAAATCAGTTGTCTTGTGGCTTCAGCTGAAGCTGAGACTAAATTACTTCCATTATGGTATTCTATCGCGTAAATGGCAAATCAAATGTTATTATGTTTAGAGGAGAAGAGAGGAAGGTGATTTTTGCTTAGGAACATGAGGACAAAAGGAAGAGTCATTGAGATGAGTGTTAGGATTTATCCATACTGATGTTCATAGCAATTGGCACTCATATGTCTGACATCTCTGAATAAAGCAGCTAATGGCTTCCCATGGGTTCCCATGTGCTCTGCCATCTAACTGTACCACCTTGGGTACACATGACTGAACCAGAGATCAGGTCTTGAAATCAAAGCCATTGCGATGAGGTTGATGTTCATAAATTCTCTGTCCAATACAGGTTCTTTTATATGCGAGTCTATCACCAATCAAATGCATTCAAAGAATTAAAATGGGATTTTTCAGAATGATTCAACAGACAGTATGGAGAGAAGAAATAAGACAAAAAGGTATTAATTGAGGAGAAGCCATGGGGTAAAATAAACCATGAGCAACCAGGTATCAAAGAACAGAGCAGAGAAATGTTGAAATCTGCTCATTAAAAGGAATGTAACAGCAGAAGTTGCAGAGTTGCTGGATCATCAAGATCATGAAACACATGATTCTACAGCTATATTTCCAAGGTGACCATGGGTTTATAGCTCCACAGACACCTGATTGATGGTTAAGAGAAGCTCAAGTTAAACACACTGGAGCTCAAGATAACCACATAGCAAAGCTGTGTGTACAGTCTCTCATTCTCCATCCCACACTGGGCTCCTCCATCACTCTGCCCATCCCAGGTAAAGGTACCACCAACCACCAGTTTCCTAAATTTAAACTTGTGGACTTACTCTTTGTTCTTTTTTCTCCTATTCCATCCAATCCACCAGAGCTCACTCTGCACAAGTCTCAAACAACCCCCTTCTCTTCTTCTTCTTCACTACTACCACTCTTCCAAACCCACAATTATTTTCTACGTATAGCATTATAATAGAACTTCTGCCTCTACTTCCCCTACCCCTCACCTCTCAATTCAATCTCCATTCAGCAGGCAAGCGACCGTTATGAAAATGTAAGTCAGATCATTCTGTTTATTTCATAAAACCTTCCTAGAGCAGCTAGGTGGCCCATGGTTGAGTGTCTGCCTTTGGCTCACGTCATGATCCAGGGGTCCTGGGATAGAATTCTGCATTGGGCTCCCCACACGGAGTCTGCTTCTCCCTCTGCCTATGTCTCTGCCCTTCTCTCTGAGTCTTTCATGAATAAATAAATAAAATCTTTAAAATAAATAAATTAAATAAATGACCCCTCTCAAGGCTTCTAATCACACTTAAATAAAATCCACACTCCTTGCCTACACCACCGAGTCTTGGCCCTTCTTACTCTGTGACATTTATGGCCACCACAAAGTCTTACTTCTTGTCTCTCTAACTTGCCAAGACTACTTCTGCCCATTTCCTTTATCTGGATTGTTCTTCCTTCTAATTTTACCATGGCTGGATCCATCTTGTCATTTAGTTTTCAACTTAAATGTCACCCCTCAAAGATTCCCTCAGTCACACACCCAGTCTTAAGTAACTATCCATTCGCAGTCTGGCACATTGCCCATTTTAAGTCTCCAGCACACCATTGATATTCTAGATGTGTTTGTTCACTTAATTTTTGTGTGTATGATTTGATCATTTTTGGTTGTTAGCTAATATAAAGTGAGTTCCATTGGAGTATATAGCCTTGTTTGCTTTTGTCATCACTGTAGCTCTGGTACTCAGAATAGAGATGGGAACAAGTTAATAAATCCGTGATGTTCAAATGCTTCTCTCTAAACCATGTTATATTATTTTTTATGAGAGCTAGACCTGTGACACTTAAGAATATTTGTTAACTTTTTCACTTTCTATTTACATTTATGATAAATTTCTGGTGATTGAGGTAAGCTTGAGTGCTCCTGTTTCTTGCATCTTTAAGTTCCCCAACATCCTGTACTTTCTCTGACCAAGGAGCCTTTGCGGGAACAGATTCCTCTACCCAGCTCACTGTTCCCAAACCCCTTTGATGTGATTGACATCAATGAATGTGTTCTTTATCAACCTAGATGTAATATTTTCCAGAAATCTTTACTGAACTCTCAGAGCTGGGTTAGGTCTTGTAGTTGTGAACTCCCAGAGAGCCACTGTGTGCTCCCACTTTGTAGCACTTGCCACTCCATTATGTAATTCCCTGTCTTGTTTTGTTTTGTCTCCTACCAGCTAGACTAGAATGTAAGCTGTTTATATACTTTGCATTGCAATTTCAGTTTTGTGGCATGACATCCCACTGGAAACAAAACAAAACAAAAGCTCTCCGTGTCTCTAATACTTTCCTGTTAGATTGCTAGAGGTGCTAACAGTAGTAGGTTCCTTTCTGAACACATAGTAAGAGCAATTGGAACCCCATATGAAAAGCTAAAGGACCTTCTGGAAAGGCTAAGGCAATATCAAAATCATCACAATTCCATCCACATTTTTTACACTAGAGGGTACGTTTACCATTATTTAGAGAATGAACAGATCACAAACTATCTATGCTGGATGGATAGTATTGAAGTATATTGTGGAAGGTAGAGCGGGGAACCAATCTCTAAGAAAGCAACAGTGTGAGGAAAGATGTGGAGATTTGAAATTACTGAAGGAATGTGTTACAGCATTATAAACCAGTCTCAAGTCATCCAACCACCCCACTGATAATACAAGCACACAAAACTTCAGAATGATGGTGCCTGGGTGGCTCAGTTGGGTAAGCATCTGACTTTAGCTCAGATCACAATCTCTGGGTCCTGGGATAGAGCCCTGTGTCAGGCTCCCCACTTGGCAGAGAGTCAGGTTCCCCTCAACCTCTCCCTCTGCCTCTCCCCCTGCTCATCCTCTCTGTCTCTGTCTCTCTCTCAAATGAATAAATAAAATTTTAAAAGGATTTAAAATGATGACTTATTTAATGGACAAAATGGATTATTGCTCATTGATCACTGATAAAACCAATAGTAGTAATGCCAAAACTACTATTTTTAGTTGTTTGCACTTCAAATTAGTAGGATTTATGCTTTGTATCACTGATTATTTCCATAGTATGTAAACTGGTTTAGAATTTCTAGGTTTATATCTCATCACCTCTAATTCTCCTGGTCATTGAAGGCTTCTGTGGCCAAACACATGAAGCACTCTTCCCTTCCCCTGACTCTGACCTTTAGTTTAGATCTGATAATGAAATTACTTTTGCATTTTCTTCTAGAGCCACAGGAGACCCTGCCCAGCTCTTGCTTCGCTTGCTCCTATTTTCTCCTTTCCTTGTAGAGGATGTGAAGTCCAAAGTCTGGGCCTTTGCCAACATACTTCCTTGATGTCAAACTGCCCTTCCTCTCCTGCGCTTTAGACTACAGCCTATCCCTGGATAGATTTCCAATTCTTATGTTAATATCAGGTAGTTGGAAATTCTATTTTATCTTGCTAAGTTACCCTGAAGTTGGGCATCATTGAAGAATGGGCTTGGCAGCAAGTCACTGAAAAGCCTCCTCATAGCAGATTAAATAGAAATCATTTTATTTTTTTCCCCAAATAACAGAATCCTAGAGATGGGCAGGGCCTGATTCTGCTTTAGGACTCAGTGTGTCAGAACCAGTATTTCTGGGCCTTTCCATCAGAGTTACATAATGGCCACTTCAGCTCTAAACATATCAAAGGCAGGAAGAAAGACTTTGGTATTTGCAAATAATTATTGCTTTACTTGATTGCCACTTGTTGTCTGTATTACTTTATAGTTTGAAAAGCTCATTACATATAAAATGTCTAAATACAAGTGAGTAGTTGTATATTAAATCAAAGTTTTATTAAATAGCTGCTTGCATATAAATGTATTATTTCTTTAATGTTATAAAATGTGCTCTCATTTACAGGTTAGAGAGCTGTTGTTTTCATTTAGTCTCTGACTCTGGATTTTTCAGCCCAGCAGAAAATTGATCTTAAAATTCTTTGCAAGGGGTAAGAGTATAATTAGCCTAAGGACAATTTGTTCTAATGACAAACTGACATCAGAGAAGATATAAAACCTGAAAGACATCTTAAATTCATGTCCCTTTTGGTTTAAAAAATCTGTCCTGACACATACTCAATATTGGCACACTCACCATTCTTTCCATTAATTTATTTATTGGATTTATGAAGAACTTTCTCCTCTACAAACTCAATTTAATCTCATTCAGCTTTGTGGCTGTCATAGTTCATATTTGTCTATCTAAAGGCATTAAACTTGGTCAAGTTTGAGTCAGTAAGAACATAATTCTCTGTTTTCCCTTCTCATACAAATATCAGTAACTGAAAGATAATGAAGAGTTAATGTACTTCCAAGCTATTTTGAACTCATATTCCATCTTTATATTCTAACTGATTGTTTCAAAGAGCAAAGTCTTCATGTGGATTTGGATTGTGAACTTACAGTATTTAGGCCTCTGATTTGCATTTTCTTCTTCTGTTTTCTATTAAATCTGTTTATAATAGCAAATGCCATTTGTTCCACATTCATGCTAACAAAAATCTGCATGGTAAAATGCCAGATTTACTAATTGGTGGTTTACTTCCTCTCTGCAGTTAAAATATATATATATATATATATATATATATATATATATATATATATTTTATATTCACTGAAGGGAAGGATGGTATTTGATTTGGTGGCCTAAACAGATGAACCTGAGGCAGCCCAATCCTAGCTCTTTACAGGGAATGTGAAGGGACTTCAGAAATTTCCAGCAAATAAAAGAAGGATTTGCTGTACAAGAGAGTCCATGAAAACCCCGAGGCCTGAGTGGGAAAGAGGTGATGCATGGGAACTTAATGATCCGAAGGGAATAGCCAGAACCATGGGCTCTAACAATAGGTGCCACCAAGTCCCTCTCAAGCCAGAAAGGGTTCAAACCTTCAGAAGTGCAGGTTGAGATCACATGTACCACTCTGCAGCAGAGACGAGATAAGCTGCTGTTAAAAATTGTGGGTTTCTGGTTCCTGTAAGAGTGGCTTCTCAGTAAACACATCAGAGTTTATGAAGTGTGGTCTTCTCATTAGTAGAGAAATGGTGATGGTGTTGAGAACATCACAACTGGTCTGTGTCCCTAAGAAACAAAATATTTAGATTCTATTTTTCAAATGAGGCTCTAAACTCTTAGTTATTTGGGGACACTCAATTTCTGGGAGCAAGTGACAGTACTGAGTGAGAGATGGTCCTGCTCTCTCACGTAAATGCCAAGTCAACTGAATTTAGAAAGGTCAGTGCAATGTACAGACACATAACAACCTATAAAGTCATTGTGGTAGCTCTTGCCTATCCCTCTCACACGCAACTTCTCAAACATGCCTACCAAAAATAAGGGTGTGCAGATGAAAATCTGTATTGCTCATTAGAGAGCACTGATTTATATAGATGAAAGTTTACATTGCTTATCATAGGGTGATGATTTATGTTATATATTGTTAAAAGTGTCAATTCCAGGGTCCTTTATCCTAGTCTAGAGAAATATTTTGGAAATGAACACTTAAATATAGAACAGTGAAACACAAATTAAATGACCATGGCTGGTGACAGTTTGCTAATTTGCTTTTCTCTTTGTCTTAGTATTTTTGCTACTTCTCATTAATGCTCAGAGGGTAAAAAAGGAAAAGCACTGTTTGCTCTTAAGGGATTTAAGCAGTAAGATTTAAGAGTTGCTAATCAGAGTGATCACACAATTTTTTACATAAAATCAACTCACTTTGAGAACAAAAGGGAGTGTTATTAAAAATCACACCCTATAAGAGGCTTTGTATGAGTTTCTCTTTGGTAAAATGGGGTGTATTTTTGCCCTTTGATCTTCTGGTTACTTTTATGGAAATAATCAGAACACAAATATGAGTTTCTTATAGAGAGGTGACTCATTGTTTTAAAATTTTACCCAGGGCACTGCATTCTCGGACTTTGTCCAACGTAACGTCTAGATTGAATATGCCAATTGAAATTTTTGTGAGGAAGAATTTGAAATTACTTACAAGCAATTTATAACTAATTATGATTTTAATTACCCAGAGTTCACAAGTCCTCTTTCACTAAATAGAATTATGCTGACAAAGAGGGATGAGGAGAGGGAGGAAAGAAGGAAGAAAAATGGAAAGCAGTAAAGAGTAAGTCATGTAATAAAAGAATCCAAGTACTTTTAAATGATTGGACAAAAAGCATAAAAAATTTGGCTAAATACAAAACCATGTTTTCTCCTGGTGAGGAGAAATCACTGTGATAACTCAGCAGGAATATTCCTTGTCTCTTGGTGGAGGGTAAAATGGTGTCTTTTGCCTTCCAGATGGTGAGAGCCTCCAATTGTTAGACTCTGAACCACGAGAGGGCAGTGGCGTACTGGGTAGAAAACAGTCCTCAACAGAGAATGTTCTCTCCCCCACTCCCTCCCACCCAAGTAAGTCACACACAGTTAAAATAAGGAAGGAAAGATAGAAGACACAGGGAGAATCAGAAAGAAGAAAATGCCTTATAATGCAATGACATTTCATTTAAGATTTGAAGGGAGGGAGAAGATTATTTCAACATATCCTGAAAAGAATTGAAACCGACATTCTCACAGTTTTATAGAATGAATTATAGGGACTGTAAAAATACATTTAAGTTGAGAATTACAAGGGTCTTTTTCCATTTTTTTTGAGCAAAGCCCAATCATACAAAGTGGATTTCTGAAAATCTATCAAACTGTTGAAAAAATACAGTGAAATGGGCTGCAATCGTAGGTTTGCAACCACGTAGCTTCTATATTTTGAACTATTTTCTCTGGTGATTTTGTTACTAATAAAAGTCTGAATATGAGTCCTACAGAGTCGAAACATTTTTAAAAAAATTTTTTGCTTTTCCCCTTGATGAATAGTTCAAAGGCCTAATTATTCTACTCTAAATTAGCAGGTCATCAATAGCAACTGAGTCTCTATTGATTTAAGTGATTTAAATTCACCACATAAAATAAGATGGGATTCTATATTTTAACAAAAATGGTTGATTTCCTTTTTTTTCAAGGTACAAGTCATTTTTGTGACTGAGATGTTCTACTGTATCATCCTTAAGACTCAGAAATTTCTGTTTCTAAATGTATTTTTAGTATCAAGGCATCTGTTTTTTAGTACAGCATATGTTTGAGAGATTTATAAAGATGGCATTTTGTTAGGGTTTAGAAAGGAATCTGGTGAAAAGACTTGCACTGGTAGGGAGAAATTGCAGTTCCCATCTTTAGCATTTAAACTGTTTATATGTTTGCACTTTTTAGGCAACCATTACTTAAAAATTAAGATGCTGCTGGGCACTCTTAAAAAAAAAAGTGTTAATAGATTTTTCAGTCTGTTTCAAATTCAGGAAGAAATCAGAATAGAAAGGAATTTACCTGTATGTATTCCTAGTTTTAAGCGGTATCTGTATTCTTCAAAAGATGTCAGTCAATTGATTTATTTTAAATGGAATCATATTTTTTATTGACTCATATAAACATTTCAGAGATACTTTATATTTATTATTTGTTAGTGATTTGTCCTAAGCTTCTAAAATAGCAACTTTTCTTGAAAAAAAAAATAAGGAAGATTTTATTTCAAGTCTACTGGATAAAACAGGAGTGTTTGACATCCAGTAATTTGCTGAAGTTGTCTCTCTAAAGAATTTGGAATATGTAAACACTTGATATGACAAATTAATTGGAATATGCAAAAGAAATTTAATAGTGCAGTCACATATATATTTAGACAGAATTCCCTCAAACTTACAGCTTCTACAACTTTCAAATGTCAATCTAACATTTTTTTGAAAAATGAAATGAAAATTTTATGAATTTAAAATTCCAGAATCGTAGCTCTTATATGTAGTATTCAGAGCAAAACTGTCAAATATTGAATGAAGTCATTGTAGTATTAAAGCTGAACCAGTTCCATGGAACTGGAGGGTATTATGCTGAGTGAAATAAGTCAATCAGAGAAGGACAAACATTTTATGGTCTCATTCATTTGGGAAATATAAAAAATAGTGAAAGGAAATAAAGGGGAAAGGAGAAAAAATGAGTGGGAAATATCAGAAAGGGAGACAGAACATGAGAGACTCCTAACTCTGGGAAATGAACTAGGGGTGGTAGAAGGGGAGGTGGGCGGGGGTGGGGGTGAATGGGTGACGAGCACTGAGGTGGGCGCTTGACGGGATGAGCACTGGGTGTTATTCTATATGTTGGCAAACTGAACACCAATACAGAATAAATTTATAAAAAAAAATAAAAAAATAAAGCTGAACCAATTATAATTCAGAAGCCTTCTTGCTCCCTTTACATAGGTGGTCTCAAAGATGGAATGTGTGTGTGTGTGTGTGTGTGTGTGTTGGAGGTAGGGTTCCCTGCAAAATTAACTCAAAAGTAAGTAATACTGTATTTATTCATATGGTAAGTCAACAATTAGGTATTTTCCACTACGCTAATATTATTTCTACAAAGAAAAATCATATCAACGATGAGCTATAAATATTGTATTTATACAATTCAAGGAGTTTTAATTATGTTTCTTTGTGCAGAGGGGGTACATGTTTTTGGGAGCAATGTATGTATGCAATACACACACACTAAAAGAAAGAGCAAGTTAATGGAAATAATCACTATATCTATTAAAGTAGGAGTTGTTCTTTATAAATGTTGACTTCTTTGACAGCTTTATAAGGTACTGCTATTACCCTCATTGTACAAATAAGAAAACTGAGGAGCAAAGAGATCAATTAAATTATCCAAGATAACACAGCTAATTGAGCCAGAGTTCAAAACTAGACCCTGCGGCCACAGACCTTATGCTCCTCATCACAATACCACACTGCCTCTTCTTAACATTATTCAAGACCAAAAGGGGTAATACTAGCATGCAGGTCCATGGTCTTGCCTCAAAATGGTAGTGGCGTATTCATTATCAAAATGGCTCTGATTGCTTTAGTATTTGGGTGAACAATTTATATTACCTTCCTTTCATGCCAACCTCCTGCCCACATTCTAACTGGTATTAAATTGAATTAATAATTTGTGTTTGTGATTCTTTTTTATTGAATCTAATTAAAAAATTCTGAGGTTTCTCACATCTATCCATTTTGAGGAGGACCTGCTGTCTGATATTTTAACTAGATAGATTACAAACATACTTTTTATTATAGTTATAAAAATGAAGGAAAGCTTTGTAGCTCGTACTGACTGAAAAATCTTGAAGAAAAATGTCTTTATTTCTGTGCAACCGTTAATCAAAAAGAAAGGTAAAGCTAGACCTCTTTTGATTATTTAAGTCACTGACTTTCTTATGATAACATGATAGTGGACTTTTTCATTGCTTAATTGAATTTTGTGGATCTCAAAGGTCAACATGATGAAATCACTCAAAAACTTCTTTGAGCAATACAAAATATTGTTTGGTATAGTTATTCGGGAGAGTTATGTAAGAGGAAAGTTTGGTATAGTTATTCGTTAGCCTACATTGTTTTAAGGTAAGTCAAATTTGTGCAGTAATTGTCAATTTACTTCAGTTTTATGTTGATTAATTGGAAGAAAAATAGGAATAATGGAAGCAATTGTAGGCCAATAAATAAAGCTGTGGGTAAGATTTGGTTTTTTTCTCCTTCCTTGCCATGAATATTTTACATAAAATTATTTGGAAGGAACTTTTTTCTTATTGATTATTTTTATTTCTCAAAAATCTAGGGTGCTTTTTTTTTGATAGAAAGGTTAGAGAACATACGTGCGTTGCAACCACTGATGGCACTACATTTTATTTTCCACCCCTACTCTCTATTCTGACCTTCTGTATCTAACTTAACATGTGTGTTGATGTCACTTTTTTTCCCTTTTTTTCCTGACAGGTATATTTTCCTGCCTTTGGACATATAGTCAGGGTACAAACAATGATAAGTATAAAACTTACCCCACTCACTGATTTTTTTAATGCTCTATCTTAATGCTTTAATTTAAGCTCTCTCATTGGGGCTTAAAGATTAGGGAAGACATAAGCCTTGAGGTGATGCAAAACATAATTTGTATATTTTCTTTATCTCTTAGAGCCTCTTGATTTCTTAGGCCATGACGGAGTCACAGTTATAAAATCTGATTACTTCCTAAATATTTTAACCATCAAGTCACAGTTATGAAATCTAATTATTTCCTAAAGCATTTTAATCTTTTCAGTGGAAAGAGTAGGAACAGATGAGTCACAAAGTGTCTATTTGGAAAAATAAAATCTTAATTCCCATGTTGTGACTCACCTTCCACTACTAACCTTGGAGATTCAAGATGTGATCCTATGAAAGTTTTTTTTATTGTCACTTAATGCACTTCCATTAAATCTGAGTCCCAGGCAACATGTATCACTAATGCCTTAGTGGTAGTGTGTGGTGTTTGTGTTTGTGAGGTCTGTAGTGACATCTCTCAAACCACATATACCACATTGTGTTCTGTTTAATTGGTTTCTTTTCTAGGTGCTGAGACCACCGTTTTGAGAAAGCTTGATTCAATGAATCCTCTCCAATGGAATCAGCTGCCTCAGGACCTTCTTCATGGAACTGACATTTACCTAAGTAATTGTCTTCTCTTTTCTCATTTCCCCATAATTTAATTATCAGTATTTAAAAGTGACAAGAAAGAACTTGCAAGGGCTGTGATAGCAAATAACTGGAGGACTGAGGCTGGATAAGTAACCCAGGACTCTATGAGGGTTTAGTAACCTCATGATCTGTCCAATGTGTATATTTCTATTTTATTATTATTTGGTTGCAAAGAGCATTCCAGTAAATTAAACATTTTTATGAAAGTAGCAGGATATAAATTAAAGTAGCAGAAACTGCTATCAAACTAGAAATATAGGTATAAATGAGTATGAGGTTTGAAACTATATAAAGAAAGATAATTTGTAAACTTGTTTCTACTTCAGTGTAGATAATTCTGATTATATGACCAGCAGTTGCCTGGCATTAAAATCCAACAAATCCCACATCTAGAGTATTTACTCACAGTAAATCTTCTAGGGTTTCACTGATCTATATAAAAAGAAAGGAATTGAAGTAAACTATGAAATGGAGCAAAGAGAATTTGTGCAAATTCATTCCAAATACCAATGAATATGCCTGGACCAATGCTAAGATTTCAGATGAAGAACATATATTGAATGTGTTTTAGGATCATTAGGCAGAAAAAAAACATTGGATCACTGTTGCTACAGTACAGTGACTTACCAGCCTTCTTCATGCTTAATTAGAAGTTTCTAGAGCACAGAAGTTATCAAATCTCCCACAGAGGCTGAAAAGGAGAGCAAAGAACACAGAGTCAAACTTCTCAATGTTTGACTAAGTCATTAATTTTAACTGCATTGCAATCTGAGGTCTGTTGTAAAGAGAGTGAAGAAGTCAGAGAGAAGCAGTAAAATAGTATGAACTAGTTAGAAAGTAGGATTTCTGTGATACACAGTGAGCTGACTGCAATGAATAGAGTTTAATAAATCTTGGCTGCTTCTGGGGAAAAAGAACACAGAAACATTTTTTGGCAGTGTTATATATGATGAACGATATTGAATAATAAAATAAGTAACTTCCTAGGAATTTAATATGATGCACACTTCAGTTATGTTGGATTGTAAAAAAGAAATAATTTCTAATGATGGAATTAGGGCTCAAAGACCTTATTAATCACCAAGGAAATATAATTATTTATATAGGATAGTATCTTCATTCAAAAAAAAAAAAAAACTCTTTCTCATTTGCTTTACAGAAAGTCTGTAAAAGTAGAGGAAAAAAAAGCATGCCATCAATCCATTTCATATTTATTTACCTTTTGTCCTTCAGTTCTCTGGTCACTACATAATGGCTTTATCTCCTTTTTACCCATGTGTTCAAAGGTCCTACTGATATCTGGAAAATAACTATTTACAAACATGGTTTTTAAAATGGCAATCCTACTAAACTGCATAGTCTAACACATGGTTTAAAACAAAGAAGAAATAATCTCACTATTAATTACATAAAAATGGGTAAAATAATAGCTTAGAATTCCATTCTGATTCAGAGGGAAAACAAAACAAAACAAAACAAAAAAACATTGTCCAATAGAGAGGTCTCATCTGAAGAACTGACTGAGGAAGGAATTGCTGCCAACTTTACTTTTATAGTTATTGACAAGATTCAGTTTCTGGAGGATAGTGAAGCTGAGGGCTTGCATTCCTGATGGCTGTTAGCTGGAGACCACCCTCAGTTCCTCTCCAAGACGGCAACTTATAAGTAACCAATAAGAGAGAGACAGCCTGCTGGGAAGGCAGAAGTCACTATCTTATGTAACTTAATCACAGGCATGATATCCTGCCATCTTTGCCATATTCAATTGGTAGTAGGTCCCACTGACACTCAGTGGAGGATGTCACATGAGGACATAAATACCAGGAGGTAAGAGGTATCATTGAAGACCATACTGGAAGTTATATTCACCAGGTGCCTTTCCTGCATCCACCACTTCTTTGCTTCCTGATTTCTTTACATACTGGATCCTTATGAGAAAATATGAAAAAACAAACCAAAAATTGGCCACATAATTTCTATCAAGAAACAAATAATTCTATTTTGTTTTTTTTAAAAGATGTGTAATACCTCATTCTACAGAAAATATGAGGCAACTGAAGGTACATTCAGTGAAAAACACTACAGAAAATATAAAGCAGAATGGATTATCAGGATGACATAGAAGAAAAATGAAATGCATTTTTATTCAATACATGAGGTTTCATACAGGTGTTATTGCTGCCCTGAGAATTTGGCTTTGGTTATTTAGGAAGTTTTAAAGCAGTAAGAAAAAAATGACTGTTTACATAGTTCTCCATGTCCTTGAATAAAATGTGTATCATTTTTCAAGGGAAACAAAGTCTCTCCTAGTATTTATTCTAAAATAATGTGTTTTTGTTTGGTTTGGTATTTAATAGAATTATGTGAAATAAACCTAGACATCTAAATTTTTTCAGCAAATGGAAATACCAATCCTGATAGGCTATTTTTGGTATTTTTTCCCTGGTGAAACCCAGAGCCTACTTTAAACACACACCTTACTGGGGAGTAATTCCAGAGCGGCCAATATAATAGGGTCCAGTTAAGCAAGTTTCTCATGGCTTGGTTTGAGCCCTGAAGATAATAGTGGCTATGTAGATTCTAACTCTTGTTTAAAAACCTCCAATTCATATTGTTTTTGTTAGCTGGGTTTTATGACATTTCAGTGGTGGTCAACTGGATGTTTTACTCTTTAACTTAGGCATTGTGTGCAGGTCTCCAGCATGACAGTTAAGGGTGAAATCACGTGTTTTAAGAATCACATGAAGGTGGCAAAGTTGATCTTCTTTGAGAAAATAGGAGAAATAAAAGTATACCTTAATTTGTTTTCCCTAATAGGAGATTCCTGGACAAGGCAATGGATACACTAAATCAATCCATAGTGATAACATTTTAGGTATGATGATAACACATGGCCAGGACTGTTATTTTGTGAAGAGATGAGTAATCAGGTGCCTTTCAAGCCTTTTCATGAAGGCTTGTCTCCTCATACATTTTTTTTTTTTTTTTGCTTGAGGACAATTGACAGAATGAACTAATTTCTAATCTATTATATCTGTGGCTGTGGGGGACACAGAGGGAGCAGAAAAAGAAATAAAGCAATATTTGCTTCCTAGACACAAAAATATTGATAGTGACAGTATAGGAGAAAGATTATATAACAGTTAATAGCGAGTTTGCATTTCAAAAGTGAAATAAATTTCAATATAATCAGGAAGTATTTTTGTCTTTGATTTAGATTCTTTTGGTTAATATTTACTCAAGGCAGAGCCATCAAAACTATGTGGTCTTCTAAAAGAATTGTAGATAGAGTAACATTATCTTTCTATTATTTTTTTTTCATTATCTTTTTTATTATTAAGGGGAAAATAAAACTAGTAACTAAATTCTTTTTGGGGGGCGGGATTTTATTTATTTATTCATAAGAGACAGAAAGAGAGGCAGAGACACAACACAGGCAGAGGGAGAAGCGGGCTCCATGCAGGGAGCTCAATGTGGGACTCGATCCCAGAACCTAGAGATCACGCCCTGAGCCAAAGGCAGATGCTCAACCACTGAGCCACCCAGGTGTCCCAGTAACTGAATTTTTAAGGAGGCTGAAATGCATATATAGTATTTTTATATTATTTTAAATTTAAGTAAAAAATGGTTGGACTATGTTAGTTTATTGATTGGTGGAATTCATATATTTCTTTTTGTTTGGAACATATTATCAGCATCATGAATTTTACCAACAAATGTTCGCTGAGTGTCTCCTGTGGGAAGATAACTACAATAGGTCCCCGAATCTATTATTCGTTCAACAAACAGAATTCTAGTTAGACAATCAGGCTATTAGTCTACTTTATGTATCTATGTTAATTTAATATACAAATGTAATCTATGTTAGTAAGTAATAAATGTCAAATGAGTTATGATATAAGTGCTGTGGTATGATGATGATGAGAATGGAGTGGGGGTAAAGTCACTGTGGACGGAAGTGGCCAGAGTCTTATCAGTTCTATGAAAAGCTCTCTAGACACAATTGTGCATCATACATAGGCCATTAAAATCACATGGATAATAGGAAAGGTAGTTAGGAAGAGAACAGAATCCATATGTCCTATTTCTCTACCCGTTCTCTATAACCAAAAGTTCTAGAATATCATTGAGTGAGAGCTTTAGTTATCTGAATGGCATAATATGACGTGGTTTCAAAATGGTCTTCTCATCACTAGGAGCCACTTCTAATACTGAAGTGTCTTTTTGTAAAGAGAAACATATTACTGCTGTACACACAACACATATTCTCTTTTTCTGTGAGTCAAGGCTGGGCAATGTGAAGCTGATAGTGTATCAGGGTGGAAGAAGAGGACCATCATTTATAGCTTAGTTATGTTTTTGCTACACTGCTTAGATTTTGGAATAAATATATATGATTAAAGAAGCCTGCTGAGCAGCATGCTTTTAATGACAGAATGTGAATTGATTTTGTGCCTGCTGTTCAGTCAAATGATAAAGGGGGTCAATATTTCTCAATTTTGAGAAGTTTTTGTATGGCCTGGGAACCTAAATACAAGTCAGAGGGAAACATAAATACACTTACAGGGATAGTCAAGTGGGAATATTTCTAGTTGGTCATAATGAATATCACAAGGGCGGGGTTGATTTTTCAAAAGTAAGGAATAGGAAGACTTTCAGGAAAGCATCCAAATTAGGCTCTTTGCTACCAAATAATTTAAAAACATACCACCTGCTTACTGTGTTCATCGTGTTGGCAAAAAGGTTTCTATCCTCATATTCTTAACTTGATAAAATGAATTTAATATTTGCAACGTACTTTACCATTTTATCTTACTTGATTGCCCCAAGAATCCTCTGAGGATTTTCTTTGATCATCTTTATCAATTTAAAAATGAAATAAAGAAGCCATAAAAGCAAAAGTTCAATGAGTTATTTGCAAATGCATTTCTTCTTCTAGGGAAGTTACAGGTTTCACTTTGTCTCCTTTATTTCTGGGAGGCAATCTGCTTACTTTGGTTATTTCCGGGTGGTTGTGCTGGTTAGAAATTATTGTTTGCTGAGTTTTCCCCCAAGGTACACTTTTCTTTCCCACCCAACTTTTGGCTCATTAGGGCGCATCAGGTTGATTCTCCTTGACTGAAAGCTGTTAATGAGCAAGACTTCGTTAGCTCATTTAGTGTCCAGTGAAATGTTTGCTTGGGACATAAGTAGCCACTGTCAGCCCACTGTCAGAACAAGAGAGAATGAAATGTTCCAGCTGTTTACCCACTGCCATTCTGGACCCAACAGGAAGAATAAAAATAAATGTTCTCATTTTAAATTGCCTCAGGAAAAGCCCAGAGTATTATTAACCTGGTATATTTTCACACAGTCACTATTATTAAAACCTCAGGTCCCTGCAAAACAGGATTCAGGAGCTCGTGTTAGTTTCTCATAGAAATAGTTCCAAAGTATAAAACTTCAAGATGGGCTCAGTATTCTTTAAGAAATCGAACCCTGCTATTGATGTCATACAGAGATGAAAACTACTGACCTATGAGAAAATAGCCAAATAACTTAAAATGTAAAACCTGGTGAATCAAAATTAAGAGAAAGATATATTTTATTCAATTACATAGGCAGTGTGAGTCTCCTTACCTTGTAGATAAAGAGAGAAATGATGCATATTTGCAATTATTATAAAAAGGTATGTGTGATGGGATGCCTGGGGGGCTCTGTGGTTGAGCGTCTGCCTTCGGCTCAGGTCGTATTCCTGGGGACCTGGGATCGAGTCCCGCATCGGGTTCCCTGCAGGGCACCTGCTTCTCCCTCTGCCTGTGTCTCTGACTCTCTGTGTGTGTCTCTCATAAATAAATAAACAAAATCTTACAAAAAAAAAAAGATCTATATGATGGCAATGGGAGGAAAACAAGGAAACAGAAGACGGAGGCATGTCATGGTGAACTATTTTGAATGCTCACTAAATAATTCAACAGATTCACGAAATTGTGGGTAACATGTGTGACTTTAAGGAGAATATTTCATGTGAAGAAAAATATCCAATAAACAGCAAATCGTACCATCTTTCTAACAAATCTCACCCTTCCTGATCCCAATTGTTTTATTAGTGCAGATGAAACTATATACTTGATTTAGGAATGCTGAATATTTTTTCTATTGTGTCTTTTCTGTGTGGGGGGAGGATTTCCCCCTCCATCCCAATATATGTTCCATTTTTGGGTGGGTTAAACTCTTCCACATTGCCAATGAATTTTTGAGATTGTCATGGATATAATTTTCAGTCATTCAAGAAAATACTTATTTGCTTAATCATGGTCAGAACCCATTTTGCTTTTACATCAGATCCCATGTTGTTTGACTGCCCTTACTGGATCCATGGAGCTTCTTTTTCCTAGCAGGCTTTCTTTGGATATACTTAGGAAGGAGAATTTAATATTTTTAAATTCAAATGGCAGGTTCTGATGCTTAGCTCATGTTATGACCAGATAGTAATGGGGGAAAACAGCCACTCTAGCTCTTGTTCCCATAGCAGAAGGTAAACGGGAAAGGAAGATGCATACACAGTTCCACCTTATTTCTGCCTAAGATGGTAGTAAATATTCACGTTATTTGTTGCTGAATATGGACATCATGTTCAAGTCATCGGTGAGATTTAATTAAATGCTACTGTAAACTAATGAAAAGGATTAATCCAGATTTAGAGCTGAATGGTTAGAAAGTACATACTCTATCAAAGAAAGAATGTTTTCCCTAAAACTTCAAAATTGCATTGAAAATCAGTGGTAAAATTATGGTACATTCCAGGAAGAGAGAGAAGCTGGTGAATGATTTCTGATAATTATACCAAAGGTGATAGACTTTGGCGCTCAATTTAAAAATAACCAAGTTAGTTGCTCAGCAGAAGTTGTGTGCTCTTTAACCCTTAATTTTGACAATGCATCCGTGAGTGACTTCCAAGGTTCTAGCCCTCAGAGCTTCCACACCTGAAATTCCCCTTTTCATGCTTGCCTCGATGCTCTGGAAGGGTAGTGATTGCCAGTGGGAAAGATCTGGCAGGTAGAATAATGGAATGTGGTTTCAAGACTTGTTATAAGCTGCCAAATCTGTGCCCTGAGTGAAGGCCAAGTTTTCCATAGATGAAAGGAAATTCAGTATTGGCTCTTGGCCTACTTCCCCTCAGGCAAAAATTGCCAATTGAGCTGTTTTGGTTTAAAACGGATGTCAGACTAATTTTATCTTTCTTCTTCTCCTTCTCCTTCTTCTTCCTTTTTTTTTTTTTTTTTTTTTTTTTTTTTTTTAGTTGTGCTACTTCTTTGTCCAGCTCAGCAATCTCATGTTCCTATTTCTGCATAAGACTGCAGTTTAGGCTGAGGAAATGATGGTCTTACCAAAAGGAGAAAACATTCACTTGAAAATATGGGAAAAGTCATTCTAATCTAGCTGTTCTCCAATATCTTTTGTTTACTCCCAAAGAAATAAAAATTTTAGGAGTGCCTGGATGGCTCAGTTGGTTAAGTGTCTGCCTTTGGCTCAGGTCATGATCCCAGGGTCCTGGGATCAAGCCCTACGTGGGTCTCCTTGCTCAGTGGGGAGCATGCTTCTCCTTCTTTTCCCCACTCGTGTTCTCTCTCACTATCTCTCTCTCTCTCTCTCTCTCTCTCAAATAAGAAAATCTTCAAAAAAACTTAGCAGAAAATTTGGCTTTCAAGAATAAAGACTACACTTTCCAACCTGTCTCACTACTTAGGCAAGTCTCGATGACTGGGTTCTGGCCACTGGAGTTATAGTGGAAGTGAGCTGAGGTAGCTTCTAGGAGCATCCCCTCAGAAACACCTGGAGGACACTTTTTCCTTCTTGTCTTCTCTTTTTTCAATTCTGTAATTTGGAAAGTGAGGTTTTTTGGGTAAGCTGCCCCAAAATATGCCACTTTGGCACATGTGGATTATTTTAAGCTGCAGACATTTGGGGTCAGGAATTGCTTTTTATCTCCCCCTTAACTGCCTAAAATAATTTTGATTGGGGGTCTATGCCAGGAAGAGATAGATCTATTATCAAAGATAATTTTTTTTAAAGATTTTGTTTATTTATCTATTTCCATATTTTCTTTTATTTAAGTTTAATTTGCCAACATATAAATTATTTAAGGAGAGGGAGGAGCAGAGGGGGAGGGAAAAGGAGGGGGAAAGAATCTCAAGCAGATGCCACACTAAACACAGGGCCGGAGGTGGGGTTTCATCTCACCACTCTAAGATCATGACCTGAGCTGAAACCAAGAGTCAGATGCTTAAACACTGAACCACACAGGTGCCCCCAAAGATAACTTTTTATATCAAAAAGACTTATCTGCATGGCATGGCAAACACTTATGTAGCAGGCATTTGTTCTTATCTTCCTGTGAATTGTCTTCCTCCTCTTTGAAGCCACAGACCCCTACCCCAGTTTTCTTCAGCTCGGAATAACGTATAAGCCTCAATTGCCTAAGTGCCTGGGAGTCTCATGTCTTTGTGGGACTCTCATACATATGTAAGTAAATTTCTCTTTTTTCCTGTAAATATGTATTATGTCAATTTAATTATTAGATCAGCCAAAGCACTAGAAGGGAAGAAGGGAAAAGTTTTCTATCCAACAGGAGATGGATATAATGACTGAAGCTGTATCTTGGACTATAACTATGAAGGCCACACTTAGAAAGGAGCAAAGAGAAAGTTTTAAGGAGTCTGAATGTCTGAGGTCTTCATGGAACTTTGTTGGCTTTCACGACTATGAAGGGCTTTGTAGATGGCCTTGACCATCCTGAAATTGTGAAAATCCAGACTTACACATAAAGGGAAATCAAATTTCTGACTTGTTAAAGTGATTGTATTTTGAACTTTCTGTTATTCACAACTGAAACTAATCTTAATAATTTAAAATGTTTTGTTTTGTTGAAAAAATGTTTTGTTGAAAAAGTTTTGTTTTAAAGTAACCAATACTCTAAAATTTTAAGACAGTTTTGTTTTTTACTTGTGTGCTCCAACTGGGCAGGTGTGATTAAACTAGGGATGTCATAGATACACATAGTCTTTTTAAAATTAGTTTGGAATCCTACTCTAAAGACACTATGGAACTTTAAGGAATGTTCTTGAAATGCATGTATTTTCAAAGGCAGATTTTTAAAATATGACATAAATCTAGCTTCTGTGTAGTAGTTTAATGCAATCCTACAATGTCTGACAATGGTCTCAATGAAATCATTAGCAATAAGAAATTAAATAATACTATTTAATTTAACTAAACATTTTTACTGAAGATAGGGATTTTTATTTGGAACCCAAAAAACTCTGATATGGATAGCAACATTTATACTAGTAGTAGCCAAATAAAAGTTGTAAACAGCTTGCATGAAATACAAACTGGGAAAAAATATTTTAGTATGTTGATCTCACTAATTTAATTTTAATCGATAAGCATCAGTTTCAGTGAACACGGGTATATGAACAGAATATTTGTGTCCTCCTAAAATTCATATGTTGAAGTTCTAATCCCCAGTATGATGGTATTTTGAGATAGATCCTTTGAGGGATATTTAGAGTTAAGAGTAGGTCCATGTGATGAGATTGGTGGCCTTATAAGAACAGGAAGAGAGATCTCTATGTTTTCACACACACACACACACACACACACAGAGAGAGGAAAGGCCATGTGAGGATATAGCAAGAAAGTGAACATCAGCAAACCAGAGGAGACATCTCACCAGAAGCCGACCTTGGGGCACGCTGGCGTCCTGATGTCTGACTTCCATCCTCTAAAACTGTGAGAAAATAAATGTCTATTGCTTAAGGCATTCAGTTTATGGGGTTTTGTTATGGCAGCCTGAGCTGACTGAGACTGTGGGTTATTATCAGATATCCCACATAAGCCATTATACATTAATGTAAGTGATGAGTCATTTCAGTGGGACACTTATCTTTGGTCTGCCATTACTTGTTGGCACATTGTGGTCTACACCACTTGCTATTTCTCTTTCCACAGTCAGGGGTTTTATGGGCAATAATTGGGTTATATGCAGTACCATTATTGTCAAATACTCTTGTTTTAGATGACCTCAGGCATTGACTTTTCTATGATATCTGAATTACTGTGTACTGTAATGCATTTCTCTAAAAATTCTTCTAAGTTCTTTCCCATAGGCTTAGGCATGTCTACCTTAGCCACCCAAGGTGACTGTAATTTTTCAGCCAGTCTCTCCAACCTCTCCAATATATGTCTACTGTGGTCTCCTTCCTCCCTCCAACTTGTCCCTTAACTTTGGAGTACCCTCTAAAAATTAAATATAAAAATGTAGTTCCCATCTCCTTCAAAATATTCTTTATTTAAAAACTCTGTAAAAATGCAATGAGAATGCTTTATATTTTTAATAAGCTTTTATGGCTGTGATCTAAAAACGCCAATTAAATGTCAACCAAGAAAGAAGGGGAAGATATCATAAGGGATCATGTTCCTAATATTGCTTAATTATGATGTTTTATTCATTGGATCATTTTACCTGGAATATATTTATACCTCGATATGTAGTTAATATTTAAAAATAAGCTGATTATACCAACCTTAGTTTTCAGAATTATAGACCATTGTTACAATTTGGTGACATTGACATTTTGCAGACTTGTTTTCCAAATGGTAACAAACCACCAGAGGGTCATGCTATGTGAGTGGATGATGACAAAGAGAATTCAGTCAGTGTCTCACGAGTATTCTTATTTTTGGCCACAATATCAAGATGTTGTTAATGAGATGTACTATTCAAACTTGCACATGCTTCACTGACTATATTGCTTTAGGCATGAATTCAATTTTTAAAAGATAGCATAATACAAGAGTCATGTTACCCTGCTGTGATTTTTGACAACTCTTAAGTCAGCTAAACAAACCAACCAAAAATGATTGTGTTGCATTTTACATGAATTTCAGAGTATATTTAGAGCAGGCAAGTTAAAATGTCAGTTTCCTTGTCTACTTTCCTTTTGATAAAATGGTTTTTGACAAACTATCACATGCGCTCCTAAGTAGGACTTTTACAATTTTCGGCAGCTCTTGGACCTACCTGGCTCTCTTAATGTGAGGATGGCCTGATCTGTCTGTTTATGAGTCTGGAAAAAAATGAAACTAGATTAACATTTTCTGAATATCATACAAAGGGAACTTTAAATTCTTTGCAGATTCAATTTAACCATCTTTTACATTAAAATATTTTCATATTAAATTAATTGTGTTTAAATGAATAGTAGTATTTCTATATTTAGTATTATTTCTAAAAATTCTGGTTATTTGATTTCACATGGATGTACTTTCTAATAATTTTCAAATATATGGCTTTTGTATTATGGAAGACATTTTGCACTGCTGTGATTAGCTAATCTTGTAGTTTGTTATGAAAGATAAATAGAAAGAAACAGGAAAATTGAGACTTTTCTTTTGAAGATGATTTTCTGCTCTTGAAAACAAAACCAGTTTATATTTGCTTTTATATCTATACAGTTTATATAAGGTACAAATAATTAGTCTGTTTTTACTCTTAGTCATGACATATCATGAGCTGAATGATAAATTTGCACTGATCAACATGACACAGCCAGGTCACTAAGCTTGTTTTCCTCAGTAGAAGCAATGTTGAACCAAAAATAATTAGATAGAACTCTCTGCAACATACACCACACGCACCCATATCCTCCACTCATATCCTCCTCTGGTTCTAAGGAGGTTGTAATCAAAGGAGAGATAAGCTGGCAAACTACGAAGTACTACCTTAGAGGAAGAGGGACCAAGAAGGGATAAGTTGTCTTGCCTCTGGATAGAAGCTCCTTGTTATCAAAAGATCTGAGCCCTAAAGTCAGATTGGGGTGGGTCTTGACGTGTTACATACTCCCTGTTAGGATGATGCCTGGAGATTCCCAGCACTGTTCCTCTGTTCACTATAGAACAAGACAGATGATTTGGGTCAGAGTGTGATTGTCCAGGGAGAGCCTAAACACTGTCTTTTTTTAGTGGCATCTGTCTTAATGCAAAAAATGCTTAGACATGGAAATTTTGTACTCTGGCTTATTGAATGTTTTTTCACTGTTTTTTTTTTTTTCCTTTTTGTCTATATGTCCAGTGAATGAGCCACTTCATTTTTCAAGTGTTAAGTACTGCATGATTCTATTGAACCACACAAATGACTGAAGTTCGATCTGGACTCAATGCACATCAAAAATCCATGTAAAAATCTATCTAATTAATTACATCAAAGCCCCTTCGTGGTTATTTCTATGTTAGCAAAGTAGGAAACATTTGTATAAAATATCCTAGATGACTTTTCTTTTTCAGATAAAGGAATTTGGGGGAGAAAAAGAGGGTGGGTTGAGACAGCCTAGATTATTCTTCCTATCTCTCCACCATTTTCATGTTAATTGTGACATCCCCATTTGGTTTGAATCTTTGCAAATATGACTATAGTTTTCACAGCTCATTATACACCTTCATGGTAGTACATAGTTGAAAATATGTTTCTTGTCTAAAAATACTCCTAACAACCCCTTATTGTAGGCCAAATCCATTCTTATAAATATAGAATCTTCTCATTTTCCAAGCCAATATTATGAATTAGACTGCTCTGATATCTTACTTTACTATAAAGTAACAAGCTAGATTCAAAGAAAGTTTCAAGGGAGCATTTTCTAGTGTTTATTTTTATGCTTTGGAAAAATAAAACAAATTACCAATAAATATTTAACATTATATTTACTTTACATTTCTCAGACACAAATTTATGTATAAGTAACTTAAACATTGGTTTTGTTATGGTTGATTGCTGGTTACTTAAATGGTCAATTTGAGTTGGTGAATACTGTTCTCAATATACTATAACATCATCCCTGGCACAAGTTTCTAAAAATATTTTGTCATAGTTAATTTGACAATAATGTTAATTGAAAATTTGACAGATAACTAGGAAAATAAACGTGGTTAACTAGATTAAAAAGAAAAATGCACATGAAATGTTGCAAAGTAGGGTTATTTTTTCATATTGAAAGAACCATTTTTTAAAAATATAGGAGTAAATATGTTTCTAAACATAGGTATATTAAACTTCACATCCTAAAATATGTTACTGAATTATATTTTTACCAAAAAACCACTGATATGTCATAGTATTTATTTAACTTAGGGATCTACAAAATCTTTTTTCTTTTTTAATTTATTTATTCATGAGAGACACACACACAGAGAGAGGCAGAGACATACGTGGAGGGAGAAGCAGGCTCCATGCAGGAAGCCCAATGTGGGGCTCGATCCCGGGACCCCAGGATGACAACCTGGGGCAAAGGCATGTGGCAAACCACTGAGCCACCCAGTTGTCCCAACAAAATCATTTCTGTAAGGACTAGGTAGCAAATATTTTTGACTTCATGGACTATGCAGTCTCTGTCACAACTATTCAACAATCCATTTTTAGCTCATGAGCCCTACAAAAACAGATAGTAGGTGAACTTGACCCATGAGCCATAGGTTTGTTGACTCAATTTAAACTATATGATAACTCTTATCATTTTTTTCTGACAGTAATAAGCTGCAGAAATGTGTAATTCTTCTTTTAATTTTTTTCAAGGCCACATGATTGATTTTATATCACATTCAAAAACAGGCCTACATCATACACTACAAAAGCCATGTAATATGAGAGTTTCACAAAGTATCTTACCAGATTTCTCAGTAGAAAAGGACTATTCATATTTCCAATGGTGTTTTTTTTTTTTTGTATTACTATTTTGAAATTAGGTGAGGGCCTGATTTGGCAGCACTGTGATGTATGGAAGTTTTATTTTTGAAGAGCGTAAGGAGACACACAAATCAAGGAATAGACACTAAAAGATCATCATTACACAGCAATTTAAGAAGAAAAGGAAGTTAATTTACCCTGGTAAAGAAATCCACATAGGGCAGCCCAGGTGGCTCAGCAGTTTAGTGCCGCCTTCAGCCTAGGGCGTGATCTTGGAGACCTGGGATCAAGTCCCATGTCGTCGGGCTCCCTGCATGGAGCCTGCTTGTCCCTCTGCCTGTGTCTCTGCCTCTCTCTCTCTCTCTCTCTCTCATGTTTCTCATGAATAAATAAATAAAATCTTAAAAAAAAAGAAATCAGCATAAATTGCAATTAAATTAGTTGAAAATTAATTTTCTACATTTTACAAATTTTTAAATAAGAAGTGAGACCAAGAGGTTCTTTCTTTCTCTCTTTTTAAGATTTTATTTATTTACTCATGAGAAACACAGAAAGAAAGGCAGAGACATAGGCAGAGGGAAAAGCAGGCTCCCTGTGGGGAACCTGATGTGGGACTAGATCCTGGACCTTGGGATCATAGCCTGAGGCAAAGGCAGACAAACACTCAACCACAGAGCCCCACCCACATGCTCGGAGACCAAGAATTTCTAATGATGAAATTCGTATCACAATATATGATTAAAATAAAAGAGAAAGTAAACCCATCCATTGGAAACAAAAATTAAGACTTCCAAATGTTACTGCACAAAATAGCTCACCAGTATTATTGGGAAATTTAATATCCCAAATAGAAGTTTCTGCGGGTAAAATACTAGTTTTTGCTTTGCTTACAGTAGTTTTTCCTTATTCATGGAGGATATGTTCCAAGACCTCTGGTGGATTTCTGAAACCATAATTAATACTAAACTTTATACTATACACTATGTTTTTTCCTATGCATACCTGTGATAAAACTTAATTTGTAAATGAGGCACGGTAAGAGATTAACAACAATAACCATAAAAAAATTAAAAAACATTAATAATAAAAGAGAACAATGGTAACAATATATATAATAAAAGTTATGTGCATGTTGTCTCTGACTTTCTTTTTAAAATATCTTATACTATACTCACCCTTCTTGTAATGATTCAACATGATAAAATGATGACATGAGGGGAAAGATGTAGGCCCTGCGCTGTGGTGTTAGGCTAGTGTTGACCTTCTGATGATAAGTCAGAAGGAGGAGCATGTGCTTCCAGACCCCAGTGAGGGCAGGTAACTGAGATTGCAGGAAGGGAAACAGTATGAGGGGGGCTGCTGTATTTCTCCTTTTTTAAGCCACATAACTCAGCGTGGGAGGAGAGACCTCCACGCAAGATGAATATAATTCAGAAGGAATGTAATCCTGAAAAGGTTACAAACGTGGAGCTTCCAGCAGTTTCTATAGATTTTAGATTTTCACCTGGTGAGAAATCTATTCAGGCACTATTCCTGCTTGAAACTGTAAATTGTAAACAATTTATGCTACACATTATTTTAGATTATTTTAGTATAACTCTAAAAATTAGAATGTCATCATTCTTAGTGCTAAATGACTCAAACAGATAAAATACTTGTATAGGTGGCTAAAACTGGGAAGCAATGTATTCTTTCAATTAGTGAACAAATTGTTGATCCAGATTATCCTCTATCGTTAAAACCCCTTAGACTTAGACACACACTCACAGGCACGAAAGCTTATGTTCATAGAACAAATGAATGAAACCATATCAGGTTTGAATTGGACTGAATTGTTTCTTTCACATTTATGTGTAATGGCTTTAATTCCCAGTGTTGTGGTATTTGGAAATGCAGCCTTTGGGAGGTAATTAGATTTTAGACAATGTCATGAGGGCAAACCCTTCATGGTAAGATTAGTGTCTTTATAAAGAGAGATGCCAGAAAGATTGCTGCCTCTCTCTCTCTGCCATGCGAGGACACAGAGAAGGTGATCATCTGCAAGCCAGGAAGAAGCCTCTCACCGGAGGACTATGCTGGTCCTCTGGTCTTGGACTTCCCAACCTCTAGAACTGTGAAGAACATAAATTTCTGTAGTTAAGCCACCTCATCTATGATGTCTTGTTATGGCAGCCTGAGCAGACTACTACATCATGTCTTTCAGATTTGACAGGTAAGAAACAGCTTTAATTACAAATTTCAACATGATCCAGGGAAAGGAATTGCAGGACTCTGAGAGTTCTTATTTATTCCCATTCATGTCTATCTGTGATTTAGGTTGATACGATTGACAAACTCAGAATGAGTCCCTCTATCCAGCACCATTTACTCATCTAGTTACAGGGTATAAGGACACCTGGGTGGCTCAGCGGTTTAGCGCCTGCCTTTGGCCCAGGGCGTGATCCTGGAGTCCCGGGATCGAGTCCCCACATCAGGCTCCTTACATGGAGCCTGCTTCCCCCTCTGCCTATGTCTTTGCTTTTTCTCTCTTACTGTGTCTCTCATGAATAAATAAATAAAAGTCTTAAAAAAAAAAGATACAGGGTAAAATGAGACAACTAAACAGTTATACATTCAAACCTCTTTCATTGTGTCATGGTTTTATCAGCTGTCAGAACTTTAAATATACTTTCTTTCCATTAAAAAAAACCAAAAAACCCTGAATTTATTTCTAACTATGACAAGGTTGAGAAACAAAGTACGTAAATAGGTATGAATTTCCTTTTATTCCAAGAGAATGTACAAGCCCACAATGCTTTTCAGAACTTTTGAACGCCTTACATTTTAAAAAATGATGTTAGCCCTCCTGCCTTCTTTCATTTATACTTCTAGGCTCAGGTCATCATTAATTTTGACAAATACCTACTGCTCAGGGTCAAAATACAAGTATGGTGACCTGGAAAATAAGTTTTTCTCATTCCACTTAGACAACGATAAAGGACACACCTACATACCAGTTAAGGAATTAAACTGTTTTGTCAACAACGGAAAAGTTAATTTTTTTCCTAATTGATAATGAAGCGCAGAAGGTTTTATCCTTCCAACAACAAACAACTTTAAAAATGAAAAGATTGGATCTGCCACACTAGAAGGTAAAGGGAGTTTGTTTATCTGGACATGGAAATATTGATTTCAAGATGGAATTGAGGAAATTGAAAGAGTGAAGGCCAGGTGAAAAGACAGAAATATTAAGGTGCATGATGGCTTGTGCTGTAAGCAGTCGAAGTAGCCCAGAACAAAGTCTCCTCAACTGGGGTTCTCCTCTGCCCAGCAAAAACACCAACCATTTGTCGGAACCTTGAGAAAAGGGCTTAAGATCACCACATTTCACTTTGCAGCTGAAGTTACCACTCTGCATCTCCATCTTACTGCCTCTTTCTTCCCATCCATCCTGCCTGCTCCAGGGTCAGTAGGAGGTAACTAATCCCTTCCCATAAGCCCTTTCTTTTGCAAAATCACTCAAATATGACAAAGGATAACCATGTAGATAATGGCACAATCTTGCCTGCAGAGACTGTCATGGTGAAAAATAATGCATGGTTTGTCTAGCATCCTGCTAAGAAATTGCAAGAAGCCTGGTGGTCTGAAAGGCATATGATAATTTAGGAGAAAGAAATGAATCTGTCTTGTGAGAGAACTCTAAACTGTGAAGTCCAACCCTTCTTAATGCGTTGATCTGTTTTATAAAATGTCAACACACAACCAAATTGAAACCAGACCCTCCCAAGAAGGAAAGAAATGTGAGTCTGAGTAAAACAAACAAATAAAAAACTAATTATTGCTTGTTTTTTACAAAAAGGTGGTATGGGGGTACCTAGGTGGTACAGTTGGTTGAGTGTCAGTCTCTTGGTTTAGTTAGGTTCAGGTCTTGATCTAAGGGTTGTAGATCCAGCCCAGTTGGGCTCTGCACCCAGCTCCCAGTGTGCTTGAGACTGTCTCCTTCTCTCTGTCCCTCCCACTCATGTTCTACCTCTCTCTCTTTTTAAAATAAATAAATAAATCTTAAAAAAAAAAAAAAGTTAAGAAAAGAAAAAGTTGACTTGGAAGGAAAGAAGTGATCAAAATCTGTCTTGGTTTTCTCAGAGTGAAAATATTGGGAAATTATTTTGATGGATTATTTTAGATATTCCAAGCCCAAGTTAACTGACAAGATAGTGATTTAAAAATTATTGCTAATGTTTGATATCAGGAGAAAATGATATTTTACTGTTAAATGAAACATGGTGCAAAAGCATATCCAGTTATTTTTATATTCAGGTTTTCTAGACTAAAAATATATTACTCTTATATTCAGTAATCCTATCAATACAAATTATTAAATATGGATTATCCAGGCGATCCTCAAGTCATGGACAAGATGTGTGGGAGCTGGAGTACATTTTCCATTGAAATAATATTATTCCTGGTGTTCCATTTCCAGGACTTCCATAAAAGCCTATATAACCTATAATTTATTTATTATTCATACTCTAGACCAGTGCTGTCCAAAATAACTTTCTACAATGATGGAAATGTCTTTAGTCTGTATTGTCCAATGAAATGTAACTATTGCAACTGAGGAATTAAATTTTTAATTTAATTTTATTTATTGTTTTAAAGATTTATTTATTTATTTATCATAGACAGAGAGAGAGAGAGAGAGGCAGAGACACAGGAGGAGGGAGAAGCAGGCTCCATGCCGGGAGCCTGATGTGGGACCTGATCCCAGGACTCCAGGACAGCGCCTTGGGCCAAAGGCAGGCGCTAAACCGCTGAGCCACCCAGGGATCCCCCTAAATTTTTAATTTTAATTAACGGAAATTAAAATTTAAATATAAAAACTTTAGGGCTATAAAATATTTTTCCATTACATGAAACTTTTTTTTGGTGGAAATACATTTCACCTTTACCTTTGCATTATCTGAGATATTTTATTGTAGCATACATGTGTTAGGTGTGTGCATTATTTCTATTATTACACATAAACACATCTCCAGTCTGGTTGTAGTAAATGGATTAAATTAGTTAGAATGATTTTTCGCCTGTTATTAACGTAATCAATTATGATTTTGATTATAACACAATTAAATTATGCTGCTAGTTAAAAATAATAAGCATGGGCAAAGTTTTAAATTAAAAATATAAGTACCTTATTGGTGCAGAACTGAGTAGGAATACAGAAGCTAGTACTACTGCCAGACAGTATAGAAAAAAAGAAACTAGAAGAAGTTATGTTGCAAATTTTACGGTGAATAACACCTGCAATTTGTCATGGCAGAGCAAAATTAAAAAGGTGTTTGTTGTGTAAAAAAATTAATAGAATAACATGTACAATAGATTTCAACAACTATATAATGGATTAGACAACAGTTAAGAAGAATCAACAAAATAAGTTACTTGAAATCAGAATTAAATGGCTAGAAAACATTTAAAAATAGTTTTCAATAAGACACAAGCTATACTTTGTTAAGCTATAAAATGATTTGATTAATTGCACCAAAAAAAGAAACCTACTCTTAGATATAAAGATGGTAAATAAATTATTTTTTCAATTATAGAAAGTCTGGTAGAAAATTATGAGGAAAACTATGTGGAGTTTTACAAAAAAATTAAAGATCTTTAAGCCACCAAGCACTCGCCTTTAGAATACAAAAATTTTCTACTAATGTCAAATATCAATTCTTTCAATAGTTAGATAATTTTAAAGTATTTTTCTTTACTGTTAGATGATTTGTATGACATGAGACATTGTGAGATTAATACTTTGGACACAGTTTATTTTAAAAGACTTCCAAATTTGTGAAGGGATGCCTTAGTTTGTGGCCTAAAACACTCAACTGTGGCACAGATATTTCAAAATCCTATATATTCATCACAGAAAATTTTTTTTGCAAGTATGAAAGACTTGGTTTCAATCATAGTAGAACAGGGTCTAGCTATGTCAGGTAAAAAATCAAATTTTAAAGTAAACAATGGATTTTCCCTCTATTGCTTGGTTCAATGGTATGATACAAATTGAAAATATTTGTGAAAAATTGTCCTTAGTTTCCTGAAGCAGATTCTGTAAACACTGTCATGGATAGAGTCGTTAGAATCATTCAGTACATACAAAATTTTGAAAGAAATAGAAGACAATGGGTATAATGATCTTGTATTGTTGCTAATGTTTGTTGGTCTGATTATGAAAGAGTTTCACAAAGATACACTGTATCATCACTCCAGTTCAGGATTTTCCTAAACAAAAGGAATGTTTGCCAAAAGTTTAGCAATCAAAGACAAACTAAGAGTATGATTTTCATTTTTTCTCTAATATATACTGCATTTGAATGAGATCAGTTTGAAATCTCAAGGGAAAAGAAAAGCTTATTTGTGACTTTGCTTGACAGGTATGAAACTTTCCATAATACAAATCAGTAATAATTATATTACACATTTTTCTAACATGAATACAAAAAAAATTCATTGTAGTTAATGTTATACAAATTTCTAAACACTACAAGAAGCATCTGAAGACAATTAATTGGTATTAATAAATTTAGAGTTACTTTTCAATTTTTGCAATTCCCATTTGGGTTCTGTGTTAATAATGCTGAGTTGACACAAGAATTTCTTAATATACTTGGACAGGCTTATTCTGAATCTGAAGTGCTTTCAGTTTGGTTAATCAATTCTAAATAAAGACAAATCCGTTTTGTCAATATGGAGGACAATATTAAAGGAAAATGAGTTGTATTCAATTCAGCATTAGAAAAAGTATTAAAACTATTAGAAATATCAAAACTATTAGAGAAACTATTAAAATATTATGTTACTTTACATATGTTTGGAATGTGCTGAGTATCTGAACCTATTTTCCAACAGTGAATGTTAGAAAATCTAAATGCAGGGGCCCCTGGGTGGCTTAGTTGGTTAAGCGTCTGACTCTATTTCTGCTCAGGTCATGATCTCTAGGTTGTGAGATCAAGCCACATGTTGGTCTCTGAGCTGGGTGTGGAGCCTACTTAAGATTCTCTCTTGCCCTCAGCCCTGCTGCCCGTCTCTCTTCTCTCTCTCTCTCAAAAATAAAAAATAAACTAACATAAAAAGAAAATCTAAGTGAAGATTAAGTAGTTTCGGTAAAAATTTAGCACCTGAATTGTGATGTGCATGTAATGTATGTATCTACAACATGAAATATAAAATTTGTATTATACCTTGAAGATCTTGTATGATTTGTGGGATGTAAAATATCTCATTAATAATTTTTATATTGGTTAAATGTTGAAATGATATTCTAGATATATTAGGTTAAATAAGCTGTACTACTAAAAGTAATTTCTCCTTTTTCCCTCTTTTTAACTGACTGAGCCACCCAGGCACTCCTTTTTCCCCTTTATAAAATGTGGCTATCAAAAAATGTAAAATTACTTCTGTGGCTTATGTAGATTTCTATTGGACAAAAGCGTTCTAGACTCCTAAATGCCATAAATAAAAAGTGCTATGGGAACATGTGTCAAGAATTTCAGATTCCCATGGCAAGAACTTTTCTTTTCCTTCCTTTGTTCAAACAGTCCTCAAAGACAGGATCTATGTGTTCATTTCTGCACTTTCAATTTCTAGTAAAGTATCTAATATATGCTGTATGTTCAAAAATATAGTTTAGGGAATAGAGAAATTATTAAATGAGTGAATAAATACATGAATGAACAGTCAGGCAAAAATGTGATTTTTTGCAGTTGTAGTCTAAATAACTCAATCTTTCTGTCTGGTGCTACAGATTGGGAACTTGTTCTTCAGCTAGTCCTTATTTGGCCTCTCAGTGTAATTTCCAATGGCAAATGTTCTGAGTAGGTTGATCGTATGTCCCAGTTTGGTTAGGAGGTTTCTATTGCACACTTGTTTTTCTGTGATCATTATAAGTACCTCTGTTCAACCATTGGTGAGAGGCGGATTCTTGCCCTGTGCATATGGGGAGGACCAAACACATGGTACCTGACACTGGATAGACAAGATTGACAGTAATTTGTTGGTCACATATAGTCACAGTCCTGGGCAAGAGACTATTACATGCACACGAGGCCACACTGTTCTGAACTTGGGAATGGGGTAAACAATCAGAGAATGTGGAAAGCGGTCTTTGTAATTTGTAGAGTGTGGGTGCTCCCCGGTTCCAGTAGAAGAATGTGATGGACTGTATAATTGTGTGGGCTGGAAGGGAACTGAACACTGCTAATCAAGTATAAGGGGAAACTGTGCCTGTTCCGCCTAAGCAGGAGGGTAATATGGCTGGGGGACCTAATCCACAGGAGCAGAGTGGGAAGAGATGTGGGTAGGCAACCTGAGGCCTTATTTACAGTTGAGGAACGGCAGTTAAGCTTAAGTTGGAGGGGCACATGGGTGGCTCAGCTGGTTAAGTACAGGAATCTTGATCGTGGCTCTAGTCATTATGTTAGGGTCAAGCCCCAAGTCGAGCCCAGAGAAGGGCTCCACATTCAGCAAGGAGTCTGCTTGAGATTCTCTCCCTCTCTCTCTCTCCTTCTGCTCCTCTTTCTGCTCAGGTGCTCTCTTTCTTCCTGTCAAATAAATAAATTAAATCTAAAAAAAAAAAAAAGATTAAGTTGGAGAGTAGGGTTCCATTAGGATGGGTGTGTGTGTGATTGGAAAAGATGGCTGGCTCAATATACACTATAGAAGATTAATTTTATTATAGTTTTCACCTATCAGCATATTAAAAAGTAACTTTTATTTGAGATAATAGACAGTTTCCTGTTATTTAGAGTTCTTTTGAAATGTATGGATCAATTTTTATTATGAAATATTAAGTAATGTGTAGAAAATTTTAAACAATGTTACAAAAGATACTGATGCAAAGTGCTGTTTTCCACTTGCCTTGAGACATCTGAAGTTTCTTCTTCCAAATCATGAATTTTGCCAGAAGCAGTTCAAAAACATCAAACCAATGTTAATTTAGTATAGCAAGCTGAAAATAGAGTTAATAAATATATTCAAATTTGTATGATTAGAGAACATTTACTAGACTTAAGCAAATATCCTAGTATTAAAGAGTTTTCTTGAAATATTTTAATATAGTTATTTACTTATTTTACTTATTTTGTTCTTAGTCCTACTCAGCTCATGAAAAAAACTGAAGGTGTCATAATACATTAAATTACCTCATTTTCTCATATTTTGAACTCAGCTCATAGCCTTTTTTGAAGGTGCATTAGACTATACATTTCTCCATTAAGAAAGGACATGCTATTAATATGGCATATATGACTTTGACTACATAATTTAATTAGTGTTGTACAAATTTATAGAAATATTTAGAGAAAAATATTATATATTAGGTGGATCATGTACCCTAGTGTTTGTTGTTTGAATGGACATTTATATCAATTATACTTAAAGGAAATCAATTGACAAGTTTATTGCACAACTTAATATGGAGACAGTTTTACTAGCAAAGCTAAGGATTTATGGCACCCATGGCAATCTGATTAGAGGGAGGGAAGGAAAGAGAAAGCTGCCTAGGAAGTAAGAGAAGATGAGCAAACAGCTGGCAGGAAAACAAAAGGTCCCGGACTGCCTCAGTGCTAGCTGGGAAGGGAATATGTTTCATTAAAATTGTGTGTTGGGGAGATGTTTATAGTAATTCATTCTGGCCCCAAAACAGTTTATCTTCAGGAAAAGCGTATAAGAACATGAGATGATGTGATAAAGAAAAAGTTGAGTCAGGATTTCCTTTTCACCCAACATATTTAAAATCTTTGGAAATTCCCTCCAAATCCAATTGGGTGTCATCAAGACCAGAAATTAAAGAAGGTTTGATTTATTATCTAATCTCCAAACACACAGTATCTTCCAGATGAAAAGAAAAATCTATTAATCAGTTTCAGAAGGCAAGCTCATCTTTTTTGATAATAGGACTTAGTGTGAAATTTTTGTGTTATCAGGTCTGTGCAATTACATGAATGGTCTAGAGATGCTGGGTAATTTTTTTTTCCTGAATTGTCAAATATTAACAAAATGAAAACTCTTAAGATTATTTTCAGAATTCTTTACCCTCTGCCGGTGCCAATCTTTCTGAGGGTACTACAATGAATTAACTTGATTCTGGGAACATTAATGAAAGCCAATTCAGTTGGTATGCTTTGACCTTTTTGAAATAATTCATCATTTTTTTCTATTTTTAATATAGGAAATGTATACAGCATGAAAAAGAAATTAGATATTTTAAAAAATCTCATATTCGAGCCTATACATATTTATAATAATATATAATACAATTTCCTCACTTAGCAATTCATCATAGATATGTTCTTTTCTTATTAATTGGCTACTAAGCCATTCCTCTAACTTACTCCCAGCCAGACCTGCATGGAGAGAGGACATGTTTTAAATATCCCTGTAACTAACTCATTTGTGTTTAAAAAAAACTAAACAAAAAAATTCTGACCACCTTAATTTAGTTCATTTCATCATCAGATTGTATCATATTTTCTTGAATATAATATGGTGCACACATTTTTTTTCTGGCCCGGGCTAATACTTGCCTGAATTTCCTGATCAAGCTAATTACCTCTATCACCACTTCATCAGGGCAAATCCGGATTGATGATAAGGTCTAAGAGTTGGGTCCTGGAAAAGGTAAGCCTTGCTCTCTTATAGGCTTTCTTGAAAACTATCATTTTCTTTTTAGTTTATTCAATTTATTTTTATTTTATTTTCTCAGAACTAGAGCATAATTTCGGGGTATTTAAAACAGAAATTTGGATCAGATGACTTTAAAATCCAAGAGAGATATAAATAATATTTATCAACCATCATTTAACTTGGATTGTTTTCCATTCAGTAAATAAATTAACTGACTTTAGAAAATGTAGTATAAGCAAAAAACATTCTATACTCAGTGACATAGTTGTCCTCAAGTCTGTGGATCTAGGGCTGGTCTTATACTGCAATGATAGTAACTAGCATGATTTTCTTCCCTTTCCAAGATTTATTTAACTAAAGACATTGTGCATGGCAACTTTCCTGCCTAGACTTGAGTTCAGTGCTCAGGGAGAGTCACACCTCATATGTTCTGGACAGTCACCTTCCTGACTGCCTTTCTTCTTTCATATTGTCTAGATCCATTTCACCCGAGTGTATAGACTTGCTTCTAGAACCCACAACTCGACAGCCATATGTGCTGTAATTATTCATTCACATAGGATTTTCTCAGCTAGGCTCTCTGCATATCAGAGCTAAGTCATTTTTTTACCCAAGTCATAGGAAATCGAATGATCTTTCCATCTTCATGTAAATATGACTTATGAATATAAAAAAACTTAAGACTTTGCTTCTCACATGTGCATTTTACAAGTGCATTATACAAGTGTTTATTTAGTTCTCATTTCACATTAGGATCCTTTGTTCCAGTAAGTGAAACAGAAACTTCCAAATTGTAAATTTAAAATGAAGTCTCAGCAATGAGAAGAATGAAAAGCTCATTACCTTAGAAATAGTGACTACAACATACAATAGCAAGCTAATTAAAACCTAAGCAAAACAAAGAAACACTCAAAGGACACAGTGGTTGCCTAGTGGGGGATGGGAAGATAACCAGACAGAAAGGGAAAAATCAAGTAGAGGTACCTGATTATATTTTCTGGATTTGGAACTATATAAATGTACCAGCCATTCCAAATATTTAAAAGAGTTAAAGCAAAGCCAGACTGTCTGACAAGATGTGACCTTTTCTTTCTTCACACCGCTGTTCTTTCTGTTGGCAAGTTCATTATGGTGACGACACTGGGTTCTTGGTTTCCGCGTGTTGATCAATGGAGGAATTGGGCTTTTCTAAGTCAGCCTCACTCACATTAGAAAAGCTATTATTCCCTACAATGGAAGAGATGTTCGGGGGCAGCAGCCTCGAGGAAGGGCAATAAAGATAAAGTCTATAGAGGGATGAAACAGTCTTTGTTTGATGACTTGAGTTCTAGAGAGAAAGGAGGGAACCAAGGAAGTTTGTGTAATGATATGTACAGAAGCTTCTAGAACTTGGATCTTAGTTGGATCCACTCCCACAACCAGCCCCCACTAGGCAGTTACACTCCCACTCTATCTCCAGTGTTTTAAAATGAGACTGTGATTTGATAGGCCTAATCCAGCTTCTACCTCTTTTTAGAGGCAAACCTTTACTGTAACACAGCCTGGTTTATTTGTTTGCATAGCCTCCATGGCTACTTGTGCACTAAAATGACAGAACTGAGTAGTTGTAATAGAGACTAAGCAGTCTGCAAAGTCTAAAATATTACAACCTGGGTCTTTACAGGAAAAAGTTTGCCCAGTCCTGCTCTCAACAGAATAACATTTTTCTCCACAGTGTGAGGTCACCAAGTGATTGATGTCATTATTTGCTAAATGCAGACTAAACATTTCCCAGTAGGCTCCCGCTCCTCAGAGTCTAAAGATGCTGGCCCACACGCAAAAGGAAGAAAGGAAAGAAGCCAGAGAGGGAGAGGTGGAGAGAGAGAGGACAAGAGAACAGAAGAGCATTGTTGTTGGTCTAGGTTCCCTGAGAAACAGCCTCTGTGATGGAGATTTGGTTGCAGGGAGTTCACCAGGAATGCTGCCAGCAGCAGTGGTGAGGGGTGAGAGGAGCAAGACGGAGGAGAGTTAGAGTTGGACTGGGTGCATAGCCTCCATTCTCGCCACCATGGCTACTCCATGATACACCCCTTGTGCCAACACCGGAGCTCCATGGTATATGCAGGTGATGTCAACTGGCCTGGTCATTCCATTTATGTGGTGGTTTGCACCTCTTTGGTTGTGGATGCCTTCTGGTCAGTGATACAAGATCTTTGCATTCCATGTCCACATACCTACTTCCATCCTCCATTGTGTCTCTCACCATTTCCTTGCCTCAATATTCGAATCTTCTGACAGGCCCCTGCCCAACTAGCCAGGTCATTAAGCACTACCTTTGAGTCAAAATATATTTTTCCTTGAGGCTACTTTACTTTCTACCAGGTGGAATGATAAAAGCCCCTCTCACTGGGAATATTGGTCTTCATTGTTGCCTTTCAGGGTCACCCTAGAGGAAGGAGGCCAAAGGGCAGCCACAAGTCAATTTTTGATTGGTAATCACAGGCCAAGCCAATTAATTCCATAATCCAGCTCGGACTGCTAGGCCCTAATTCTTTGTTTTTTTAAGGACAGCCATATGGCCATAAATGTGAGCTGAGAGGAGGCACCGCCTTTCTACTGGTGCAGTGAGTGAATGGTAGTTAGAAAGTGCTTGGGCTGTTTGCTCATGCAGCTTTCCTGTGCTTTGTGTCTTGTTCCTGATCCCACAGTGTACAGCCCCTATCTTGGGATGAACTGCTACTGGGTCTGCATGACCTTAGAACTTTATAGGTTTGGCAAAAACCAGTTTCTAGGGGCAGTCCTGGCTATATCATCTCTTCATGTATCAGGATCAGGAGCTGTATTTCTACTAAGACCCAGAGGCAAGTCAAGAGTTGATTTTTAGAATGCTGTAATCTCTGCTGTGGACTACTTGGCCTAGCTACAAAATCTTAGGCATCTACGTTGTGATTCTCCTATTGGGGTTTGCCATGACTTCCATTTGACATCTTTTTACATCACATCCATATTTTCCTCTGGCGGAATAGCAGTGCAGCTTGGACCACAGCCTGGTCCTACCAAAGGGTCCTTTCCTGTTCTGAGTTCACTAAAAGATAACTGTCTTCCATATAACAGTAAATGGGCCAGAACCTAAAGGAAACCATCAGGCATTGTGCTTTTTTTCCCCTCAAAGTATAAAGGGGATAGGCAATATATATTTTTTAGCTTTCCAATGAATAGGTATGTCCCAGACCACTAAAACTTCACTGGTCTGATGAGTCCTTGCATCCTCATCCATTTTATCTCCCGACCCATAGAGTGCATATGTGCCTTCTCAAAGGCACATGTGCATATGTGCTTATCAAAGAACATTATTAGTGTTTGGGTACTTCTAGCTCATACAATCTGATTAGCTTGATGTTATTGATATTAGACCAATCCAATGTTCTGATGAAAGCCCAGATACATGGCCGAATGTGTTTCTATTGTATTTTTTTTTTCACTCAAATAATGTATTTGAGTGAATGTATTTCTTAATTTGTAAAGTAGGTAAGTAATTATTAAATGACAGTTGTTTTAATTTTAAAATTTTCTGGTTTAGTTAAATTTCATTAAAAATCTATTTTTACATATATTATATATATTATATATATATTATATATATAAATATATATATATTTGCATCGAGCCTATTGAATCCAATAGGAACTGTAGTTAAACACTACCAACCATAGTCTCTGTAAAAGGGTCCCTTCCTTGTACCCCACATTTTGTCAATTCACTGGCTACAAATTACTCCAGAAGCTGAGGAATCTGCATGGCCATGGGGAATACACACACAGATATCACCTTTCTCTATCCCCTAGGCATCCACTTCAGGTTCTGGGATCTTGGGATTTCCTACCCAAACAGCCCTGAGCACATTTCCATACATTATGGGGGTCCCTTTGCTGGATCTCTCTGCCTAATCCTTACTCTTTCTTCTTTGTCCTTTGAGAAAATTAAAGATCAGATGTTTTCTTTAAAATAGAATTGTTCAAAACAAAACAAAACAGAACAAAACACTTAGGGAGGTATTTTACTTGACTTCCAGTTGACGGGGAAGAAAATCTCTTTATATGAAACTGTAGTGGAGAAGCCTATTCCAATTTTTCAGTTTCAGGGGATATTTCTCCTCCCTTTGCTTAGGAACAGAATGACCTTCAGTGCTTGACCGCACATCTGGGTTCCAGATGCTCCTGAATGCTCAACGTTTTCCTAGAGAAAGTAAACACCTAGCCTGACTCTGTCCCTATGAAATAAAGACAGAAAAATATCAGGGTCAATGTGTGTTGATTGATACTATTGTCATATAAATAATATATAACATGCATTATGTAAGTACATTAACTAATTTATATGAATTGTGGTCATTCTTATTGTTTAGACATATAAAGTTTTATAATTACATGATAATTTTTAAACAGAGCTCTTATTTGGGTTGCTTGGGATAGTTTCTTTCACAGAAGCCTGCATGAGAACATTAATAAATAAACTTCAATGTTGATGATGGTAATGTTGATTGAGGAAGATATGCTTCAGTATTTTTTGCAACACTCTTCTAGAAGGTGTAATTATAGCAGACAAAGAGCTCTATTTGAAAGAATGTGATGTGTTCCTTGTAACTTGCAGCAAAACTATGTAATTATTCTCACAGTTATTTAAATTTAAGGATTTGTTCCCTTGAAGCCTGAAAACCCATCTGTGCCTGAGTCTCATTTCCCTGATGTTAAATGCCATAGTACTCAATATTGGCATCTTTTAACCAGCAGAAGCTATATTCAAATTATAGCAGTTTGCATTAGCTGCAAACTTAAAGCCATCATTTATATTCCTTGAGTTTTTCTTAGCTTTTTTTCCTGAATCTCACATGTATATCCAGCAAACTCACTTTGTCTTTTTTTGTGAGATTGTCACTCTGATTCCCTGATTAGTTCCACTTCTTGAGACCTAGCTCCTAAAATTACCTGGAGACCAATAAGTGTGAGTTGTAAGCAGAAGGTAAACAACATCAAGACAGGATATGACAACCATACTTTATTCATTTTCTTCATGTCAGAACAATTTGTAAAATCTCGGCCAAGACCCAAACAATCCAAACAGAAACTCCAAAACCCCAAACCCCTGGCCTCACGATAAGGCACTTCAGAACAGATGTTTTTCATAAAAGAAATCAAGCTCTACATTCCTTCTTTAGTCTAAAGACTCTTCATCAATAAGTTAGAGCTAAGGCTACCAATGACAATATATAGCTACATGGGGGTCCGAGTGACGTAATGGAGAAAGATTAGAATGACCATCAATGTGTGCTGCTTTGAATTTTCTTCCTTGTCCCTATTCTCAGTATTCAAAATGTATGTTTCTACTATGACTTGGACAGAAAATAGTAACTACTCCATTGAGATATTTGTATTTTCTCAAGATGTCCCATTCTTCCTTACTTGCTCCCAATTCTGTAGGATAATATTTTTAGAATATGTTCACTTCACTTTAGAATATGTTCATCTGCTACCCTCCCTGCCCTTTCTCCCAAGGAGAACTTTGGAGAATTACCAATCTGCCCCCATACACCCCAGTCCTTCATAATGGTTCCATACTGTCAGTTTTAGAATATTATTAGAACCTCCACTCTATTATATTTCATCTGTTTTAAGGATTTTGTTTAATTTGTTTTGTCCATTCCAAAAGAGTCTATTTTTATCCCTTTCAGATTTAATTGTTTGTATTTTCTTCCTATAAGTAAAAATTGTGAAAGACTTTGAAATGTAGAAGGTATCCTGATAAGCATTTTCCATCTGGGTCATCTTTGGCTTTGTCTTTGAGTGGGCTGTTCTGTAACTCCACAGAGATAGATGTTAATTTATAGAAAACTGGAAGTAATGCAAAAAAAATTCTATTCATAGAAATGCAAATTGCGTCTGATGGAATGCAATTAATTATCGCCCTGAGAATATTGACTAGTTTTGCCAGTTTTTCACTTCTTTGTTAAATTCATTTCAGCATTTCTTATCTGACCATAAATGTGTGCCACTTTGAGTTCTATTTTTAACCACATGATATTTTTCTGTTTTTCTTATTAGCTAAAAAGTAACAATGATTAATTAAATAAAACTTTCAACACATGCTTTATCTATCTATTTATTTATTTATTTATTTATTTATTTATTTATTATTTATGAGACAGAGAGAGAGAGACAGAGACAGAGAGGAGAAGGAGGGAGAGAAAGGTTGAGGGAGAAGAAGGGAGAGAATCTTAGGCAGGCTCCATGCCCAGCTCAGAGCTGAAGTAGGGCTCGATTTCATAGCCCTGAGATTATGACCTGAGCTGAAATTAAGAGTCAGACACTTAACAACTGAGTCTCCCGGGAGCCCCAACACATCCTTATTTTAAATTGATATGCGATTCATGATTTTGCCTTTCTTGGAGAATTATTTTTCATATTTTTCTGAGGTTTCAAACTGGTCCTGTTGAAAGTTAACCCACCTACTACTCCAGCCCTAACACCTGAAATCCACCAGAGGCCACACCTTTTCTTGCCCTCAGCTGCTCATACATCCCAGTTGCAGCTTTAATCAGGAGTGATAGACAGCTTGGAGTTGGGGGATCAGGAGAAAGGAACTATCTTCAGGTTGCCTGTATCTGAGAACCCTCACCTCTTTTACCGGTTTTTAATGGGTGTTCCTGGGTCCTCACTTACCTGTGTTTCAAAGGCAATGATTAATAATGCCACAAGGAAAAATGTATATGATTAATAACTTTAATAATTTTTGACCCATCTTTATTGTAAATGAAAATGGAATCAGTTGTGAGACCAATGAACTTGCAAATGGAACATGGAGCTTGAAGACATCTTAAGGGATTACAGGGTCAGATTCAATGCCCAGATGTATTTATGCATCTTGAGTAAAAATCAAGAAGTCATCATTTAAACATACGTTGCTTTGTTTCCATTTTTAGCTTTCATTGGCAGGCCTTTTTAAATTTATTTTCTCTTTTGTAGACCTATATTTTTCCTTCTACTTCTTAAAAGATAGGTCATGCAGATTTGATCACTGAGAAAAACCACTTCAATAAGTTACTTCTTTTCTTTTCTTTTTTTTTTTTAAGTTACTTATTTTCAGAAACAATCTGCTTTTAAAAACTTATTTTCAGAAACAGGTTTTTATTATCCATGAGAGTTATCTAACAAAGACTCTATATCAACTAATGCCTATTTATTTTATTTTTATTCACATATATTTTGGAAACTTAAAAAAATATTCAATATTTCCAGTAAATCAAACTCTATATCAGACTCCTTTTGTAACTTTGACATAAAAAAACTAACCAAAGACTCAAGATTTCCAAAACTACATTTCTAAGCGCCTTCAAAGCAAAATTTAAATAGAATTCAGTTTTCTGACATCCATAACTTTCTTTGGCCTCACTACATCTTATCGCCTCTTTCAGACTGCAAATTTAGTGGAGGCAGGTTCCATCATTTTTTATAATTTTTTAGAGTCATACAGAAGGACAGGTTTTTGATATCTGTCTTTATGATGTTAGAGTTGTGCCCTCTGCCCTGTCAACTAGGGCAAGGAATGTAACCTTTTGAAGTGTAGGACACGGATAAGAATAAGTGGATTGTACAATTGCTGTGAAAATCAAAGAAAATATACAATATTTGGCGTTAATATGGTCTATTATTACTTATATCAACTCACATGTTAAGTACGCCAATGATAGAATGAATTAATACTTGCCTGGCATCTAAAGTGCTATGAATATAGCTTTGAATAAAGTGCTATGAATAAATTGAAGCTTTATTGTTCCTTGTCTTCAGTTCTCATTAGAGTAACTCAGAGGCACATCAGCTTGAAATCATTTCAAGTACAAAGCACTTGTGACTAGTCATCTGGGTCAATATAAATGACACACTGTTGCTTATGAGTAGTTTAGACATTTATGCCACTACACTGATTGGGCTCCACAATTTTAAAGCCTTATTTATGATTAAATAATCTACAACATTGTATCTCCATGTGATTACAAAACTGAGAAAATCAACAATTTCTAGGTTATTGATTGAAATAATCTTTCTTATGCAATTTTAAATGTCCCATATGAAATTTCTTTTGGAAACATTAAGACTTCATTTGGCTTATATAGTCTACACTACCAGTCACATACTCAATCTCCTTTGCCCCTACTTTTTAACAGAAACCAGATTTACTCTGTGTAGTAATATACAGAATTTAAAAAGGTAAGAAAGTCACTTTCACTAAATATCAGTAATCTGTCACTAAAACAAAACATTCTGTGTAAAATGTACTACATTTTAAAACCCAACCAGTATCTTAACTGTAATCAAGACACAGGGGGCAGCCCTGGTGGCTCAGCGGTTTAGCCTGCCTTCAGCCCAGGTGTGATCCTGGAGACCCAGGATCAAGTCCCACGTCGGGTTCCCTGCATGGAGCCTGCTTCTCCCTCTGCCTGGGTCTCTGCCTTTCCCGCTCTCTCTCTCTCTCTCTCTGTGTCTCTCATGAATAAATAAATAAAATCTTTTTTTAAAAAAAGACACAAGAAAATGCCTATATATATATATGTATGTATATATGACTATGTCAGTGCACATCACAAACTACTATGTTAGGATGTAAAAATATTGGAACATCACATCCTATTTAAAAGTGCTGCTAAGAAACAGCTTTTTAAAAAATGCATTAACATGGGATCTTTAGGATCAACAATATATGAGTTACATCTTTTAAATTATGGGTTCCATTTATTAATTTTCAGAGTGTTTATTATAATGTCTGCACATGATCTCCATAATTCCCAAATTGTGTTTGGATTCTAATTCAAAATTACTTCCATATTTACACATTATCACCTATACATTTTTGGTATATAAATTTTAAAAAATATATACTTTAGTTTAAAGAATATTTGGAGAGATGCATATATTCAATAGAGCTTGTGTATTAAAGTCCTTCTTTTTAAGAACTTTGGGATGTAAGTGATACACGTGAAAATGCTAACAAAGCAAATATTCTCTAGAACATCACTGTCATTGTTTCTGTAGTCTCTTTTGCAGCTAGAAGTAGGTTGGTGACTCAGTCCTACCTAATATGATTTAAGCAGAAGTTTACCAGGTAAATTTCCAGGAGAGTTATTGTTGTCATCATAATAAAGCCATAAAGTCAGCGGGGATATATCTTTTGGCTCTCACCTTTGTTCTTCTTTTTCTTCGGAATGCCCTGGTATCTGTCTGTGGGGCAATCATACGACAATCTCAAGACAAAGCTGGCAAAGCAGATGGAGAGAAGTTCTTTGGCCTATGGTGACTTCCTTGAAAAACTATACTATTTTGACATATAGCTCTGAATGTCTTTATACATGAGATCACAATAATTGTCTTTGTTTATGGTACGATTTTTAGACTATTAACATAGCCAAATGAAGTTCCAGGTAAAAGGATTGCTTTCTCCCATTCCATACCATTATTTCACGTGCTTTATAGCCTTGGAAGTTCTAACGGGGGATCTTAATTCTTTCTATATTCTTCACCAACTGTTTTCGCTTATAGGGAAACATTTTCAACAAAATAAGTGTATAGAGGGAAGTTTGGAGTAGTCAGCACGCAGAGAGAGATTTCCACATCTGAAGACAGAACAGTCAAATCAATTCTGGTGACAAATGTTAGAACCAGGTTAATCTCTGGAAATTGGTTGAATTCTGGAAATGAGCTGGTGACAAGTGTTAGAGCCAGGTTGATCTCTCATTCCATTGAAAATCTTCCTGCAGACTATCTCTTTTGCCTAAAAGACAGCAAATTGACATCGCGCTTCAATGTCTTCAACTATGAAAATGATTAGGACTGTTATTATTTGGGGTAAGTCTAGTTGCTGTAACAAATAGCTTGAGACTATAATAAGAATAGTGCTTCCTGATCTTAACAATAAAGAAATTTATTTATTGCTTATCCAGTTGTCTCAGAGATTCCTGGTTAAGGGGATTTGCCTCCATTTAGTGATTTATACATATACTTCTTTCATCTCATGGCTTGACTTTTCCATACACCCTTGATGTCACTTGATGTCATTTGTCTCCAGAGCCAAACAAAAACAAAAACAAAAACAAAACAAAACAAAAAACAAAACAAAGAAAGAAAGAAAGAAAGAAAGAAGAAGAAAGAAAGAAAGAAAGAAAAAGAAAGAAAGAAAGAAAAAAAGAAAGAAAGAAAGAAAGAAGAAAGAAGAAAAAGAGTATGAAGAAAGAACACTTGTTTCAAGCTTGGGAAAGGAAGTGATAATATCATTTCCATTCATATTGCATTGCAAACAATAAGTCACATGTGAGAACACATAGAAGTAGGGGTGCTGAGAAGTGTAGTTCCTAGTTTGATAGCTAATTTTCAAGCAAAACTTCTTTTTGTTTCTTTAAAGATTTATTTATTTATTGAGAGAGAGAGAGAGCAAGTGAATGCAAGCAGGAGGAAAGGCAGCGGGGCAGGGATAGACAATCTCAAGCAGAGTCTCCATTGAGCACAGAGCCAGATGCCAGTCTCAAACCCACAAATATAGAGTCTCAGGTCGACCTGACCAGAAATCAAGAGTCAAATGCTTAGGTGACAGAGCCACCCAGGCTCCCTTCCCAACAAAACTTCTGTACCACAGAAGGGAGGAGTAAATGGTAGTAGACAGCTAGAAGATTATAATACAGCCAAAATTAATTGTTGTCAACAATTTTATTTTTATTTTTATTTTTTAAAAGATTTTATTTGTTTACTCATGAGAGACAGAAAGAGAGAGAGGTGGAGACATAGGCAGAGGGAGAAGCAGGCCACATGGGGAGCCAGATGAGGGACTGATACTGGACTCCGGGATTACGCCCTGAGCTGAAGACAGACGCTCAACCACTGAGCCACCCAGGCATCCCATAATTAATAATTTTAGACCAAAATTTCCCTTATAGTGGTCCTTTAAATTATGGTTATCCAATTTTCAGGTAAAAATAAGTGCCAACAATGAGAAAGGCTTCCATGTATATGACATAAGTTTCTACTCTAAGTTCATAACACATGACTGATCTCCAGAATGATTTTTTCATTTCTCAATACATGATGTTTTCCTCAAATTTTATGCAACAAAAACACAAAGGTTCACTGTCAAACTGGTAAATAAATGATAGAAATCATGCCATTTCCTAACTAATTTTATATATAAGCAACTTTGGTTTTATTCCGTGGGTGGCTGAGTATATGGATCTAAAAACAGAATCAAACCTCAGATTCATTTTCTAAAAGTGAGCTTTTTACGTAGGGGTCAAGGAGACCCTAGAGGTGGAAATATTCAATGTTTGTTGGTTTCTATTGATGGTAATTTTCATGGGCAGTTATTATGATTTTAACAAATTTCTCAATATTGCATGTAAAGCACCATGCGTTAATTCTTGGCAATTTTTATGTAAATAAAATTTTGATTTTGTTAGTCTACATAATTCTTATTTAATGAATAGCTCTTTTCAGGATCACAAAAGGTATGTCTTTTTAAGATGTCAATTCTTCTAGCCTTGATGGAATTGTAAAATGCTGTGGAAATTGAAACATTGTATTTGGAACAAGTGCATCCATTTAAAACTCTAAAACACAGATAAGAACACATTTCTTTTTTCACTCTATGATCCTTTTTATTTAAATGCTTTAAATCTATTATTAAATTCTACTTTGTGTTCTTATAAATTTTATGATAATATTGTCTTTAGATACTCAACTTCTTTTTTTTTTTTTTTTAAAGTTTATTTATGATAGTCACAGAGAGAGAGAGAGAGAGGCAGAGACACAGGCAGAGGGAGAAGCAGGCTCCATGCACCGGGAGCCCGATGTGGGATTCGATCCCAGGTCTCCAGGATCGCGCCCTGGGCCAAAGGCAGGCGCCAAACCGCTGCGCCACCCAGGGATCCCTAGATACTCAACTTCTTATCTTCTATTGTGTCAATCAATTAATTGCAAGAATTCGATAGGGAAATGCATTATTTTATACATAAGAAATGAAGAGCAATGTTGATTTTTAACAGAGTTTTAAATCTCCCTTAATATGCTAATCTTCCTGTCCATCTCTAATAACAGAGGAATTTTTGTCCAGCAGAGATGTTTTGTTGTTCTAGTAAAGGACATGCTTATGTTGTGATTATTGAACTTGTGTCAAACAGTAAACTGAAAAATATATGCAATTGAGATTTTAAAACAGTTGGGGATTTGTAGCAGGCTATCCTTTGAGCACTGCTGAATTTAAGGACCTTAAATTTATACGTAAAGAAGGATGACAACAGAAAAATCCTCAAAATATGTTGTTCTCAGTGAAATCCGTACATGAGGAAATATAAAACAACAACATGAAGGTTATATGAATGCTTTTGAGGCCCTTGATATTTTGCCAAATACCAAGAGGATCAAGAACATTAGAACAAATGCTGTTCTTGTTTTGGGAGTTTAACAATATAATTGAAGAAACAGAGTGACTCGGAAGTTGAGACTACAGACAATTTTTTTTTTTCCCAAGTAAACTCTTCATTAACAGAAATCTACCAGATAGGGCCATGATTTTTGTGAGAAGTTCCCTTCAATCTGAAGTCACAAATACTACCTTGGATCTCTTAGGACCTACAAAAAATATATATGCCCTTGAATTAATGGTACTTTAAAGTAGCATTTTGGGGGGTGTAGTACAGTAAAGGGAATATATTGACAAAGTATATGAAACATCAGTTTCACTGTGTGCTCTGTGAGGTATCAGGCTTTTGCAATATTTCTGATCACTTGAAATATGCATACAGTTTCAGCCCAGATTTTTCTCCATGTGAGGATACTTGGCCTCTTAGAATCCTGTGTAGTATTAGTTTAAAAAGTGTGTTGAAGGTATAGATGAACAGTTTTTTTGTTTTGTTTTGTTTTGTTTTTTATACTTATCCTCTAAAAGAGAAAGCCTTCATTAGTCTATGTTTTACAAATGAAAGAATTAGGGAGGTTTTTGTAAATTGCTAGTCGGTGATAGATCTTTAGATGAGTCTACCTAAAGCCCAAATCCTAATCTGCCTCTTTGAGGTGAGGCTACATGTTTCACTACCTGGAAGATAAATTCAGGGACTATAGGAACTGATCAATACTCTCTTTTCCACCTATCATGCCAAATAAACATTTTTTTAAATTGATATCTTGTAAAAATTCAGATCACCTGTTCTCAAGTTATATTAGTGCATCAAATGTGTGTGATTTGAATACATAATTATAGAATCTTAGAGATTAATCTTCATCCAATATATTTTATTTAGTATAACACTACTGTCTATTACTTCCTTGATTATTCTAGTCCTTCTAGAAACTTCCAGAAATGTTGACCATATTCAGTAGTCCTTCTTGGTCTCGTTTTAGAAAACAATTTATTTACCCAGAGACAGTTCTGCTTTTTTTTTTTTTTTTTTTTTTAATAAATTTTCCCTCTTGTTTTTAGGTAAATCAATTAAATGAGTAATTTAAAGAACAAAACTTTTGGGTCAGATGGCCACGGACTCCCTTTCTAACTTACAAACTACTTGCAGAAAATTAAAATGAATATTTGTGGAAACAAATTATCCAAATGGTTTTCCTTCAAGGAATCCAGACGGAGGAAAACTAATCATATTTTTCCTGCATGGCATATCTAATACCACTCTGAGGGTTATCATTCTTCCTGTCAGCCAGAAATTAAGAAAATCATGTTTACAAAAGAGCATGTGTGGGACATTTTTACTGGCCATGACCAGGATTAAGATGTAAAACTTTCAGTAAAAGTTCATTGGCTAGAACTTCATCATACAACTATTCTAATAACAGAAGAAGCTGGAAAATAGCTGGGAAATATCTAAGTATTTGAACAGAAAAGAAGAGAAAACTATAGAGTTTGGCAGTCAGTTAGCAATATCTACCTAAGGAAATATTGTTGCTTTTTTAAAAAGCATTTCTAGTTGTACATTTAACAAAAAAATTTAGCCTTCTTGTGAATAATCAAAGCATTACAGATAAATGTTGAAGTTCTCTGTGATCATTACCACAATTTCTTCTAGTTGTCCCCCAGGCATAACTGCAGTATGAAGTTTATTGTCAATTCTTGCAGATTCAATTCTCTTTAATATGAGAGACAATCATTTTGGGAATCTAGGTCAAAGGATGTATGGAGTAGCTTGTGTAATAAAAGTGATTACATAAGTGCTTACTACATGCATCTGCTCTTCTAAAAGCTTGGCACATATGGACTCATTTAATCATAGCAATGAATCATGAGGTAGACACCATTATTACCATCCTTATTTTACAGATGAACAAATTGAGGTACAGAAAATTTAATAAATTGGTCATGCTCACATAATTAATACCATATAGATCTGTTATTGAACTATGTGCCATTTTCTTCCAGAATCTATGTGTTTTACCAGTATACCCCACTACCTCTAACTGAAATGATTCAGGATGAACTCCAGTCAGGAAGTAGTAAAGACTGGACTGATCCTTGTGTTGTCAACAAACAGAAAACTGGAGAAATGTGGAATAATGGTTTTCAGACATGGGACAATAGGTGTTGTACACCTGTGACCCTTAGGAGAAGGGAAATGATTGAGCTATTTTTTAAAAAAAGATTTTATTTATTTATTTGAGACAGAGAAAGAGAGAAAAAGCTGGGGGGTGGGGGGTGGGGGCAAAAGGGAGAGGGAGAAGCAGACCAAAGCAGGGCAACAATTGAGTTAGTAAATCTTATAATTGCCTTAGCTTACCGGCTGGAAGAAATTTTTTTTTATTGTGACACAGAGAAAGGAACCCAGATGGAGCCCACCTTTCTCATGAATTGTATGAGACATAGATCAGAGTTCTAGGAGGTTGAAACAGCTAGAATTTGTGGAAACAGAGTACCAAGAAAAGTAATCTTTCAACAAAAGTGTTCCAAAAATCTCCATAGAAATTTCTGTTGAGTCTTTGAATATCATTCTACATGTATGTATAGTACAGCTTCAAAAAGTTGTTCCAGGTAAAGAACAATTACCACAGACCACTGAAGAGAAAATTATCCAGAGCTCTCACAGGAACAAGAATCATTCCTGTTTTCACCAGCCAGAGCAAAAGACATTGCTGGTGACAAAGGCCTTTCAGCATAGACCTCAAAAAGAACCTGCAGTAGTGGGGCTTAACAAACCAAAAAGAATACTGAAGATCTGCCCTTTGAAAACCTTAAAAAATTGATTCAAAGAGAAAATGAAAAGTAACATATTGAATATAAACTCAATGACAGAAGATCTTACATTAAATCTGAATAAATACTCCAATAAAAGAACAAAAGAAATCTGACAAAAAAAAAAGCAAACCTCCAAAAAAATAAAAACAAATCTGTAAGCTACTTTATCACCTGCTAGAGCAAATCCAAAATTCTTTAAAAGAATAAGCCAGATCTAGCACTCAGTAATATAAATTTATGAGGTCAAGCATGCAATCTGAAAATTACTGGACATGTAAAGAAGAAAGAAATGTGACCCATAATTATAAGAAAATATTCAGTTTGGAGAAACAGACACAGAATTGACAGAGATGATGTATTTATAAATAATAACATCATAACTGGTGTTTTCAGTATACTTAATATGCTCAAAGAAAAAAATGAACAGTGGGAAGAAAAATGAAAAAATCAAAAAGAAACAAGTAGAATTTTTGAGTTAAAATCAGTATCTGAAATAAAAATTTGGATTAAATTAACAGCTAATTGAATACTGCAGAAGAGATGATTCTTGAACTTGAAGGCATAGCAGTAGAAACTATCCAAAGTGAAGAGATCAGAAATAAATACAGACTGATAGTAAATTGATAGAGTCTTAGAACTTTCTGGGAAAATATAAAAAAGGTAATATAAATATAATGTGAATCCCAGAAGGAAAAGGGGTAGGAAAAATTACTTGAATAAATTGATAACAAATGATACCCAAAGGTTATGAAAATTATAAACTTACTGATACAAAAGCTTATTGAATTATAAGCAGGATAAATACAAATAAAACAATACCAAAGAATAAAAAAATCAACTTGCTAAATACAAATGACAAAAAAAAAAAACTTAAAAGTGGCCAGAGAAAAAAATGTTATTCTACTGTAAAAGAGTAAAATAGGAACCCACTAGAAACAATGCAACCCAGAAAACAAGAGAGGTGGATTTTTAAAGTCCTCATACACCCCCATCAATTTAGAGCAAAAACATCTTCCAGAAAATTATAAAGGAATAAAGGTTTTTTCAGAGAAATTTGTCAGAGAAATAAAAGCTAAAAGTATTCTTTATTAGCACATCCTCACTACAAGAAATGCTTAGGCAAGTACTTCTGTCATAAAGAATATTATACCAGACAGAAATTTTGATCTGTATAGAGAAACGCAGAGCTCCAAAAATAGTTAAATTACAGATGAATATCAAATACATTTTTATTATTTTTATATGCTTATAAAGATAATTGAATGCCAAAAGCAAAAATAGTACCCATGAATTTTCAAGTTATAATGGACATAAAGTAAAATCTATAACACAAAATAACATAAAATGTAAGTTAAAACCACATTGTTATGCTATTTCACACCCACTCGAATGGCTAACTTTAAGAATGCTACTTGAGAATACATCAAAGATGATAGCATGTATAGGATTATCTTTACAGAGTTACATGATTATATTATACAAAATTGTAGAGCCCAAAGACCAGTCTAAACCATGCTTGGACTCCTAACTCCCAGAAAGAAAGAAAATAAAGGTGTGCTGTGTTAAAGATGCTAAATTTGTAGACGTATTGTTACATGGCAATGGGGAGTTAATACAAACCTGTGACCAAGAAGCAAGTGACAGATCATGTCCACACTCAACTGGAATTCTCACACATTGTTTGTGAGGATATAAAGTGATACAGCTTGGGAAATTTTTAGTCTTTTCTCAAGAGAAATGAAAGAAAAATATCCATACAGAGTCATATACATAATCAAACATCCATTAACAAACAGTTGCATGTTGGGTAAACAAACTATGGCATATCCTGTGGAATACTGCCCAGCCCTGAAATGGAATAAACTACTGATGAATGATGTAAAGGCATTATCCTGAGTGAAAGAAGCCAGTCACAAAACAGCACATAGTGAATCATTCCACTTACATAAAGCTCTAGAAAAAAAATTAATCTTTTAAACCAGAAAATAGTTCAGTGGCTGCCTAGAGCCCGGAGTGGAGAGCGTAGACTAGAAAGGAACAACAACAACAATCTGAGGTAATAAAATATTCTATAATCTCCATAGGCTATGGTGACTAAACCATATAACCATTTGTCAAAATTTATCATACCACACCCTAAAAGTAGATTCCTTTCATATGTCTAACTAACAGTAGTTGCCCTCTCTCCATGATTTCACTCCATGTGGTTTCAAGTTATCCAAGGTCAACCATGGGCCCATCCAAAAGGAATAATCCTCCTTGTGATGTATGGTCAGAAGGTCAATGGTAGCCTCACTCTATGTCACAATGTCTATGTCATTCTCACTTCATCTAATCATGTGGGCATTTTATCATCTTACATCATCACAAGAAGAAGGGTGAGCACAACAGTACAATAGTACAATAAGACATTTTGAAGGAGAGAGGCCACATTTACACAACTTTTATTACAGTATACTATTATAGGTGTTCTATTTTATTATTAATTATTGTATCTTTTACTGTGCCTAATGTTATAAGTCAAATTTCATCATATGTATGTATGTACAGGAAAAAACACAGTATATATAGGGGTTGGTACTATCCGCGGTTTCAGGCATCCACTGGGCATTTTGGAACATATTCCCTGTGAATAAAGGAAGACTACTGTGTACATAAATAAATTTTATAATAAAAAGAAAGAAAGGTGAGGAGTCAGAAGGCTTCTGTGATAATTTTTTGTGTTGCAAAATTACAAAGAGAATAACTTCGGGAAATATCTTGGCTAAACCACAGGTTCCTTGTCGATAGAATGAGAGTAATAAGAGTTTTCTTTCCCAGCACATAGGATTAATTAATATGAATTATCTAAGTAATTTAAATTATAAATCTTGTGAAAATATAATTTTTTAAAAATAATTTATTTATGTATTCATGAGAGAGAGACAGAGAGAGAGAGAGAGAGAGAGAGAGGAGCAGAGATGCAGGCAGAGAGACAAGCAGGCTCCATGCAGGGACCCTGACGTGGGACTCCATCCTGGGTCTCCAGGATCAGGCCCTGGGCCAAAGGTGGCACTAAACCACTAAGCCCCCTGGGCTGCCTGAAAATATAGTTTTTAAAATTATTTCTTCTCCTATTTTCCTGGCCCAAAAGCCATTCTAACAACCGAGTCAAGAATGCATTCTATGAGAAGAAAAACAAATTTGGTATCTCTATACTTAGCAGCATCCTCCAAAACCAATTTTACTATACAAACTGGTGGAATTTGAGATTTATAAAAGTCAAATATATGTCTTGAGAATCAGAAACATGGACTTTAAGGTCAGTCGATTCGTTCAACTTTTGAACTCTAACATTTATATGCTGCAGTGATTTACAATGGATTTAGCAGAAAGAGAATGTTTAACATTATACCTGAGTATTTCTTTTCTCTTTTATTATGTAATACAAGTTAAGAATTGCTAATCATTTTTTTAAAAGATATAAATATCATGTTCAGAGGTGCTAAAGGAAAAAAAGTGAACATAAAGCCATAGCTGACAAAATATAAAATGCAATCAGAGGCAAATGTGAAACTATTTCTATTGCTTTGTTTTGTTTTAAATTTATTCAAGTGGTACGCAATGTGCTTTTCATTATCTGAAACTTGAGGGAGGAAGTAGCAGCCAGATATGTGCCTCTCTATAGAAATGAGCGAGGTTCCTTCACAGCAGTCCTAACATTTTATTGCCAAAGGTCAGCTAATATATCATTTAGAAAGGGTCAGGATAGCCTTTTTATAGTTAAAAAAGGTAACATTTGGTCAAAGACCTCTGGAACGTCTATTAAGTTTCCAGATGTCTTGGCAATAACTTTCAAATAACAACATTTTTTTTGCTAACCATAACCTAATTTTATTAGTCTAGACATTGAGATAAAATAGTATTCATAGACTCTTCTAAACCGGTTCCTCTGTTCTATCAGGTGTGAGCACACTGTCTCTTCTTTGCCAGTTTTTGCATGTGATGGTTTCCAGGAACTGCTCTCCAAGAGTGAGATCATGCCTGGAACAGCAACTGCCAGAGGAAGGTGAGAGACAGATGGTGGCCTGACAGTTATTCCTTCCAATTCTATATTAGGAAATTGCATAGAATAAGTCTGCATTTCTAAATATATGTCTAGTAAAATGAAGTTCGTGAACCTCTTTTATTCTCTCAGATGACCCATAATTAGGATTTTGTCAGAAGATCAATAAATCTAAAAATAAATATGGAACTCTTAACTAATTGCATCCTTTAATATTACAAGAAAATTAGCAAGAAATTGTGAGTTATAGAGACAAAAAAAGTAGAATTTCTTGTATAGGATTCAAAATCATGGATATTTCACAGCCTTTCCTATGACCAAAAGGCAGGACTTAAAGAGTTCAGGCATCTCTGGGGTTGAATATCTTTAATCTGTGTTCTTCCTGCATTTTATCCATTTCTTCTCTTAATCTTTCACACCTTTTGTCTTCTGAATAAAAAAGCCATGAGTGAGGACAATTAGAAGTTCTATTATGGAGGAAGCAAATGAGAAAAATGTGTGAAATAAATTAGTTTGCAAGTTAATAGAAGCAAAAACCCATGGTAGAAGGGAAAACATCTGGTTTCTAATTTTAAATGTACACTAACTAGCTCATTGGCTTTTGGTTTGGGTTGACTTCTACCCCCCAGAGTAAGTAAGGATGATACAGCTTTGAAACCTGTATCATAAGGGTTTGTTAGCGACAAGTCCCCTGTCTTTAGATCTATCTTGAAGAGATAGGAGGTACATATAATTTATATCAGGGAACTGCCAATGGTTCCTCAAAGCAAATATTTTTAAAAATCTTGTCAAATATATGCCTTTATTGCCTCTTTGGTGAATGAGTCTATCATCCATCTAGTCATCCATGTTAAAAATATGAAAATCCTACTCAATTCCCCACCCATTTTTTAAATCCACGTTAATAATATTTTAACAGGGTCACATAATCTGATAGGCCAGCATGTGAAGTTAGGCAACATTGCCTTTTTTAGAGGTTCTCAAGCTATTCTGGACCAATCCGTCTTTTATTATTTTGTAGCTTATGAACTTACATGACATGAAAAGTAAAACAAACTCAGTCCATTCATTAATGTATTTGGGACTCAGAGCCTAATGAAAATAATTTGAACATGGTATGCTTTGGATTTTGGACCTGTTTGATAAATTGGGTTCTAATGGAAGCTGGATTGAAGGGAGAAACAAGATCTCTTAAAAAACAAACAAACATGAATAAGCTAAAATCTTGGTAATGTCTGCTGTAGGAAGAGGCTCAACCAGAATATTGCCAGGAAAGGTAGTCTCAGGTATAATGTGAAATATGCTTAATATACTTCCTGGTCACTCAACCTTCTTACTTCTTATAGGAGCCAGGATGTAAACTGGGTTTAATAACATGTTTAATAATGCTGAAGGAAGTGACAACAAAAGACAGAAGCTTTGGTTTAAATGAGATGCTGTTCTCTTTATATCTCAACAGGAAAAGTAGCTTCTACCTAAGGCTCTAAAATTAACAGTTACACTTAATTTACATATTTAATCACCATATGCGCTTCTCATAAATCTTTGGATTTGAGTACAGTCAATTTGGGAACACTACTGCGGGTAAGCCAAAAGAATCCCACATATTGGTACTTACTAGGATACAGCAATCATATTTAAGTAACTCTTGAATACTGGCTATTTTTTTTTTTATCTCTACTGGCATTGCTGTAGTTTAGACACTTATCTCAAATGGATTCTTTTCAAGACTTGTAACTGATAGAACGTCCTTCAGTCTTATCCATTCCAAGGCATTCTCTACTCTGCTACCAGAGTAATCTTTATAACTTAAAAATCTGATCATGCTGCTCTAGTGCTTTAATGATTACTTCAATGGTGGTCCCAGACTTATAAAATAAAATGAGGTCCCTTTCCAAAAGCCATAAAAACATGTCTAGCTGTGATTTCTGCATTTTTTCTCATAAATTGAACATGTATGTATAACATATACAAGTGGGTGTATACAGTGTATACACATACTTACATAGATACATACAGTCATCATTTTTCAAATACTTTGAGTACCCATTATTTGCATTTTTTGTTAAAGGAGCTTACATTTCCATAGGCAGAGATGAGTAATAAACAAACCCTCCCCTAAAAAGCAAACCATAAAATAAGTAAAGATAGTGATATGTTCTGAGAAAAAAAGAGGGCATGAGATACAGTGACTAAACCGGGGAGAGGGAATGAGGGCTACTCCAGGTAGGATGGTGAGGAGAGAGCCACCAGTGGAAGTGATGCCTGAGTTAAGACTTGAAATAATCCATTTATACAAATAGCTGGAGTAGGAAACATCAGGAAAGAACTATAAAGAGCCCCTGCAAAACTGCAAAGGCCAAAGTAGATGGCATATAGTTGAGAGGGGCTGGAGAAGATAGGTTTAAAGTTACATTGAAAAAGTCAGCAGGTCCAAATAGAGTCTAATAATTATTCGATTAACAAGAAGAGGAGTAATGATAATAATCCCATGTAACGCACATAATATGCCAAATATTATCTCAGAGAAACATTAACTCATCATCTAATGAGATTTTAATCCAAACAATATCTCATTGGAAAGGCACTGTTATTAATCTCTACTTTGCTAATAAGGAAACTGAGCAAAAAAGTAAACAAATGGCTTGCCCCAGATAACTTAGAAAAAGTCATAGCTAGTGAGTGGTGGAATCTGTTACATAAGCAGTCAAGCTTTAAAATCTAATCACCATTCTATAGCATATGTTGGCATTTGTCAGAGCAAATAAGTATTTTACTTGCAGTTTAACATTAAATTAAATTGTTAAGTTGTACTTTAACTTCTAAGTGCAATGAGAAGCTAATGAAAAATATTAAGCGAGGAAGATAAGAGTTACCCTTTAAAAAGCTTCCTCTGGCCACATCGGTGTTTGTTTAGGAGGGGGTATTTGCAAAAATGGAAGCAGAAAATATCAGCTAAAGAACAAATACAGTCAGTCATTCAGCCAACAGAGGACCATGTTTTGTACTAAGTGGTAGCAAGAGAGCTCATGAGAATTCATCAAATTCCAATGTATCTTCCAGGTGGAAGTAAAAGATTTGCTGATCGATGAGAAGTAGAGATTCTGAAATAAGACTCTCAGGGAAGACTCTTAATTTTGGCTCATTGAATGTGTAGATGGTGAGCCAATTAACACGGGAGGAGTGGGAAGTAAATTGGAAAGAATAGGAACTAGAGGATTTTTGCTTTGGAAATGCTAAGTGTGGCATGGCTATTGGATATCCAAGTGAAGACTTTAAGGAGAGAGTTGTAAATAAGTCTATGGTACTCAGATGAAGGTTGAGACTGAAGATACAGATTTGGTATCATTAGTGTATGGATAAAATGCAAAGCTAAGAGGCCAAATGAGTTTGTCACCTGGAAAGAAAATGCACTTGTCATTCTTATTTATTTGCTATATCTCAAACATCCCATGATCTCTCATACCTTTGGATCTTTGCAGGCAAGTAGGTAATAATTTTCTCTGAAAAATATATCTAATGTTACATATCTTACCTTAGGATTTCCCTTTCCAGTAAAATTTTTCCTGATTACTTATGAAGAATTAGGGACTGATGAAAACATTTATTTTATCCATCCGTCCATCCATTCATCCCTCCCCCCACCCACCCATCCATGCATTAATCCATCTATCCAACCACCCAACAGGCTTATGCTGGGTTATGTTAGCTAACGTATTCCTGAGAATTCGCTCATCTTTTGGGGATGCCATAGTGAATGCAAAGTACTAAGTCCCCAGCTTTTGGATTTTTAAAAATCTATATATATTACTAGAACCACATTTTTTAAAACTTTGAATTGTAACATGGTGGATCACTAAAAAAATTAATAGGTCTTGATCAGCATGAAAAATAAGAAATAGAACAAACAAAATAAAAACTATCAGAATGTATCATGCACAACAATAATATTGCTTTGTGAATCATCCCTCCCACCTCAACATATGTATCTACTAGATTGAAACAGAGTGTTTATTTCTTTTATTATGGATGATGTTTTAAAAAGCTTGAAAGACATTGTCTTAGACTACTCATCACCTTGCTTACATATCTTTGCCTCATTTGACTGGACTCTGTGAGGAAGGGACCAGATCATTTTATAAAACCTTTCTACATTTGAATTCTCAGAACCTAACTTCTGATGTAGAACAGGTGGGTAATAATGTCTGTGGAAAGATGATTGGTTGGAGATAAGTCAGAGAAAATGGGGTGTTTGAAGAAGCAGCACAAAATCATCAGTGAAAGTCAGCTTCTGCAGTCCTGAGTGCTTAGCTAAACCCTGAGAGTTCCTGCATTATGATGGGATGGTAAGTACAGAGTAACTCCGGAAATAGATATATCAAGTAACTGTACCACAGAATGAAAGAGCACCAGGGTATGTCTAATAAAATGAGTCTTTTAAGTGTTTTGTCCTGTATTGGCTGTTATAAAAGACTGAGTTTTTGTCCTATAATGCCAATTCCATTTCTGTTCTGAAAAATAAATAAACATTAAATAGCTGTTGCTTGCTTGGTCCCTAAATAATTGATTGAAATGTTATCTTTGGGGCCAGTGTGCATCTATGATTTGTAGAGAACTTCTACATCCTTAGTAATAATTAACATTCTTAGGAGAAAGAAGTCTACTTTAAATAGAATGTTTGAACTCAGAAAATAGAAAAGAATTCAAACTATGGTTACTTTATGACAAGGACATTCCATTGCCAGGAAGAATGGTAACAGTTTTTATCTTGATTTAGTTCTTGTTTTCAATTCTTTCATTAAATCCAAATTTCAAGTGATAGGCCATAAATATGCATTTTTAAAATTTAATCTTTTCCTGCATAAAATATTTATTTCTTATGTCTTTTGGACTGGAACACTATTTGTTCGTGTGCGTTTATATTTGAAACACCGTCTTGACCACAGTATGAAGGTATAGGAAAATATTTGTAGGCCACTTTATTTTGCCAAGTGACTATTTTCTTGAGAGTTTTTTATAACAAAACTTACTTGTTATTTTCATAGTATTCCTAGAAAAGAAAGCTAGTGTAAAAAAAAAAAAAAAAGCTCTGAATACATGAGGGGCTTGATAATGGGAAGAAGGAAAGAAGGGGAGGGAGAAAAAGAGGATGAGATAGAAAGAAAACCAAAGAAGTAGAAGTTCTGGGAGGGAGCAGTGAAAAGCATGTTTAATATCTACATCTTGCCTCTTCCCACTTCTTCCAAGACAGTAGCAATAGCAATAAAGTTTTATCTAGAAACAAAAATAGGAAACATCCTTAAAAAATTATGATCCTGCTTTAACGCAGTTCATTCCTAAGAAAGTATTCATATGAAATTGCAGCATGTTAAGACTTTTTCTGATTATAGAGCAAAATAATTATTCTTTAAAGATTGAATCATAGAAGGTGACTCAGTCAGTTAAGGATTTACCTTTGGCTCAGGTCATGTTCTCAGGGTCCTGGAATACAGCCCCATGCTCAGCTCTATGCTCAGTGAGGAGTCTGCTTCTCCTTCTCTTGCTGTGCTCTGCTCTCTCTCTCTCTTTCTCTCTCTCTCAAGCAAATAAATAAAATCTTTAGAAAAATAAAATTAAAAATAAGATTGGATTTAGGTATCAGCAAGCACAGCAACGGTGACAATGAAGCATATACACACAATGGGGGTATGGATGGGCTGGGGAAAGAAAATTATGTTCCTATGTGTTCTTTTTTCCAGAAGAGAACGATTTTCTTTTGGCTAAAAGTCCATAGGGCTGGGAAGGAAACTAAGTGAACTGCATACTTGAGATGAAGCAGGAGTGGGGGTTTTCAGGTATACAAAGCTAAAGTGACTGTCCCCTTCCCTATTCCCGACCCACATATATTTGTTTACATAGTTACATAACATGTTTGGCACATTGATTGGTATATAGGTAGCACTCAATGAATGTTAAATATTCCATTAAATGGATTAAAATTGAGGGACTTGATGCAACTCCCTAGAAGGTGGAGAGAGGTACAAGAGTAGGGTAGGCAGAGTCATGGGCTCCTAAAGATGTCCACACCCTAATACCCAGGACCTGAGATGTGTTTTGTTATACAGCAAAGGGGAATTAAGGTTGCATTCGGAGTTATGGTTGCTAATTAGTTTATTTTAAAATATAGAGATTATTCTAGATTAACTGGTGGGCCCAATGTAATCAGAAGGATCTTTAAAGCGGAAGAAGGAGGAGAGTCAGACTAATGTGCTTAGAGACTCAACGGACTTTTACTTGTTTTGCAGATCTACGAAGGCGAGAGGATTCAAGGAATGGGGTAGCTTCTAGAAGCTGGAAAAGCAAGCAGATGGATTTTCCCTTAGAGACCCCAAAAGGGACCACAGCTCTGCCGACATCTGGATGTTAGCCCAGTGAGACTTGTGGTAGGCTTTTGACTGGCAGAACTAGAAGATAAGACATTTTTTGTAGATCTAAGCCACCAAATCTCTGTGTTAAATTATCACAGAAATAGTAGAAAACTATACAATGAGTAAGTAAGCTTATAGAGATCTGCAGAAATGATTTTGCTAGTGATGTTCAGGTAAAGTGCAAACAGATCTCGGAGGGGATGGTTGACCTCTCATTTAAAGTTTTATATTCATTTAAAAAAATTCATTCGAGTATAGTTGATGTACAGTGTCATATTGTTTTAGGTGTATAATATAGTGATTCAACAGTTTTGACATTACTCAGTGCTGATCACGACACAGGTACTCTTAATCCCTTCCGTCTAGTTCGCTCATCACCCCACCTCCCTCCCCTCTGGTAGCCATCCTTTGTTCTCTATAGTTAGGAGTCTGTTTTTTGGGATCCCTGGACGGCTCAGTCGTTGAGCATCCACCTTCGGCCCAGGGTGTGATCCTGAAGACCCGAGATCCAGTCCCACAACAGGTTTCCTGCACGGAGTCTGCTTCTCCCTCTGTCTGTGTCTCTGCTTCTCTCTGTCTCTGTCTCTGTCTCTCATGAGTAAATAAATAAAATCTTTTAAAAAAAAGTCTGTTTCGTGATTTATTTTTCTTTTTATTTGTTCATTTTTTTGTTTCTTAAATTCCACATATGACTGAAATCAAATGGTATTAATCTTTTTCTGACAACTTATTTTGCTGAACACTAAACTCTAGATCCATCCATGTTGCTGCAAATGGCAATATTTCATTCTTTTTTATGACTGAGTGAAATTCTATTGTGTGTGTGTGTGTGTGTGTGTGTGTGTGTGTGTATCACGTCCTCTTTATCCATTCATCTATCAATGGATACTTGGGCTGCTTCCATAATTTGAATATTGTAAACAATGCTGCAATAAGCATAGCGGTGCATATATCTTTTTGAATTACTGTTTTTGTGTTTTGAGGGTAAATACCCAGTGGTGGGGTTCCTGGATCATATGGTAATTTTATTTTTTAATTTTTTCTCTCATTTCTCCTTCTGGGATCCCTATAATGAATATTACTTCAATTGATGGTGTCACTGAGTTCCCTAAATTTATTTTCATTTATTATTTTTTCTCTTCTATTCAATTTGGTTGTTTTCCATTACTCTGTTCTTCAGGATGCTGATCCATTTTTCTGCTTCTTCACGTCTATTATTTATTCCATCCATATTTTTAATTTCAGTTATTAAGCTCTTCATCTCTGATTGCTTATTATTATTATTGTTTCTATCTCTTTGTTAAGGATTAAACTGAGGTCCTCCACCCTTTTCCTAAATCCAATGAGTATCTTTATGGTCAGTGCTTAAAATTCTCCATCAGACACAACTTATCTCCATTTATTCAATTCTCTTGATGCGATTTTGTCTTGTTCTTTCATATGGGGCATTTTCCTCTATCGCCTCATTTTGTCCAGCTCTGTATATCTGTTTCCATGTGTTAGGAAAGTCAATTATGGCTCCTGCTCTTGAAAGCAGTGGCCTTATAAAGTTTTATATTCCTAAAGGTATGGTAAAATTTTAAAATATTTAATTCATTTGTATTCTATCTGTTGTAAGGGTTAAAAATTGCATTTAAACTTATTGCAATCTGTCATCAACTCCTACTCTGCCCCCTCCTTCACTATTTCTGCCCTCACTACCAGCACCATAGCTATGTATACATATGCACATATATACATATTCACCCCCGACACATATACACTTTACTTTTTTTCATATTTGATGACACTTATATGTTTCTTTTCCTCTTTCCCCACTCCTTATTTATTAGTTTATCTTTCTTAATATTTTTATTGTTCCCGGGAACAGAGACTCACTCACAGTAATTCAAACACTATGGGCAGAGTATACTTTAAGTATGTAGGAGGCAATAAGAGAGATAGGAAATCATAAAAACTCTAGAGCAGCAAATGTAGGAACTCCAGGTCTAATGGACACTGAAACTAAATGATCTAGAACCTCAGAAGTAGAAATATGTGAATCTTTATTTTAAAATTTCACCATTTACAAAGCAGATACTCCCCGTCTCTAATTCTTTTGGTATATCTTCTAACTTCTCTCATGACCAGTTTTTTTTTAATAGACTTTATTTTTTAAAGCAGTTTTTAGATCTTAGCAACATTGAGCTGAACATACAGATTTCCCATAGACCTTCTGCCTCCACATATGCATAGTCTTCCCACTGTCAACAGCCCCCACCATGGTGTTACATTTATCACAACTAATGAACTTACATACATTATTATTTTTACCCAGACATTGAGGTTTGCTACTGGTGTTCTACATTCTATGGATTTGGACAAATGTATAATGACATATATCCACCAGTATAACATCATATTGTGCTTTTTGTATAAAAGAAAATTTTAATTTTAATGAAGTCTAGCAAGAAGTTACTGTGGCCGAGTTCAAAAAGGGTGTTGCCTGTGTTCTTCTCTAGGACTTTGATGGAATCTTGTCTCACATTTAGATCTTTCATCCATTTTGAGTTTATCTTTGTGTATGGTGCAAGAGAGTGGTCTAGTTTCATTCTTCTGCATGTGGATGTCCAATTTTCCCAGCACCATTTATTGAAGAGACTGTCTTTCTTCCAATGGATAGTCTTTCCTCCTTTATCGAATATTAGTTGACCATAAAGTTCAGGGTCCACTTCCGGGTTCTCTATTCTGTTCCGTTGATCTATGTGTCTGTTTTTGTGCCAGTACCACACTGTCTTAATGACCACAGCTTTGTAGTACAACCTGAAATCTGGCATTGTGATGCCCCCAGATATGGTTTTCTTTTTTAAAATTCCCCTGGCTATTCGGGGTCTTTTCTGATTCCACACAAATCTTAATATAATTTGTTCTAACTCTCTGAAGAAAGTCCATGGTATTTTGATAGGGATTGCATTAAACGTCTATATTGCCCTGGGTAATATTGACATTTTCACAATATTAATTCTGCCAATCCATGAGCATGGAATATTTTTCCATCTCTTTGTGTCTTCCTCAATTTCTTTCAAAAGTGTTCTATAGTTTCGAGGGTATAGATCCTTTACATCTTTGGTTAGGTTTATTCCTAGGTATCTTATGCTTTTGGGTGCAATTGTAAATGGGATTGACTCCTTAATTTCTCTTTCTTCAGTCTCATTGTTAGTGTATAGAAATGCCACTGATTTCTGGGCATTGATTTTGTATCCTGCCACGCTACCGAATTGCTGTATGAGTTCTAACTTCTTGCAAGATACATCCACGAAGGCAAAAGAAACAAAAGCAAAAATGAACTATTGGGACTTCATCAAGATAAGAAGCTTTTGCACAGCAAAGGATACAGTCAACAAAACTAAAAGACAACCTACAGAATGGGAGAAGATATTTGCAAATGACATATCAGATAAAGGGCTAGTTTCCAAGATTTATAAAGAACTTATTAAACTCAACAGCAAAGAAACAAACAATCCAATCATGAAATGGGCAAAAGACATGAACAGAAATCTCACAGAGGAAGACATAGACATGGCCAACATGCACATGAGAAAATGCTCTGCATCACTTGCCATCAGGGAAATACAAATCAAAACCACAATGAGATACCACCTCACACCAGTGAGAATGGGGCAAATTAACAAGGCAGGAAACCACAAAAGTTGGAGAGATTGCGGAGAAAATTACACTGTTGGTGGGAATGTGAACTGGTGCAGCCACTCTGGAAAACTGTGTGGAGGTTCCTCAAACAGTTAAAAATAGACCTGCCCTACGACCCAGCAATTGCACTGTTGGGGATTTACCCCAAAGATACAGATGCAATGAAACGCCGGGACACCTGCACCCCGATGTTTATGGCAGCAATGTCCACAATAGCCAAACTGTGGAAGGAGCCTCGGTGTCCATCGAAAGATGAGTGGATAAAGAAGATGTGGTCTCCCCTTCCACCACCCCTAGTTCGTTTCCCAGAGTTAGCAGTCTTTACGTTCTGTCTCCCTTTCTGATATTTCCCACACATTTCTTCCCCCTTCCCTTATATTCCCTTTCACTATTATTTATATTCCCCAAATGAATGAGAGGGGAGGAGGGCGGGGGGTGGGAGTGAATGGGTGACGGGACTGGGGTTTATTCTGTATGTTAGTAAATTGAACACCAATAAAAAATAAATTAAAAAAAAAAAAAGAAGATGTGGTCTATGTATACAATGGAATATTCCTCAGCCATTAGAAACGACAAATACCCACCATTTGCTTCAACGTGGATGGAACTGGAGGGTATTATGCTGAGTGAAGTAAGTCAGTCGGAGAAGGACAAACATTATATGTTCTCATTCATGTGGGGAATATAAATAATAGTGAAAGGGAATATAAGGGAAGGGAGAAGAAATGTGTGGGAAATATCAGAAAGGGAGACAGAACGTAGACTGCTAACTCTGGGAAACGAACTAGGGGTGGTGGAAGGGGAGGAGGATGGGGGGTGGGAGTGATTGGGTGACGGCACTGGGGGTTATTCTGTATGTTGGTAAATTGAACACCAATAAAAAAAATTTTTAATCAAGTCTAGCTTATCAATTCTTTCTTTCATGAATTGTGCTTTTGCTATTATGTCTCAAAAGTTATCCCAAACCTAAGGTCATCTAGGCTGTTTTCTCTGTAACTTTCCAGTTTTATAGTTTTGCATTTTACATTTATATCTGCAATCTATTTGCGTTAACTTTTGTGAATGGTGTACAGTCTGAGTCCAGGTTCCTTCCTTCCTTCTTTCCTTCCTTCCTCTTTCTCTCTCTCTTTCGCTTTTTTTTTTTTTAATATGTCTATTCAATTGTTCCAGCACCATTTGTTAAAAAGACTGTCTTTGCTCCATTGTCTTGCCATTGCTCCTTTGTCAAAGTAGGTTAACTATATAGGTGTATTTCTGGGCTCTCTTCCATTCTATTCATTTATTGATCTATTCTTTCACCAGTACCGTATTATATTGGTTACTGTGGCCTTATAGTAAGTCACCAAGTCCAGTTGTCTTCAGTCTTCCAACTTTGCTCTTCTCTTTCAATATTATTGTCTCTTCTGGAACTTTCCAATTTTAGGATCAGTTTGTCAATATCTACAAAATAGCTTACTATAACTTTGATTGGGATTGCACTGAATCTATAGATCAATTTGGGAAGAACTGGTATCTTAACAGTATTGAGTCTTCCTACCCAAGAACATGGAATTTCTCTCCATGTATTTTGGGTTTTGTTTTTGTTCATCAGAGCTTGTTTTCCTTATATAGATCTTATACATATAGTTTTCCTTATATAGATCTTATAGATATTTTGTTAGATTTACACCTAAATATCTCATTTTGGAGGGTACTGATATAAATAATACCGTTTTTTTTATTTCAATATCCATATGTGTATTTCCAGTATATAGGAAAATAATTGACTTTTGTGTATCAACATTGGATCCTGTCATCCTGCTATAACCACTTTTTAGTTCCAGAAGATCTTTTGTCTATTTTTTTCAGTTTTCTACATAGATGATTATGCCATTTGCAGACAGTTTTATTTCTTCCTCTTCAATGTATGTGCCTTTGTATATATCCTTTTATTAGCTAGGAGCACGAGCATTGCTTTCATTGCATCACACAAATTTTGATAAGTTGTGTTTTCCTTTCCATTTAGCACAAGTATTTAAAAATTTCTGAGTGCTTCTTTCTCTCATGTGTTATTTAGAAACATACTGCTTAATTTCCAGCTATTTTGGGATTTTTCAGCTATTGCTCTGTTATTGATTTCTATTTTAATTCTACTGAGGACTGACAGTAGACATTGCATAATTTCTATCTTTTTAGGTTAGTTTATGCCCCAGAAAGTGGTCTAGTTTGATAAATGTTCCATGTGAGCTAGGGAAAAATATGTATTCTGCTATTGTCGGATAGGTAGTCTATACTTGCCCATTATATCCAGTTGATTGATTGTGTTATTGGGTTCAACTATATCCTTACTGATTTTCTGCTTGTTGGCTGTATCCACTTCTGATAGAGGTGTTGAAGTCTCCAACTATAATAATGGATTTATTGATTTCAACTTGCATTTCTATCAGTTTTGTCTCATCTTTTTATCCTTTGTTAAGTGAATACATGTCAAATATTATTGTGTCTTCTCACAGAATTGACCCCTTTATCATCATGAGATGCCACTCTTTATCCCCAATAACTTTCTTTGGTGTGAATTCGGCTATGTCTGAAATTAATATAGCTACTCCTTCTTTCTTATGATTGACGTTAATATGGTTTATCATTCTCCACCCATTGACTTTTAATATTTATATGTCTTTATATTTAAGATAAGTTTCTTGCAGACAATCAAATGGGTCTTGCTTTTTGATCCACTCTGACAATCTCTTTTAATGGGTGTATTTAGACTATTGAGCTCCTAATGATTATTGATATATTGGATTAATACCAGTCAGATTTGCTACTCTTTTCTATTTGTTGTCCTTGTGCTTTGATTCTGTTCTTGCCTTCCATTCTTCTGCTTTTATTGGAAGTTTTAATTGAATATTTTATATGATTTTATTTTCTCCCCTTCCTTAGGATATCACTTACAGGTTTTTTTTAACTATTTTAGTAGCTACCCTAGAATTTGCAATATACATTTACAACTAATACAAATCCACTTTCAAATAACATTATGCTATTTCATGAGTTATATGTGAGTATCTTAAAATAACAAAATAATGTTAATTCTTCCCTCCTATCCCTTATACCATTGCTGTCATTCATTTCATATAAGTATACATATATACATAAGTATATATAATTGAATATATAATTAAATATATACTATATTGTTCTTTAATCATTTTGAACACATTGTTATCTATTAGATCAATTAATAATAAAAAAGATAAAAGTTTTTATTTTACCTTCACCTATTCCTTCTTGGATGCTTGTCCTACTTTTTGTAGATGTGAGTTTCTTATCCATATCATTTTCTTTCTCTCTAAAGACCTTTTTTTTTTTTTTTTTAAAGATTTTATGTATTTATTCATGAGAGACACAGAAAGAGAGGCAGAGACATAGGCTACAGGACTCCATCCCAGGACCTCTGGATCATGACCTGAGCCAAAGGCAGATGCTCAGCTACTCAGGTGTCCTTAAAGACCTTTTAACATGACTTATAAGGTGAGTTTACTGGCAACAAATCTTTTCAATTTTTGTTTGTCTGAGAAAGTCTTTATTTCTCCTTCCCTTTTAAAGGATAATTACATTGGATTCCAAATTCTGTGTTGCTGGGCTTTTTCTCCCAATACTTTAAATATTTCACTCCACCCTCTCCTTGCTTGATGGTTCCTGATAAAAAGTTGAATGTAATTGGTATCTTTGCTTCTCTACAAGTAAAGTATTTCCTCCCTCCCAGACATCTTCTATTTTTCTCTATGTTTGTTTTTTTGTAGTTTAAAATGATACATATTTTTGGGAGAGTGGTGGTGCTATTTTCCTGCTTGTTATTCTCTGAGTTTTCTAGATCTGTGGTTTGGTGTCTGATTTCATTATGGGGAAATTCTCAGTTATTATTGTTTCAAATATTTATTCTCTACCTTTCTCTTTCTTCTTCTGGAATTGCCATTATGTATATATTACATCTTTTGTAGTTGTCCCACCATTCTTGGATATTCAAGGGTTTTTCTTTTTTTTTTTTCAGTCTTTTTTGTCTTTATTAGTTTTATCAGCTTTTACTAAGAGATCATCAAATCAGAGTTTCTTTTCACAGTTGTGTCCAGTGTCCAAATGAACTCATTAAAGGCATTCTTCTTTCCTATTACCGTGGTTTTGGTCTCTCGCATTTGTTTTTTGTTCTTTCTTAGGAATTTCATCCCTCTTCTTACATTGTCCATCTGTTGTTTTGTTTTGTTTTGTGATTTTGTTTGTTTGCTTTTTTGCATGTTGTCTGCTCTTTGCATCCTAAAAATAGTTGCTTTAATTCCTGGTCTGATATTGCCAACATCTCTGCCTTATCCAGGTCTGGTTCTGATAGTTGCTTTGTCTTTTCAAATTGTGTTTTTTTTTTTTTTCCCTTTTACTTTGTCTTTGATTTCCAGACTTGAAATACTGGAAAAAGGAACTGGTATAAACAGTCCTTTAGTAATGTGGTGGTAAGATATAGGGGAGAAAAAATGCTCTCTAGTCCTATGATTGGGTCTGTCTTTTACTGGGTCTGCACCTCTGGGCTGTAAACCTCACACATTAGTATTCCTTGGTCTCACTTAGATCAGGCTGGATAGCTAGAGCCACATTGAGCTTGGATCCTCCCCTCCCCATCAGGTCAGTTATGTTCTGATAAAACCCTAGCAGGTTAGGATCTGGTTAGTTTCTCCTGAGGGCTGATTTTAGGAGGAACAAGTACTCTGGCATACTTCAAAATGGTTCTTTTTCTCTTCCCCCTGCAGGAAGCCCAAGGAGGTTTTTCTCTAATATATACTGTGAGGATCTGGTTCAGCTCCTGAAGGTAAAATTCACTGAAGTATGGAGACCTTTCCTCCTACCATGAATAGGTATCCCTGGAGTTTTTATCTCTTAGACTTGTCCATGTTGATCCTTCCGGTATTTTATCAGTTATATTTCAGGTTTCCCTACTTTAAGCACTGGTTCCCATGGAGATTTTTGCTCAACGGTTTCTACTCTACTAAGTTGCAATACTCTCTATTCTCTTGTTGATATCTGCAATTTTACAGGCAGCAAATTGCCTGTGACCTCACTTCTCTGATAGATCTAAGAAGAGTTGTTGACCTTTCAGTTTGTTTAACTTTTTAATTGTTAGGACAGAAGAGTGACTTCTTCCAATAGTGATGAATGAGAAACTAGAAATCCTCATGAGCACTTTGTCTAGTCTACTTTCTATTGTCTAGCTTCTTATTACTGATAAGTTTGACCCATTCTACTCATAAGATCAGTCATGGCCTCTTATTAATTTGAGTTATTTATCTACCATCTACTTTGTGCCAAGCATATTAGGAGCTGAGGTAAAATGATTATTAATAAGACAGAAAACATATCAAGCCTCTTAGAACTTAATTTTTTGAAAGGATAATTCCAAAATAAAAACTAGGTATGCATATTTAATGGCAATGATTTTGTTGATGGTTCCATTTGCTGAGCTAACAGAGATTATTGGAGTAAGAAGTTTGAGGAGATGAAGAGTTTCATTTTTGACACATTACTTCTGAAATACCTATTTGTTGCAAGAGGCCAGATCAAATAGGGTGTTGGATGCATGGATACTGCTGCTTATGTACTCCATATTTCTCAATTCAAATTTCCAAGCAAGAAATTTTTTTAAAAAATTTCTTAACAGTGCCCTTATCAGTGTATAACCTAGCTTCCTTTGGGTCATTTCCACAACCATGACTAACATTGTCCTCGCATTTCTTGATTTCATGACCCAAGGTATAATATAACCTTTATAAGCAGACATATTTGGGTTCCAGTGCTGCTACCCTCAGGAATTTAAAAGTATTTTTGATCTCTACTCTCAGTTTTCTCACCTTCAAATATGCCTAGTAATACCCATTAGATTTTGTGGGCATTAATGTGGTGAGTATATGGAACTATCTAACCCAAATAGAATTTGGCTCACATTAGAATATTAATTCAATCATACACATTATCATTTTCATTTTTCTAATCTTTATATCTGTAATAAGAATCTCTTATTCTAGCTGTAAGATTTTTGGACTTTGCTTAGCTAGAATGTATATGAATTTGGGGCATTAAATGGGTTCTAAAAGCCTAAAAGAACTGTATTTCTAACACAGAAGAAACAGTTCACTGACATGATTTTAAGATCGTATTATATGAGCTAAAATTTTACTTTATTCTCTTGTATCTGTTAGGTAAAGCTAGATATTTCTTTCATGCTGGTTTATCTATAGATATATTCTCTCTCCCCTACGCCTTTACCCTTGGAGATTCTTTGCTTAAAGACAAGTTGATTTTACTTGTTCTTTATCTTATGACAATCCTACCTTCCCTTTGCCCCAAGGTATATATTTTGAGTTTTTATGCATATTTCACTTCATTTTAATTGATGTTATAGTGCTTTTCAAAGCATGACCCCAGTTATCAGTGGTACTTAGTTACAACTGTATTATTTCAATATCTAGCTATAATGTTTTTGACCAAAGAATATTTCCTTTTTAATACTAAAAATTTTTCTTTACCACATTTATAAGGTAAATAGGGTATAATAGAGTGCCATGACAATGTATGTTTAGTTTCAAAGAAACTTTCAATTAAATTTTAAGAGTTACTATTTAGGTTTTTTTTTCCTTTCCCTCCCTGAAGATGTGTTTTATTTATTTATGAGACTGGGGGACTGATAGACCTTCTCCATAATGTAGGTGGTATAAAAATTTACAGTAAAGTTTAAGGTTATTTTTCTTCTGGGACATTTGAAAATAAATATGGTTCTTCTGAGAACTTCTAGACAGTTTGATATTAATAGCATATTTTATGATATTTTGCACTGTACAATACAAGACTCTAAAGCTTAACAAATGGCACCAGGATCCATTTCCTTCATACTTAGCAAGGCGAGTTTTCCAAATTTCTCCTCACATTCACTGGCAGCAAATAAAACAGAATGTTAGCTATGATCGTGTATTGCCAGACACCCTAAGTCTATGTGCAATTTAACTACAAATGCGTATATTTGGCATAAAATCTCTTTTTTTGAATATAACAGGATCTAGAAAAATCCAGCATTTAATGTAATTATGCATATGGATTTTTGAATGCTATTCTTTCAAAAAAGAATTATATAAATGGAAACTGACACAGGAACTCTTAAAAATCTATGTTAGCTGCTACAATTCTATATAGAGCTTTCTGAAGCCTGTATTGCACCTCTTTTTTTTTTTTATAATACATAAGTAAATTTAAGCCACTTGGAGCTTATAGAGATTATATCAGAAGTCATCTGCAGAGTGTCAGTAGTTTTGAAATAGGTAGGATATGAATTGTATTTAGAAAGAAAAGCTTGATAGAGATCTTTTGCACTGCTGTATAGAATTGTTTCAGAGAACTATCATCTTGTTTGCTATTAGGTTTTGTCAGACTTGAATCCAAAAAGCATATTGATTTGTTGTCAGTAAGTTGCATACGCTGGATGGATCTGTTTACCCCACTATTGTATAAAGCTTATTTCATTGCACTTGCTTGAGGGCAGATAGTACTAGAGAAGAAGCTGAAATCCACCTCCACCCCACCTCTACCAAGCAATTCTTTCATTCATTTTGAATTTGGTTCATAAATAAAGGACAGAAGAAATAATCTCATAAATCTGGGTACTGGTTTGCACAATTCTGTTGTGATAAATCCTGAAAATTACTTTTTTCCTTCACTTTCACTATTAATGCTAAGCTGTTAGTATATATATCATTGGTCTGTCTTAAGACATGAGGTATTAATTATGTTTAATTTATTAGCTGCTAATTTTACTTCTTTTACTCCATATTTGATTACCTTAAGAACTCAGAATGGAAGCAGACATATGGTATCTCTGCAGTACTGATTGAACATCTGCCACTCATGCAATATTTCAAATATATCGAGTAAATTGCATACATAAGAAAGATAATGTTTTATCTCTGTTCCATCAGGTTGAGTTAAATATTTATTCTTTTATAGTATAAGATGCACAGTATGTTCTGTTGTATGTGAAACAAGAACCAGTCAGCAAAGCAAAAAAAAAATTTTCTTTAGTTTTGAGCTCAGATGGAAATACTTATAGTGAAATCATGGTTCTAATTACAATACTACAGAAGGAAAGAAATATTCCAGTGGAGAGATAAAAAAAATGAGGAACAGATTCAGTGTTGCAACCCTGGGTTCACTAAAAATATGCCTACTAGCAGAGCAGCAACAGTGTTCTCCCCTTTTCTCTCTCTGTCTCTCCCTGTCCTCCTCCTTCTCTCACTCTCTCCTCAAGTTTTCCTTACCCTATCTTCTTTCCTCACCCTCTTCTAGGCAGCGCAGAAAGTGTCTTTGACCATCTTTACTGGGTACCTAATAAGACATGTACAAGGATGCCTATTTAATTCAGTAATTGTATGTAGGTATAAATAGCAAGAAAAGTTTACCTGGAATTGTATGACTTTCCTCTATGTCACACATTGTGAGCTTCTCCAGGGATTTGGGTTCTTCATTTAGATCTCTCCTTTGCAAAAATACATTTGACTCTGATTCTCCTCATTGACAGTCTGAAATTCTTCATGTTTTGAATATTTCTAATTGTTTTTCCTCATCACAGTTTTCCTATGATTACCTTTACAGATACAGTGAGTTCTAACAAGTGATACACTTGAATAAAATTCTAGACTATTGTGCTCATGCTTGAGAGTTTTGGGGCTTCAAAATAGCCATCTACAAAAATGATGGCACTATTATCCCAGTTCTTCTGAGTTATGCCACACGAAACATCTTTTATTCTACTTACTTCTTACTCTCTTGCAAGTAATAAATACTGAAGTTCTTTTCTTGGAAATGGATGTTAAATTTGTTGTTTTTTTTCTTTTGACTTAAAAACTTGTTTCAGATTTACATTTTATTAATAAAGCACCTACCAATGTTCTAGATATTGTTCTAGGCCCTGAACTTTTGAACTTGCTCTCTTAAAGCTTATGTATGCATGCATGCAGGAAAAGGAAACAAATAAAACAAGATAGTTTCCAATAGTGGTAAGTGTTAAGAAGGAAATTGGGCACTTTTTCTGAATGTGAGTAGGTTGGAGGAAGGCTATTTGAATTGGATAATCCAGGAAGACTTGTTTGAAGAGTTATCTGAGCTAAGACCCGACTGATTTGAAAAAAACTGAGTGTGTGAAAATTTGTGGGTAGACAGTTATCTAGAAGGAAGGTGAATGCTGGAACCTTATAGAAGGAATATATCCTTTATGTCTGAGGCATACAAAGAAGACCATTCTGGATGGTATATAAGAAACAAAAGGCTGAGTGGCAAGAAGTAGGTTATAGGTAAAATCCCATTTGATCTTATAGACACTCTATGTTTCATTTGAGAAGCTATCATTGTTTCTAAGTGAGATGGAATTCCATTGGTTGATTGAAGTCAGGGAATGACAAGATCAGATTTAATACAGGCATTTGGATTCTCTATGAAGAATGGATACAACTTACAGAGCTTTATTCAAAGAATTCCTGGTTGCAAGCAAAACAAAACAAAACAAAACAAACAGCTTTGGCTGGTTTAAACAGAAAGTGATTTTTTTTTTCCTGGTCAGCATATTGTTAACATAGAGAATCATCCAGAAGGTTGAAGATATAGACAGAAACACAACCAGAATCCCATCTCATATCTGGTTGATAGGGCTGCAGTTACAGCTTCACTGAACACCTGGAAGCTCTGTAGTATTCAGACTCTACATATTGACTCCTGTTAATGTTCTAATTGCTCCACTTCTGTGGGTCACGGGCTTCAGACTCAAGGTCCTGGGAAGTTGTCTGTGGTTTACTGAAGTTCTGCAAGAACAAAATCTGGGGAAATACATGCCTTGTGATTTCAATTTATCAGCAGGAAGCAACTTTTGCATGACCCATTCTTTAAATGTAAGAAAGGATTCATATGCCTGGCGGATAATAAAGTGACATTCACCATAGAGGCTAGTTCAGTGATCCAAGTGAGAGACCACTTTGGTTTGGACTAGCGTGGTGGCAATATAGAAAGAAATCCTCAGACTTAATTATTTAAAGGGAGAGTTCTTTTGGCATGAATATGGGGGATGGAGAGAAAAAGAAGAATCAAGTGTAATTTCTAGGTTTGAGGACCTAGATGGATAGTTGTAACGTTTTAATATTTAAGATAGCCATTAGACATTTAAACGGTGATGCTAAGTTTAATTAATTCTAAAGCTTAGAGGCAAAATCAAAGGTGGAGATACACATAGTTTCATAGGCTCTTTAGCCTTTTTCTGAAAAGGCATTATGTTTATTGCAGCCATTTTAGACTTTTAAAAATTTCCGTTAATAGTGCCAATTATCTCTTTACTTAATAACTTAAAATCGCTCTGCAAAATTGCACACAATATAAAGTGAAAACTCACCTGCTGAGCTTTCATGGCACCCTATAGTATGACTGAGCTTGGCATATTCTTGCTCGTCTTTATTTTTCATTGCTTCCCAGCTCACAGATAACCACTCTTATGATTGAGCTGGATATCCCATATGCATTGTGAAGTTCTGTTTCCTATTTTTTTAATTGTTGTTATTCTCCCCAATTGGAAACATTATAGTAGAATGTTTAAGAGAACTTTTGAGTATGACAGACCAGAAGTGACTCCTGGACCACCCCAGTTATTAGCTGTATGACCTAGGGATTCATTAAACTTCTCTACTTCTCATCTGTAAAATGAAGACCTATTCCATTGGGATAAGATGATTATACCTCTTCCATGGGGATGAGGTAAGAATTAAATGAGAAAATTTTTATAAATACTTGACACAAATTGCAAGTAGTCAGTAGATGATAACTTTATTATTGTTAGTCCTCTCCTCTTTCTAAATGCAAAAAATTCATCAAGAAAGAAAGAAAGAAAGAAAGAAAGAAAGAAAGAAAGAAAGAAAGAAAGAAAGAAAGAAAAAAAAATTAGCCTTCAAATCCAGGCTTCTGAAGCTTCTGCAGTGTTCCTCAGCCTAGTCAAGGCTATAACTGAAAGCAACAACAACCAAACAAACAGGATCATGACTGTCTAAGGACGAAACACAAAGAACAATCAGTCCTCTGAGGCTGAGGCTGGAGGCAGAGTCTAAGTATATTCTTTTACAGCTTCATAGGCTGAAATCAAGAAGGCTTATCGATGCTCCTGTGTGTCTATGCCACCTGCCTAACTTCTCTATGCTCACTCAGTTTCTGCGCTCATAAAGGACTTCTCTGCTCCCCATAACTTATAATCGCACATGTCTCTAGCTAGTTCTGATTTATTCCCACATTAGGTCCACAGGAGTTTATAGGTCACATAAATTGTGGCCTCTAATTTGTATTTCTCAATCTTAATTTAAAATTTCTAGAGATAGAGTATTTGGCCTAACTTCCATGATTTCTCTTGAGCCAGATGTCCAGGGGTGGCCTGGGTGCAAAATTAGGGTTATACCTTTTTAGAAGCTTATACCTTTCTGGAAGTTGTAGGCAGGCTTATCCCTTTTTAGAAGCTGTAGACAGGATGAGTTAAACTAGAAGGGTTTGGGGATATAGCAAGCAATTTGTTGTCAGGGGTAATTTGTTGATAAGGAGGAGAAGACCACTCAAACTAACTCAGATAATAAGAGATTTAGCTGAAAGGATATAAAGGAACCATAAAAGCGTAGGGCATAAAATACAGCTGAGTTAAGTAAGAATTGAAAAATTGCCAAGCAAATTGCATCTCTCTATCTTAACCTGATTTTGTTCATCTCTATTTTACTCTCTGCAGACTGGTTTTATTTGCTTATTCAATAATTTTAATTGCTGATTCAATGTAGGCAAATAACTCATGCACTCACTATTCTAGGTTTTCTCTGCTTATTCATGGGATTAAATCTTCATAATTTTGTCTTACCTTGATTCTATCTCCATTGATTTAGTGATAGTCACACTGAATTTTCCAAGCACAGTCCCACATCTCTTCTTTGCTTTGTCTATACTTATTCCCTTAGTGATCTCATCTGGTCTCACAGCTATAAATCCTGTATATATTCCGACAACTTCAGATTTATGTCTTTGAACTCCAGACTCATATATTCAGCTGCCCACTTTATATCTCAACTTGGGATTTCTAATTGGCAACTCAAACTTAACATGTCCAAGGTACTATTCCTCATTTCACCTCGCTTTCCAAACTTGTCCTCATAGCAGTCTATCTCACCTTAGTTGATAGGAACTCCATTTGTCCAGTCGCTCAGTCCAAAAACCTTGGTGCTATCTTTAACTACTTTCTTAGTTTCATTCCCCATATGAAGTCAGCAAGTCCTTTTGGCTCTACATTTTTTTAAAGATTTTCTTTTTATTTGTTCTTGACAGAGAGAGAGAGAGAGAGAGAGGCAGGGACACAGGCAGAGGGAGAAGCAGGCTCCATGCAGGGAGCCCGACGTGGGACTTGATCCTGGGTCTCCAGGATCATGCCCTGGGCTGAAGGTGGCGCTAAACCGCTGAGCCACCCAGGCTGCCCTGATTCTACCTTTTTAAATGTATGCAGGATCCAACTACTCCCCATGACCTCCAAGGTCACTTCATTTCTCATCTGAATTATTGCAGTTGACTGCTAACTAAAATTTTCCTGCTTCACCTCTGTATTTGTGTATAGTCTCTTCTAATAGATTTCCCAGAGTGATCCTCATAACAAAAAGCTCCGATTATCAACTCCTTTGCTCAAAACCCTCTTTTGTTGTCCCTTCTCATGGAGAATGAAAGCCAATGTTTTTACCTTCCTCTCTAAGGCCCACAAGAGCTATTCCTCTCTCACTTCTGACTTTATCTCTTACTATTCACCCTTGTTCATTCTTGTTCTCTCTGCTGTCCCTTAATGAGCTAGACAAGACCATGCCCCAGGGCATTTGCATTTACTTTTCTTTCTGCCTTAAAATTACTTCCCCAAGATATTTACATTCTCTATGCTCCAAGCTTTTACTTAAATGTTACCCTCACCACCTTATTTAAATGCAGCCTCTTCACCCTGCACTCCCTATCCCTGCTCCCTATTGTTTTTCACTCCAAAGAACTTAGCAGGATTTGCAATACTATGGATCTTGCTTATTGACTGGTTCTCTCCTCCTCCAGTGGAAGGTAAATGCACAAAGGCAGAGTCTGACTGATTCATTCATTGCTGTGTCCTCAATATCTAGAAAAAATTCTGGCACTAAGTATATATGCTGGATCAACGAGTGAATTTATGAATAAGCGAGGAAATGGCCGTCATGTTTTTGTCTGGTTGCTATATGGGGTATTTATGGAGGAGACATCATCTTTTTTATACATCCAAAACATGTGACACATTTTGAATTTTCTGATTGTTCCATATAATCTACTTTATGTAGTCCATGGTATCCTTCCCGTTTTACCAATAGGGATACTGAAATTTAGGCAGTAAAAGCAACATTCCCAAAGTAGAGCTGGGATGTGAACCCTGTTATCTCCCTGTCAGTAATCTGTGTTCCTTCTAATAATACATGCTGCTAGAATTATGATTTCTATCTTTATCCCTATATATAACATTTCTGTTTCTCAAATGAGAATCAGCACTACCCTTTTCTTTTCCTTGCAAAAATAGCATTAGAGAAATACCTATAAGAATGCCTGGATGGCTCAGTCCATTAATCATCTGCCTTGTGGCTCAGGTCATGATCCCAGGGCCCTGGGCCCCTGCATGAGGCTCCCTGCTCGGTGGGGAGCCCGCTTCTCCCTCTCCCTCTGCCACTCTCCCTGCTTGTGCACTCTCTTCCTCTACCGCTCTACCTTAAAAAAAAAAAAAAAAAAAAGAAAGAAAGAAAGAAAGAAAGAAAGAAAGAAAGAAAGAAAAACCTATAGATTTTACATCCTTTTGGGGTCAACAAGTAGAAGAAGATCAATATTCTCACAAAATATGCTACACTTTGGAGTAGAGATTCTCTTAATGGTCTATCATGCTTTTTCTGACAGTCATTAGTGGCCCTTCACCCTTTACTCAGACATTTATCCTAGCGCTCTGCCCGCTCTGCCCGTTTCCTTTCTCCACAGCCTGCTTCTCTTCCCAGCTGAGCTATTTCCTGCTTTAAATCTCAGTCTATTCTTAGGGTCTGGTGTCATGAAAACAATATTTTCCTCTAATGTTTCTGAGAAAATTAATTGTAGGTTTTCTGCAAATTTCATCTGTTCCCTACACCACATTGTGTCCCTTTCCTTTGAGATCGTTCCGCTTTCTTTTTCTCTTAAATTTTTTTTCCCCAATTTTGTTTCTATCTTTAGTGTTATGAAGATTTCTCAGTTCTTGCCTGGTTGTACATTCATATTAAAGAGTAAATGGAAGTTCTGGGTGCACAAATGGGGCTTAACCATTAAGGCGTACTAGAGGGCAATCTGCTGCCAACTAACTGTGAACATGTGTCTTATTTTCTTGATCTCTCCATTTTCTTTATCTAGTCTTCTGCCTGGATGTTGCCTCTGTAAGCTAGTGTTTGAAGAGGGCTAAGAATCTCATCATTCAGTTTGTAGACATCTCTTAATTCCTAGTGTTGGGACAGTACATCGGCTCGGCTCTCCTTGAGCTGTGCTTAGAGGCCTGCAGGATTAATTGCTTCCTGTAGAGAGGGGCAGTGGTCTTAACCAATCCTCTCACTTTCAGCTCACCCCCACCTCCTATGGACTCCTACACTCCCCACCCCTTTCAAAAGTACATGTTTTCAATTTCTAAGTCTCTCTGAGATTCTGTAACTCAAAGCAGATTAATTCTTCCAGTTTTCTTCTTAGGCAAGCACATAGGGCAAAACTTTCTATATTCTTCTATGTCATTTACTACCCACAGCAACAGAGCAAATAGCATTTAGGTGTCCAGACTCTGGAGATAAACTGCCTTGCTTCAAACTCTTACGCTGCTACTTATTAAGTGTATGATCTGAGTAAATTCTTCAACCTTTCAGGGCCTTCCTCACCTGCAAATTGTGAATACTAATAGTACCTGTCCCAGAGAGCTAGGACAACGATGCAAGCACTTATAAACGTGCCTGACACACCTAATAGATGCTAGATAGATGTTTGGACTTATACATTTTGAATCTTTCTAAAATCTGCTGATTTCTACCAGCTACTGTTGTTTCTCCTCCCATTATTTTGTCCTTATAGATTAAGTTGTCCTATTCCCTTATTATCAATTAATAATGTTTTCGGGACAAGTCAATATAAATACTTTAATATTTTATAATTAACATTATCTCAATAATGGAACTCTCCCAAATCTATTCCCTTCCGAAGGTATCAGCAGGGTGAGTCAATACCTGTTTTGGTAATCTACCCAGTACTTGTGAGCCTCTAGGAAATGGCTTGCTTTCCGGTCCTCTTCTTAGTGTGCCCGGAGTCATCTTCACCATGCCCAACATAAGGAGATGCTTCTACTTTTATATGTGAAATTTCGATTGCCTGTGGTTTGCCCTTAGATCTACTCATCACTATTTTTTTTTTTTTTTATTGGCTGGAATCAAATTCCTTGTTTTTGAACCCTTTAGAGCCTCTCCAGTATTTAACTGGCCCATGCCTAGGTTTGACCAAAATATGACACAACTTCTTTCTTTCTGTTTTTAAATTCTCACTTCCCATTTTCATTTTTCTCTTTTTTTCTCCTATTCTACCCTTCTCTGCAATTTGAAGGAATACTCTCAATAAGTTTTTAAGGTAGGGCTTTTTAGCGATAGGATGACGGATATATTATATCCATTAGAAATGTGTTTGAGGAGTTGTATACACAGGAAATAGTCAGCAATACATTATTGTTTAGGGAGATGCAGTTGTCTTTCTCATTACTATGATAAGGGACATTTTTATTTTTTATTGTACATTAGCAAAACATTCCAATTTCACTCTAGTTGCACATTAGGCTTCATATTCCAAAATGAGAAACTGTAATAGGTTTTTATTCATAGTTTACTACAGTGAAATGACATTTTCATAATCACTCTCCCCCACCACTACTGTCGTTACTATCAAATTAAGAAATATACAAATATTTATTTAGAAATTTCTGTGAACATAAAGGGTTTAAGATTGTATTATATTTACTCTTCCCTCCCATGGGTTTTTATGGCCATTTTGAAGTGGACAAAAATGACCTCGAATTTACCAAATGCATCTAAAATATTTAGTAACTGAAACTACTGAGTGCTAGAGAGGGATTGAAATTAGAGTGTGTACTAATGTTAACAATTCAGAAGTACCATAACAATGGAAGTGAGGCACTAGGTCTGGAGCGGGAAATGCAGCTTGCTACATTTTCATATACTAATTAAAATACAGCTGCATTTTTATTTGATTATTCACTCTTGCTTACAGTTCATACCATTGTGCCATTGTGGATACCAGTGTGTAAACCATTCTGTGTGTGAGGGGCCAGGCACCTTATTCACTGTGCAGAGATCAGCAGGCTTTCCTTTGTAGAGCTCCGGTAAAGTGGAATCCAATGTTGGAGAACAAATCTCACTGAAGAAAGGAGGGAGGAAGGAAGGTAGGGAAAGAAACTTGCCAGACTAGTTCTCACTCCAAAGTCCCCTGCCTCAAGCATTGATTCACTGTGGATTATAGACAGTCAGTTTGCTAATATCGTGTGTACTCATTTAACCTACAGTGTTAAAAAGATCACCTTCTAAATATGGGAATCATGTAAAAAGTCAAATAGTCAAGGATTGCTTCTAGTTTGAGTTTATGCTCATTATTGGCTTTGTAAATCCTTAGTCAACCTTACAGTAACAGTGTGTAGAAATTTAGCATTTCATAATAATTTAAATGTAGAAATAGGTGTGTTAAAATAAAGATAGGGGTCCACCATGTTTAATTTTATTATATGTCTGATACTGGAGAGACATTTATTATATCACGTCCCACCCAGTTATCTTTCTGAATTCATCTATTATTCTCCATTCTATAGCAACTCAACAGCTCTCTAATTTTATTATTAGAGTAATCATTTTTTAGAAAATTAAGAGTGCAAAAGTAGAGAATAGGAGCATTCTTATTTTTCTCCTGTATATTTTTGTTTGCTTATTCAGGAGCTCTTCTTCTTTAGTGCTAGAGAAAAACATAACTTCTTTAATAAATAATTCTCTGCAAACAATTTGATAGGAAACCATTTTGAGTTAGTGAACCCTGTAAAATTATGGGCTTCTGCCCGTTTTTCATTCTGTTAATAAACTTCAAGGTTCGTTGAAAAACGACACGGTTCAGAATTAAATAAAGACACCTTACATCAAAAAATTATATCAGCTTCTCCCTTTCAAACATGCCAGGCTCGGGAATTCTATAGCTCCAAGGTAAAGACGTCTTCTCTCTGAGCATTGTTGGTCTACTGAGCCAGTTACAAATTATATTGGAGGGAGTTAGTTCCTGCATTTTGTCAAAATGACTACAGCTTCCCTGCAAATTTGTAAAGTGTGGTCGATGGAAGAAGACACCTTTAATTTGTTTTTATCTCCAACACTCAGAAAAGACAAGCCAAAGAGCCATAAATGTTTTTCCTATTTTGAAGATTGATTTGAATGCTGTAAAATATGTAGAGTTGACAGTTGTATAGAGCCTGGTGACTTTGGAGGCAAACAAGGCTGTGAGTTCCACCCCTGTATGAGTTTTAAAGCTGCACTCTTAGAGACCGTGTGCCCAACTGTATCCCTAACTGTATAACTCCGTTTGCTAATTCGTGGCCCTCAGGTAAGGTTGGGATTTCTGATGTGACTCCTTAGAACCTCATTTCTAAGTGTTAACTAATGCTAATACACAACAGAAAAATCTCGATGTCTAATTTGTCTTAAAAGAACAGAAGTTCTGTGGTGCCTGGCTTGCTCCATCCATAGATCCAAATCTTGATCTTGGGGTAGTGAGTTCGAGTTCCATGTTGGGTATAGAGACTACTTTAAAAAAAAATAAAGCAGAAACTCTATCTGAGCTTAGATGCGTAGGCCCCACATGAGACCAACTGGCTGGAGCTGGGGAGCTGCTGCTTCCTTGGGATGCCTCTGTGTGCCACCCATCCCCCTTCCGCCAAGCATTTTATTTCTGTTCCTGTTTACCTGCCTGGGCCCATACCCATTATGGGTTGCAAACCTTGCTTCAGATTTAGGGCAGCTGCTAATTCATTAGCAACCATTTGGTTTTGAAAAGGTGACTCTTTCTGACCCATGAAGAACAGAAACTGGATCTCAGTCACCTCTACGCCCTGGCCTGAGTGACCTTATGTAGCAGACAAGCTGCCCAAGCTTATACAGAACATACAACAAGAGCCAACTGTACCTGGATAAAATGGGAGTTCTTCATGAATCTGGAGTTTGAATGAGAGAGCATTTTTGTATCAGCACAAATCAATCATCATTGCTTATAGGAAAAGGCAAAAAACTAAAAACTGGAAGTCTACTGCTTTGTTTAAACAGGATGGCAAGGTTATTGGACCATACAAGGCACATCTAATTTATGTGATACAAGTAAAGCGAGCATAAAGATTTTCCACAATGTTACCTTTTTCAAGAAGTTCAAATCCGGTTCCTTATGTGATAAATGTGGATTTCTTCACAAATGACTAAACCTCAGGAGTACTGTGGAGGGATTCATGCTGATAGATCATTGCTTCGTTTTTAAAGCAAGCACTCTCCGGAGACATTTGAAAACCAAATTCATAAAACAAAGTTTATTTTCCCATGTGTGGGCATCTGCAAATATCAGCTGAGAAAAGAGAGAAGGGGAATTACCTTTTTCAACCTTTCCTCCCCATGCAGTGGCGTTGTGACGAAGCCCTGCCAAGACCTTCATGGCTCTGCGGCCAGGCTGCTTTAATAAGGAGGTCTGAGACAGGCCTGAGGAGAGTGGTCTGCCTGGGTTTTGCTTACTGATGGCTCCACACAAAAGCCTGATATTGATTTGGCATCTGAAGGGGCATCTGTAAATGCCTAAGGTGATGTTCTGTGAAGGACAAATTGGTAGAGTTATTTTGGAAGAAAATAATTAAGTTCAGTTTTCTATGGTGACTAATCCATAAATGCTTTTAGAGGGAAGAGCTTCGTATTCAGGTGCCTGCAGAGGCACTGGGCAAAGTTCCTCGTGTACTAGAGGCAGGGGATCTAGACCAGGTATTTACAAGATCCTTTAGCTTGTCAGCTGCACAGCATGAGAAATATTTGCAAGCCAGGGTTATTCCTGCAGCAAACATTCAAGACTGCTGAGAAGAAGCAGTCTGTGTTTTGTTGAGTGTGTAGTATTCTGGGTGACCCTGGACTAGGTTTGCCTGAGATCATATGCAAGAAGAAGTGGGGGAATGCAGGCAGAAGAAAATCCGTCAGGTCTGTGGTGGTTCTATATTGAACCCAGGGTCAGACAATCAGATGTATGGATGTTGTTCAAAGTTTTGAGTTATTTGTTTTTCCTAGTTTTGCTATCTTAGACTACTCAGAAATAAACCCAACAAATTGACAGTCCAACCACTGGGGTCAACCTTCTAGTGAGGCTTGCAGTGACTCTCTGAGCCTTTAAGAAGTAAGATGAAGCCTGGGGAAGGTATACTTCTTAGTTTTCCATTTTAACACACCTCCCACATTCCCAACTCAATATTTCATAGATTGGGGTTGACAAGCAAAGTTGTCTGAAGAACGGAGCCTGATAGTCACATATTACCTGTCAAGGCAATAACTCCCTTAGGGTTTTTGGGAAAAGAATCCTTCCAACCTGACATTTAAAAACCCTGCAGGTTTCAGCCTGTCTACTACCCCCCGTTGCAGAGACTGGTATCCAAATGCTATACCATATGCTAACATCCCACAAATACGAGCTAGAATGGAGAGCATCTGACACCGTTGGAGCCCCCTTTCTTCAAACAGTCCTGGATGTCACAAACAGGAAAAAAAGAGAACTAATTTTCTGTTAAATCAAGCATCCTCATTGACCCTGCCTGACTCACACTGCATCCACACATCAGTAGTGATAGAATTTTCTATAATAGTTAAGAGGGAAAAATCACTACTTATTGTTTCTCATCGTAAATATTCCCATTGTAAATCTTTCCTGAGTTTGACTAACTGTATTTGGATGATATCTTAGAATATACATTTTAAGAACATATTTTTCCCCAAGTGAAAATAATGATTATCCTTGGAAAATAAATGATTGCAACATTCCAATAAGCAGCAAAGCTATGAATTAAATTCATTGTTTGCTTCCCATTCATCCTTTGTGTGTCTCATCCTTGGTTTGGATCATAATCTTTCTCAGTGTCCACGTCATCTCAAAATGAAAATTCTGAAGAGCAGCATCAATAAAATAGGTGGATATCTCGAGGTCTCCATCTACGTCCTCTTTTTTTGCTCATTCATGCAATTATAACACCATCCTTGTTAGGATTTCCCCAATCCATTTTTGCCTACTGTATTTCAGTCTTCATTTTCCAACAACACACTCTGTAACTTTTCCAGCATGCTTTTCTCATGTTCTTCTCTTTTATAAAATTAAATGTGAATTCCTGTTAGCTCATGATTGGATTATTACAGTTTTAGATGCATTCCTTACTTACAGGGTTTACATCTTTGATACTCTAATCTTACTACAGCCTAGGGTGTACAGCCAGTGTAGTGATTCAAGGTATCACAGCACTTGGCTATTGGACATCTAGTATTGAACAGATCAAATATAAATACCTGTATTTGAATTTCAAGTCATTTTAACTTACTGTTTTGCCTCTTATCTACAATTGTTTGCTTTTGTATTGGTCGCCATGACTTGGTCATGGAGGTAAGATAACATTTCTCTTTTTTCACGTGCCACTCCTGTTGACTCTATATTCAAGTTTTCTCCTATGCCTCAGAAAGCCTATAAACTATTATTGTTCTTCCATTTTTCTATCTTTCCTTCCTTCCTTCCTCCTTGCAAATCTGTCTCCTCAGCTATCTCAATGAATATTTAATGGTACTGCTTTATGGAGAGAACATTAAGAACAAGCTTGCAATAGGTGAATAAAGAAAGGGAACAAGAAGTTTGTAAACCGAAATACTTTCAGGCCACCTCCTATTACAAACAGCATATGAGCCTACACTCCATTCGCCCCATACCATCTGCCACAATTAGAGTCCCAGTTTGCTAATTTGAGATTTCACTCTTGTAGTTTCTCTTAAGAATCAATGGCCACAACAATGTTCTCAATTCAAAATCATGCTTTTACTACAGTGAATGACATATTTTAAGGAGCTGGTACTGCATCACTGATAATTTTTAGTTCAAAGAGGATTAAAGGAAGATTGTATTTTAGGGCACAAGAGGAAAACATGGTATTTCCTATGTTTTCCCTAGCTTGGTGAACACAGGGAGATTGACAGAGCAGAGAGCTACTGCTATGAGAATGGGAATAACTTCTGGCCAGAGGATGCATGCATATTTGGAGATGGAGTTAGAGTTCAGTTAATATTCAGAGTGGTTACCCAGCCACAATTTTGAAAAATGGATGCGTCCATTTGCAAAGGATGCGCAAAAACCCCAGGAGGGAAAACCTGCCTCCAGGGCCCGGGACAGGGCATTACAGGGGAGGCTTGTACTAGGCTTATAAGAGGAGCATAGACTTCTGTCAGAGGGGTGGTGGGCATTGCAGGAAAGGGATGTGTACTGAAGCAAGGTGGCAGGGATGAGTGCAAGTGCAGGCCATTTAGGGAACTCCAAGTTCTAAGACCTGAGGCCTCAGGATTTTAAGGAGAAAAGTCACTTGTTCAGATTAGAGTTTTAGAAAGATCAATGTGTGGCAGCAAAGTAGACTGGATTAATGAGTCTCCATCTATATGCCTGAAGAATATTGGCATAGTCAGAGCTGCTCACATCAAGTAGCAGTGGTTTTCATTAGCGGGAAAACTGGTAGATTCCTCAACTGTAAGAGTTTTGCCCGTATTTTCATTAAAAAATCTTTTATTTGTCTACAAGTACCACTAATAACAAAAACAAATATAGTAAGTGTTACTGATTTGACAAAAATGAATAACTATAATAACTGAAACAGCCATCTATGCTTCTTTTTAACTTTAGTTTTGCAAGCATACTCCCTGTGGATGTGTTTTTATACTTTATGATATAAAATATTGTATTTTCTGTGATGAAAAATTCCCGTTTCTGTGCTGAAATAAGTCTCTAAATGTTTCACGATATCCACAGAATAAAAATAGCATTCAAAGTCCCCCTGCCCAGTTCAACTGCTGGTTTGTCTCGCACCCTCTTGTCTTCACCCCTGTGTTCAGCCTGGGTCACAACGAGCAGTTTCATGAAGGATTTCAGTCACTTCATGCTGACAGTGTCTCAGCTCAAGGCTCCCATGCCTCTGTTTTCTGTTGTGTGGAGGAGCTAACATTCCTGAGGGCAGTTCTCAAGAAGAGGAGTGAAGGGATTCACTTGTCTTTCCACCTAAGCTGAGGAGGTCGATTCTGAACATTGTGTAGCGTCTGCGGTAGTTCCAGACAGATCCAGCTCCCTGTGGCCAGTGACCTGCTTAATAATGACTCTGCATTAGTTTTTTTCTCCTTTCTTCACTCCTGCCCTCTAGGGATTTCCTCCCAAATAAACAATCTAAACACAAATTTTGTCTCAGGCTCCCCTTCCGAGGATAAACCTTTCTCCCTTAATGATCCTGTCTCCTTCTCATTGAGTTTGAGGACTACTAAGGGACAGAAATAGTTCTAGAGGGACAAAAAGACTTTTGTGTAGGCCGTTGTTATGATCAAGGCAAACATAATCAAGGTACTGGCCCTACCAGACACAGTGACAGCTGGGATGGAGCACATGCACCAGTTATTACAATAAAAATGCCTTATACTTGTATAGTGCTTCATCATATTCAAAACTTACTTATAAATATTTTAGTTAATTTTTTTTGCAAGTCCCCCCTTCTTAAATTTTTAAAAATTTACATCTCTGTCTCTCATGGGTGCGTAGCTGACTTAGTCAATAGAGAATGTTACTCTTGATCTTGGTATTGTGAGTTTGACCCCATGTTGGGTATAGAGATTACTTAAAAAGAAATTTAAAAATCCTAACAAAACAAAAAAAACCCAACCTGGTTCTAATCAAATCTCTCTCTCTCTCTCTCCCTCTCTCTCTTTCTCTTTCTCTGTTATTCCATTTATATAAAGTCCATTTATATGTCAAACTAAGTTCCAGCGTTGGTAGTCTGGTTAATGATGACCTTTTGGAAGAAGGAGATAGTATAATGATTGGGAGGGGGCATATGTCAAACCTCACATTAATGTGTCCATCACTAAAGTGAAGTGCATAGGGGAAGGATTATTTTCATATTAGAAATGAGGAAACTAAATTATACAAAGTATAACTGATTTTTTAAGGTCAGGTAGTAAGTGAGGGACAGACCTGACTATCAAAGACTTTACTTCAGATCCTCATTAAGAAATAAATATTTCTCTACAAACCCACTAAAACTAAGCTGCTCTGTAATTACTTTGCTGAACTATGTATGTGACAGACTGTGAAAGATGTTGGTAAATAACACCAGCTTCCTCATTCAAGTTCTGAAGCAAATGAGAAATAGGATAAAGAATTGGCAAATGTAGATAAAAATATTTGTTTTACCTCTGATAAAGCTGAAATTCGTGAATAGGGATTTATTTGTTTAGCTGCAGGGCTAAAAATACCTGACGAGTTACTGAAGCTACTCCTGAAGCTAGTTGCTATGGGAAAGGAATAAGAAGGGGTTGGACATCACATGTTAAGTTTGTCCTTCAAAACTATTTATTTATTTTTTAAAAAAGATTTTATTTATTTATTTATTCATGAGTGAGAGAGAGAGAGAGGCAGAAACAGGCAGAGGGAGGAGCAAGCTCCATGCAGGGAGCCCAATGTGGGCCTCGATCCCGGGTCTTCAGGATCAGGCCCTGGGCTGAAGGCGGCACTAAACCACTGAGCCACCTGGGCTGCCCCTCAAAACTCTTTAATAAGATTAAGACACTCTTCCTCCAGAAAGGGAAGAGCAAAAGAGAGGAGAGACGCCGTGGGTCTTGTGCTAAATGGGAATGGGAAATAAGCAATCCCCCTCAGTAATGTGATCCCGCATGAATTCATTCATTAACAACGTGTTCAGAGTGACCTCTACATTTCAGGAACATAATGATATAGTGATGGGCAAGACACAATGTTCCCTGCCTCCTGCTGCTGGTTAAAATCTAAAAAAGTAATCCCCAGCATAAAGTCAAGAATTTATTAGTTTTTGATAAATCATAAAAAATGATGGTAAAGTGTGAAACATCTAACAGAAATGAATTTAAAACTTCAAACTATGAGTCGCATGAAGATATATATGTACTGCTTTTTATTGCATTATGCTATTAGAAAAGATAATGTAATACCTCTCTGAAAAATCAGATAATCTAAGATCTGATCATCCAATATCTGAGTGACTCTCTTTTAGCTACAGAGAAATATTTACCACCAACCTTCCAACCTCTGCATACACACCATTCCTACCCTAACCCGAATCTCATTCTCTCTGAATGGTAGAAGCATTATTCATCAATTCACCCTCTCACCCTTTTGACAAAGAGAAACATTTAAACTTTTCCCATCTAAAATAAATAAGCAAAATACACACACACACACACACACACACACACACAATTACTGCCTACTGAGTCATCTTCTTGTTCTGTTAGCAGAAAGCTTCCAAAAGAGAGGTCAGTCTAAAATCACACATTCCAACTTCATCTGGCTTGTTTCACTACCCAACAGGTACAGGATTTACTTCCTAATCTAGGTTCTGCTTCTTTTCTTTACTGTCTCTTATCATTGCTTCACAGCTGCCTTGAGTAATGACTGGCTTCCTGAATGTTCCATGCTGTCATGCTTCTGTACTTTTACACATACAATTTCCTCTCCATGAAAAGTCTCCATCATCTTCTCTATCTTGTGAAGTCCTTACCTTTTTAAAAATGACTCAGATAAGTAGATACAACTCTTGATCTTGGGGTGATGAGTTGATGCCCTACATTGGGAGTAAGTAAATCTTACTAAAAAAAAAAGAATAAAATAAAATAAAATAAAATAAAATAAAATAAAATAAAATAAAATAAAAAGACTCAGTCTAAGGCTTCATTTCCAGGTTTATGTTTCCTTCTTGACTGAGTGACTGACTTATATTTGTGCTTCTTTAGAATTCTCTAGATATTTATATTCCTTTAAATCTCATAAGTTGTGTGTTATGGTCCAGAATGTGGTCTATCTTGGTGAATGTTCTACATGAGTTTTAGAAGAATGTATTCTGCTGCCATTGGATGAAGTAGTCTATACATATCTATTATATTCAGTTAATTGATGGTCTTGTTGAGTTCAACTATGTCCTTCCTGATTTTCTACCTGCTGGGTCTATACCTTTCTGAGAGGGGTATTGAATACTTCAGTTATGACAGTGGATTCATCTATTTCAACTTACAGTTTTATCAGTTCTTGCCTCACGTAGTTTGATGCTCCATTGTGAAGTGCATTCATGTTAAGGTTTGTTATGTAGAATTGAGCTCTTTATCATTATGTAATGCCCTCCTTTTCCCCTAATGACTTCCCTTGCCTTGAAGTCTCCTCTGTCTGAAATTTATATAGCTACTCTTGCTTTCTTTTGACTAATGTTGGCATGGCACATTTTCCTCCATTCACTTACTTTTAGTCCATATGTCTCTTTATACTTAAAATGGATTTCTTATAGTAAACACATAGTTAGGTCTTGCTTTTTAATCCAGTGTGATAATCCTTGTCTTTTAACTGGTGTATTTAGAACATTGGTATTCAAAGTAATTACTGATATGGTTGGATTAACATCCACTATATTTGCTACTGTATTTGCTATTTGTTGCCTTTGTTCTTTGATTCTATTTTTGTCTTCCACTCTTTTCCTGATTTTTTTTTTGTGGTTTTAATTGAGCATTTTGTATGATTCTATTTTCTTTCCTTTCTTAGCATATCACTTACAGTTCTCTACAGTGGTTGCCTTTGAGTTTGTAATACACATTTACAAGGATTCCAAGTCCACTTTCAAGTAACCCCATATCAAGTGTTACCGTAAATAACATTACACTAAGCATAATTACTTGATGAAAATAATTCTGATTCCTCTCTCCCATCTTGTATCATTGGTGCCATTTATTTTCACTTATACATATATACATATATACACATACATATATACATAAACATATGTCATAATATATATCATACAGAGACATATCATTGAATATATTGTTGATATTACTACTTTGAACAAACTATTGTCTGTTAGATCCATTAAGTGTAGGAAAATAAAAGTTTGTATTTTAACTTCACTCATTCTTTCTCAGATGCTCTTTATTTATGTAGATAGGAGTTTCCAACCTATATTATTTTCCTTCTCTCTAAAGAACTTAACACTGTTTGCAAAGCAGATCTACTGGCAACCAGTTCCCTCAATTTCTGTTTGTCTGGAAAAGTCCTTATTTCTTCTTCATTTTTTTTTAATATTTTAAAATTTATTTATTTATTTTAGCGGGGTGGGGAAAGAGAGCAGCCAGAGGGGCAGAGGAAGAGGGAGAGAGAATCCCAAGCAGACTCTCTGCTGGGCCCAGAGCCTTGTGTGGGGCTCAATTCCATGACCTGTGATCATGACCTGAGCCAAAATCAAGAGTCCAATGCTGAATTGACTAAGCCATCCAGGCCCCCCTGCCCTTCCTGGTTAAAGGATAATTACACTGGATACAGAATTCTGGGTTGGTGGGTTTTTTTATCTCAACATCCAAGTCATTCTTGTTTGCACTGTCCACGAGGAAAAGCTAACTGTGATTGTTATCTTTGCTCCTCCATAAGCAAGGTGGTTTTTGTCTTTGATTTCTTTCAGTAACGTTTTTATCTTTAGTTTTCTGCAGTTTGAAAGTGATATGTCTAGGTGTAGTCTTGACTTTAGCCTTGCTCAATATTCTCTGGGCTTCCTGGGTCTGTGGTTTGGTTTGGAGACTTTATTTTGGAGAAATTCTGTTATTAATTGTCCAATATTTCTTCTCTACTTTCCTCTTTATTTTTCTGGAACTACCATCATGCCTATGCTATGCTTTTTGTACTTGTCTTACAGTTCCCAGTTATTTTGCTGTTGTTTTTCTCAAGACTTTATTTCCTTCCTTTTCAGTTTCAGGAGTTTCTATTGAGACGTTTTCAGACTCAGCCAAATTCAGTGTCCTAATAAGCCCATCAAAGCCACTCTTCATTTTTATTACAGTGTTTTTCATCACTAGCATTTCTTTTTAGTTCCTTCTTAGGATTTCTATCTCTCTGTATACATTGGCCATCTCTTCTTCCATGTTGCCTACTTTATCCATTATAGCTTTCGGCATACTATTATTTTAAATTCCTGTTCTGATAATTTAACATCCCTGCTATATTTGCTTTGTCTCCCTAAATTGCTGGGGCTTTTGCTTTCTGGTATGCCTTGCAATCTTTTCTTGATGTACTTGATAAGAGAATTGCTATAAGTAGGCCTTCAGGGAATTTTTCTCTCATATTTACTCTGAAACTTGGTTAAGCTCCTAGAGGTAAAATTCACAAAATTGTTGAGACACTCCCTATGATTGAATCCCCCTGGAGTTTTCTATTTTTAAAAAAAAATTAAAAAAAAAATTTTGTTTCAAGTTTTTCTTGTTAGTTAACGTATTCTAGTTAGTTAACATATAGTGTAATATTGGTTTCAGGAGTAGAATTCAGTGATTCATCATTTACATATAACACCCAGTTCTCATCACAACAAGTCCCCTCTTAATACCCATCATTCACTTAGCTCATCTCTCCCCTCTAGCAACACTCAGTGTGTTCTCTATAGTTAAGAGTCTCTTATGGTTTGCCCTTTTTCTTTTTATCTTTTTCCTTCTTTCCCTATGTTCATCTGTTTTGTTCCTTAAATTCCACATATAAATGAAATCATGTGATATTTGTGTTTTTCTGACTGAGTTGTTTTGCTTAGCATAATATACTCTAACTCCACCCACATAGTTACAAATGGCAAGATTTCATTCTTTTTGATGCCCAAGTAATAAGTCATTATATAAATAAATATATACATACATACATACCACATCTTCTTAATCCATTCGTCTATTGATGGATATTTTGACTCTTTCCATAATTTGGCTATTGATGATAATGATGCTATAAACATCAGAGTGCATGTGGCCCTTCAAATCAGCATTTTTGTATCCTTTGTGCAAATACCTAGTAATATGATTGCTGGATCTTAGGGAAGTTCTATTTCTAACTTTTAGAGGAACCTCAATACTGTTTTCCAGCATGGCAGCACCACTTTGCATTCCCATCAATAGTTCAAAAGGATTCCCCTTTCTCCACATCCTTTCCAACATCTATTGTTTCCTGTGTTGTTAATTGTAGCCATTCTGACAAATGTGAGGTGGTCTGGCATCGTGGTATTGATTTGTGTTTCCCTGATGATCAGTGATATGGAGCATTTCTTCCTGTGTCTGTTGGCCATCTGCATGTCTTCTTTGGAAAAATGTCTATTCATGTCTTCTGCCCATTTCGTAACTGGATTATTTGTTTTTTTTGGGTGTTGAGTTTGATAAGTTCTTTATAAACTTTGGGTGCTAACTCTTTATCAGTTAACTCTCTGACTTGTCCATACTGAGCCTCCAGCAGTTTATCAGCTACAGTAAAAGTTTCCTACCCTGACACTGGTTTCAGTGGCTATTTCTACTCTAGGAACATCATGACTCTCTGTATTCTTCTGTCTGTCTCTCTAATCTTGGGGGCTTTGGTTTGTCCTGTGTCCACCACTCTATCATATATTCTAGAAAAGTCATTGATTTTTTTTTTTTAGTCTATTTAGCTTTTTACTTACTGTTATGGTGGAATAGGGGTTTCTAAGCTCTGCAGAATCAGAAACAAGAAGTCTTGGCTATCTCTATAATGGCATTTATAATCCACTATAAGTGCTAGCTATTTATTTCCTTGTCTTCCCGGAATGTAAGCTCCTTAATAGCACAGACTTGTGTCACTACCCCTTATACCCAAGGCCTAGCTCAGGACACTTCTCATAATAAACTCAAAAAAATGTTTGTGGAATGAATGAAAGAATGATTACAAAAAATATATTGCAAGATGGTTGCATGTGATTTTGTATCAAATACAATATACAGAAATGGCTGTTGTAGAAAAAATATATTTGATTAAAAAGTTTATCAATCTGTTAAACTAGGCACAATAGAAACCATACCTTTTAAGTGAAGTAAAAAAGAGATTCTACATCAGTCAAAAGAAACTGTTCATGATTAATGCACAGTACATTCTGCCCATTTTCAATGCTCACAAGTGATATGAAACAAATGATAGATGATAGATAGGTGATCAATCAGAGGTATACAAAGGAAAAAAGAACAGAAACAAAGATGGAGACAGAACAAATGTATTCAATGTTAAAATAAAGCTGTTGTTTCCTGCAGAAATAGCATTATGAAAAAGCTGGGAAGATTGGATGTATATGAACAAATATGACTTAAGAGATGACGATTATGAAGAAAGAAAAAGCCTTAGGATCCATTGAAATTGATGAAACTATAGAATATAATGGTTATCTTGCAGAAAATGAAGAAAGATAAAAACATAGCTTCCAAAATAATAATCAATTTGGTAGGCAAAACATCCTTTCTACAATACGCTAAAATATTTTGAAGTTTTTTGAGCTATGTTGCGCTATAGAGAAATGAACACGTCTTTTAGAAAAATACTTATTTGAATTTATTAATTAGCATATAATGTATTATTGCTTTCAGAGGTAGAGGTCAGTGATTCATCTGTCTTATATAACACCCGGCGCTCATTGCCTCACGTGCCCTCTTTAATGTCCATCACCCAGTTATCCCATCGCCCCACCATAAGACCTGTATTCATGTACAAGATCCATTACTTACTAATCGAAAAATTGTATCACTTTGGCATATTATTTTTTTTTCTCCTTAGACTTCAGTTATCTGTTCAATGAAGATAGTTCCTACCTTGAAAACTGATTTTCAGTTGTAGCAATATATGTGCTAACTGGGAATCAGTAAATTGCAGTTACATTTAGAATGATATTAGAACATCATATATTGCTTTATATCACAGCATACACACACATACACATTTGTGAATAACTGCTATTTGTGTCTCTAACATTGTTCTTACTCTGAGGTCCAAGTCCATATTCCCAACTACCTAATGATTACACAGTCTTCAGGAAGTGAGCATGCCTAGAAGTAAACTCCTGTTTTTCTCTGCAATTTGAAGCATCAAGGTCATAGCTGGATACATTTTATCAGTGAGTCAGATCTGAGCATATTTGTGAGTGCGAGACCAAAAACCAGAGTGAAAGTAGAGGACAAGCATTGTGTGAACAATTAATAATTGAGGTGTAACCTCAGTCGGAGAATGAAGGTGTAGGATTTGGGCTGTGAAAGAGGTGGGGGTGACTGGGTTACACAGGATACGTGCATTGGCAAGTTAACCAAAGCACAGGCATGAGAAAAGCCATTAGCTAGAGCAATGGCTTTTTACTAACCCACGTTGCTATTTAAGCAAATTACTGTTTGCAGTGTTCTTTATTTAAGAACATCTTAATATCAAGTATTAAGTGTTTTGAGTGTTAATATAAAAGGAACATCTGATAACCTTTTGCTAACCAGTCTTGCTTGTGTTAGTTGGCTGGCTCAGGTCTTAGTGCAATGCTGAGGGGGTGATAATAGCAGCATTCTTGTCCTACTTCTAACTCAAAAGGGAATACTTTTAATATCACTGCATTTAGAAAATATTTATTGCAGTGATTTTTTTATGTGTTTATAACCTTTATCCTGTCAACCATTATCTTTTGAGATGCCACTTATTTATCATAACTTCACCTGTCTACACGGAAACAAGGTAGCAGGGAAAGCTGTCTTGTTTTGTTTTGTTTTGTTTTGTTTTGTTTTTAATAATGCAAGTGTTTTCAATAACACAAAGTGGAATGAACATTTTGTGTTATTGAAATACTTATGTAATCATTGCCTAAGAGACTAAAATGAGATGAATTCATGATTCATCTGCAACATACAAACTGGTAGGAAAAACGGCTTTGGTTTAAAAAGGCTGAACATTTTTGATGAGGAAAGGCATAAGCCCCTGAAATGAAATATTTTGCAATTCTAATTAGAGACCTATCACAGTAAATCCTTTAGTTGCCATTTTCATATTTGCATATATATTTCAGACTTACAAATATATTCAGAATAATCCCTCAAGAAATCCTTCTCTCTTCACTCCAAATAAGGCTCTTACATTTACAACCCTAAATTACTTAAATATTAATTAGTTCTAAGATTAAACGTACTAATAATATCACAGGGTCATTTTTGAGATGAGTCACTCTATTTTTATTTGGTTCAGTTAAATTCAAGTTTGTATTGTCAATTCTTGTCTGAAGTTTATGCACACTCTTGGAAAGACTAGATATTAAACATAATTTATTTAAATAAAAAATAAAGTAATTTAAAGTAGTTTAAATTTAAATTGAGATTTAATATTAATATAAGAAAACAAAAACTAATTTGTCAAGCAATTAAGAAATGCTAACATAAGGTAGTTAAGAGCATGGACTTCACAAGTTTGGTTCTTTGCTATGGCACTTCTTTGATGTGTGACCTTGGATAAATAGATTAACCTCTGTGCTTCAGTTTCCTTTTCTGTACAATGAAGATATTAATAATATCTCACACAAAGAGAGGTATTTTGAGAATTTTAATGTGAGAATGTAACTATCTTAGAGTATTCTAGACATGGCAGTCTATAAATTTTGACTATTTGTTATTATCATCATTGCCGTAATGTCATGAAATAGGTGACAAATTATGATTCTTATGGTATCTTTTTAAAAAGATTTATTTATTTATTTTTGAGAGAGAGATAGAGAGTAAGAATGAGCAGGGGGAGGGACAGAGGGAGAGAAGGAAAGAATCTCAAGTAGACTCCCTGCAGAACGTGGAGCTGGATGGGGCGGGGGAGGGTATTCCATCTCATGCTGCAAAGATCATGACCTGAGCTGAAATCAAGAGGCAGATGCTTAACTGACTGAGCCACCCAGGTATCCTTGATTCTTCTAGTATCTTTAGTATAGTTCATATTAATGTTTTTCTTGTTCATACTAATGTTTTAATGAGACAGCATATACGGTTGCTATAGAAACCATGATGTGAATTTGTTGTCTTCAATGAACAGAATTTCAAGGATAATATGACATTATTATTATTTGTTACAATTAAAAATAAAGTAATGGAGGCACATGGAACAAGAGATTCCCTAACAAGACTAAAATGGTGTCTACTATCTTTACCAGCTAGAATTTCTATAAGCTAAGGTAAGTACACTCATATTTCTCTGTGCTTCATAATTGGCAACCCTATTATCTATCCTGTGTTAGTCTTCTTTTGGGAAAAATGCTCAAGTTCAGTTCCCATTGCCATAACAACAGACTACTCTCCCTAAAACAAGATATGCTCTGACTCAAAGTAAAATTGTTTCCATGGAAACTGCTACATATTTAAGTACAGCAGCCTGGTTTTTAATCAGTAAAATTGTCTTTTGTCAAAAAGCAATCACGTATTGCTGCTAATATAACTACATGTATTGTGGGGAGTATGGTAAATAAATAAAGTAAAATCGGTTCTCACAAAAATAAAAACAAGATTGATTAGCCCTTTTTAATAGTCACAGTTTTCCTGTTCATGAAATAAAAATCTCCATCATATATACATGTGCCAGTACATAACACATCTCTGTACTGAATATATTGAGTATAAAATATTCCTATTTCTTATATTTGGACCACATTTAAATAAAGTCCTCATCATTGAAAATGAAACCGTCCCATGGTCCAAATCTGTTTCCTGGGTATTCCCTTCATTCCCATTTACTTGCTTTACTGATGGCTCTTTCTAATGTGGAAGGTAAAAGGGTGTAACTATGGTTAACATTTGAAATTGGAAGTGGTTGGCTTGTTGACATGGTCTCTCAAGTAGAAAAAGGTGGAGGACAGTTTCTCTTAAGTAATGTTCTGGTGAATTCTAATTTCCTATTTACCACCGTGATCGGTATTTAGGTGGAATTATGTTTGATTCCTGATCTGTGGTTTTTCTAGCCATGTGACTTTGGGCTTAATTTTTTCATTCGCAAAGTGGAGTTAATATGCCTACCCTGTGGATTATTGAGAGAATTAGATGAGACAAGGCATGCAGGAGGCTTAATACGTGTGTTATCTCACCTACCAATGCCTAGCGCATAGAGTGCGCTTAGTGGCTAAGAGCAGCTCTCATTATTCCCATTATCATGAATCTGACTTGAATCCTAACAGAAAAGGAAGTTATAAGTTACTGGTATTGCATATATACAGCTCCTCAACAATAATTTTTTTCATTCTTTCATCTTATTTTTATAGCATAAAGATGTCTATAAAATCTAAATACATAATATAGATTATGTGGTAATATAATAAAATAGTTTTTCAGCGAGATTGAAGTTAAAATACTTGATATAAGTTTATTTTAATCACTTTTTTTTTAAAGATGAATGAATCCATCTTTTACTTTTCTCTCACAATTCCAATTGCATCCAGCAGATCAGATAACTTTAGGCTGAAATATATCTCAGATTTTCTAGGACAGTCTTGAATTTAAATATCCTGTTTCATTGTTCCCATAGGTATAGCTGTACCTGTCAGGCACTGTGTCCTGATTTTGGGGTAAAAAATATTGTCACTGTAAACGCAAGACGTGTACCGTCCCTGACTTTGGCACTGGCAGGTAATTGTAGTCAGGATTCCAGGTCTCGGAGTGCAGATGGCACCTCAGCAGGGTCATTGTGCTGCCGCAAAACACACTGGCAAAGTCCCATGACACCAGCCTACCCGACGACAAGCTTCAGAGGACAGCAGGTGACTCGTATTTATCTTTTTATTTGTTTCCATGGAAAAGACACAAAGGGCAGGTTGTCAACACCTAAATAATTGACAGCCAAATCTCTGCTGTATGGTTCAGTTTTAACAATGTTATTAGGTCTGGTACTGGCGAATTATTTCACTGATAGTGGACTAAAATAACACTAAGGATGACCCTCTCCCTGCTATATGCTCCCTGTTCGGAGAGAAGAACAAAGAATCAGAACAATCGCTTCTGAGAGATCATCTAGATGAAATTCAAATCCTTCTTTTGATTGGCCAGAGAAAGAGAGAGGTCATACAAGGTTGAGACCACATTCCTCATTCTCCTGGGACACTGAGCCCCTAACTTTAAAGCAGTCTTCAGTTCCTCTCTTCCAATTCTTCTGATTATGGGCAACTATTTGAGATTTCATGAAAAAATGATCTATGCATCGATATTTTCAAAAGGTTTGAGGCAAAGAGCAGACAAGATCAAGGGTGCTGGAAATTCTCTCACAGTTAGGGAAGGATTTAGACTAGAATAGAATGGAGAATGACTGTGTAATAGAAGGAAAATTATGGTTCTTGGGTAGGCATAAATAAAAAGCAGGCTAGATTAAAGAAGGATGTATGGAATAAGTCTCTCAGTCGGTAAAGCTGGTGTATTAGTTGCCTAGGGCTGCATAACAAATTACCCCAAACTCTAAGGCTTATAGCAATAGAAATTTATTGTTTCACTGTCCTGGGAGCTAGAAGTCTGAAATTGAGGTGTCGGCAGGGCCATGTTCTCTCTGAAGTTTCTATGGGAGGATCTTTCCTTGTCTCTTTCTAGCTTCTGGTGATGGATGTCAATCCTGGGTGTTCCTTGACTTGTAGGAGCATCACGCTAATCTCCATCTCTGTCTTCACATGGTTTTCACCTTCCGGGTCTATTTCTGTGCTTCTTTTCTTATAAAGACACCAGTCATATTGGATTAGAAACATGCTAATCCTGTCCGATCTTATTACACTTCCAATGACCATATTTCCAAATGATCACATTCTGGGTTTCCGGCAGGGTCAAGAGTTTGGAGGGAGACTGTTCAATCTAGGACCTCTGATGTTCTTTTTACTCCCCACATCTTATACCTTATGGTAAAAGATTGGGAAGAGCTGGAGATATTTTCAGAGTACAAGCCAAAGGCCAGTACTCAGGATTGCATCAAAGAGTGCCCTGGAGGGAGAAGGATGCCATGAAAATATATAACCACAATTTGATTGTGTAATTGTGGACTGGCCGGCAGACTTGGAAGATAAACAGTAATAAATAGTTAACTCTCCAACAAGCTTGATTTTATTTCACAAAACACATGATCAATGGAAGCAACACATACTTAGACTTAATTTAGTGTTCTGGTCAACGAGTTGCTTTTCTAAGAATTTTTGTGAATACATAAGGTTAAATTTGCCTCATTTCATTACCACAAATGTCAAGTGAGATAACATTAATGCATGGCACCTAACCAAATAATTCCCATTAGTTCTTTTCTCTTTCTCTTTGTATGACTATATTCATGCCTTGGTGTGGTCCAATACCAGGGGTCTCTGCCTCTTGTGGTAAAGGTTTTACATTTATTTAATCCAGGTCAGAAATAAGACAGTTTTATTTATTTGAAACAGAAGTCAAATAATTCCTAGAATTCTCTGAGATAGAATTCAGTTCTGTTGAATTCTAGCCACATAGTGAAATTGAAAGAGAATCTGTTGAATTTATTTTTCATTCTCTTTTTCTTCATACAAATGTCTCTTCATTTAGAAAAGAAACACTTATAAACTACTCTATTAGATTGATTTGACTAAAAATGTTCGATAGAGCCTGTTCTATCATCTATCATCTATCTATCTATCTATCTATCTATCATCTATCATCTATCTCTATCATCTATTTATCTCTATCATCTATCATCTATCTATTATCCATCTACATCTATCTATCTATCTATCTATCTATCTATCTATCTATCATCTACTATCATCATCATCATCATCATCTATCTATATCATGTATCTATCTATTATCTACCTATCATCTATCTATCATCTATCTATCTATCTATCATCTATCTATCTATCTATCTATCTATCTATCTATCTATCTATCATCTACCATCTGTATTACATAAGCCAAATAGTTCACTGCCTTGTGAGGGTATAAATAGCTGGTATCCAGTTTAAGCTTATAGTCTCCCATGTATCTGCTTGCCTCTGAGCAGGTGTTTATAACTGAGGGTCTGCCTTAAACCTTAGAATTTAGCTGCATTGATGTGCAGCTTCTTCATCTATTCTTTGTATCCTATTCCTCCCACTGAATTCTAGAAACCAAGGATTCGTGCTGCACGGAACTGCTCTGCTATTATCAAACTGCTGAGTGGGAGGCTAGAGCAGTGCATATAAGTAAATCTGGTAAACAGTGTTTAAAATTAGTATGTGACAAGTACAATTTTTTTTCTTTTTCATGGCTTCCCTTGGGCATTAATTAAATACAGCATTTTCAAGCATTTTCTCATACAGAATCATTTCCTCCTATGTATTAAAATATTCAGACTGTGAATGCAACAGACAGCAATATTAAATTCTAATGACTATTTCTGAAATAGCAAGGAGTTGGATCATACCCAGTCTGTAACAGACACCGGTAAAATTGAAATATTTTTCCATTAACATGCAGATGAGTCAAGTTTGAGGATTACTTCATTTGTGGAAGAGTTTCTTTTTTTCATAATGGGGAGTTAAAATTAGGGCAGGTTGCTACTACCCTTGGAAAAAAAATTTTGTTTCTCTCTCTCTCCTTCCTGCCCCCTCCCTCTTTCTCATTTCTTCCTCTCTCTCTTTCTTTCCTTCCCTCTTCCTCCTTCCTCCTTCCTTCCTTTTTTCTTCCTGTTTTCTTCTCTCCATCCACCTCCTCTCTCCCTCTCTCTTTCTTGAATACAGATACTTGAATTCTGCAGTTATATTGATCAATGTGCCTTATCTTTCTATCACATATGAGAATGAATAGCAATTACTAAAAATAATATAAAATTGAATATTAGAATTGAAAAGAAAAACCTGCCTCATTTTTCTTGCTATGAAAATCATTTATGTTTTATAAAAACACATTACTATTAATAGTAACGTAATTATTTCTATATATTGACTTTAAATCTTCCCACAGACATACAATTTAATTAATGTTTATTTCACACACAACATATGTTTATGAAAGTAAATTTCTGACAATCAGTCCTTGACTTAAAATCATGTTGTTGTTGTTATTTTTCAAAAACAGTATTTTGAAATTTCATACTTAAAAGCACGTACACACACACAAGATTCATTTTGATGAGTGCTGAAAATCTTTCAGATACACTCTTGCATCTAGAAATAAATACTAAGTGGCTGGTTTTATCTGTACATTGAGTTATTCTATCTGAAAAAATGTCCTATCTGCCATGTGCCAAACACTGACACACTGCTTTGTGTTATAGAGGCTGCAAAAAAGGCAGTTTCCTGTTTTCATGGATTTTAAACCTGCTACTATATGTAATATACTAGCATATATTATCTATAATTCAAGTATGAAAGTGTCCATGGGCAGAGGATGTAAACACATAAACAGCTGCAAAAAGAGGAGGTTTCTAGAATCTATTTGGCATGAATATGAGGAAAGAGAGAATTTCTGGAAAAAAAAAAAACAACTATGAGGCAAATGATAGATTTGTACCAATGAAAAAGAACCATAAATCAGCATGACCTAAAAATACAGAAAAAAATTAGAAGATTGAGTTTCAATTAGTGGCTGGCTGAGTGTGTTTTGATGAGCACTTCCTATGGTCTCTGCATTGTTCTTGGGGAAGGGAAACAGGTGCTAGATTATTGAGGTATGTTCTCTTACACTGATTATGAACATATTTTTTGAAAAGCAATGAAGTAGGGTAAAACTGAAATAGCGTTTATTCTGTCATAGTAGTTTACTCTGCCAATCAAATAAAAAAGTCTTATTCACAGGATAATACATTCCGCTGAAGAATCCATTTAACTCAAAAAGTAACAGACTTTTTCTGGTATCATTCTTACGTCTATAGAAAATTGGTTCTGATAACAAGAGATAGCTCGTATAGAAAATGTTCCAAAAACAAGGAAAATACTCTGATTATCTCTAATGAGACCAAGTGGATTGAGATTAAATGACACCTTTTCTGAAAAATTAACACAAACACACAACTCTTAGAGTCACCAACAAACAAGAATAGGCTATTCTCTACGCCAAGACAATCAGATGAAAAAATATTTATAATCTTTTTATCTCTTTTTTGTTACCATCCTCACCTGCCCACTTCTCAAAGCATATTTGTCCACCATGGATGAGATAATCACATGTGCACATTTTTAAAAAGATTTTATCTATTTATTCACGAGAAACACAGAGGCAGAGAGCCAGAGACATAGGCAGAGGGAGAAGCAGGCTCCATGCAGGAGCCCGATGTGGGACTAGATGTGGGGACTCCAGGATCATGCCCTGAGCCAAAGGCAGATGCTCAACCACTGAGTGACCCCGGAGCCCCATATGTTGCCTATAATATAAGCAATTTCCACAGTTAGAATAAATCCATGGTTAAGGCATAACTGGGCCCGTGTTACCTTTAGTTACTATCCATAAGTAATGATATATGGTGATGATCATGGCAATTTAAGTTTCAGGAAAGAATTACTACTTATAGATATTTTCTAATTGGATTCTCTCAGCCATGAGACATAGATGAGGCAGAAATTTTGTATATTATGTCTGTAAAGATAAAAAAAAAGAGTTATCTTCAATTTGCTGCCCATGCTCAATCATCAAATCAGTTAACAGAGCCGAGTTTAAAGGAAGAGCTTATTTCTCCAAGCACTGGACTTTCTCTTTGACATCACACTGTTATATATGCTTATCCTCTAATCATAACATATTGTAATTATATTATCTGTCAATAAATCTTTTTAAATGCTATCAGTCAAAATAAAGAATTAAGCCAAGGTAGAGAAATAAATGGTAACCTAGAGCTAAAATTATCTCATTGGAAAAATTATCATCATTCTTTTGGTTACAAAATAATGATATTTCTGTCTTTGATGAAAATAATATGATTGTTTTATTTTGCATAGTCTCAGAGTTTATTTCAAACCATAATGGCCAGCCTTAACGCCTGCTTATACACACATAGTTAAAGCAAGTTTCTGCACAACACATAGTTAAAGCAAGTTTCCCATTTTCCAGCTATGTTCTAATAACTGAACTTGGGGAATTAACTAGTATCAAGAGACTAGTCCAAGGTCATTCTGTAGGTAAATTGAGATTTTAAAAAATCCCAGAGCTCCTATTACATTGCCTAAGTCCTTGAATCATGACATTTCCCTACTGCTACATTACTTAACTGGGCAAAGAGCTGTGCTTTTTGAATGAAAGATCATGCTGTTTTGTGATGCTCAGCATTTGTAATTAATGCACAAATCACTGCCAGTGTATCTTTCAATAAAGATTATTTTAATTAGACCAGTGAAATAATTAAACCTTGATTTTACTAAGTCTAGTCTATACATTGGCTGTTTGAAAATTAATGTAAAAAAGAATCACCAGTACTTGAGTTTCCAATTTTCCACATGCATAGTTATAACATTTTGAACTAAGCTACTTGGCAAAATATTTCATTGGAAACATTTCTTCTTCTTAATGAAGATAGGAAGGCAGATTATGTTTTTAATGAGAAGCAGTTAGGTTGATGTGTTTGGATGGCATTTACTAAACTAGCCTATTTAGACAATCTTACCTTATATGATCTACTTACGCATTAGAAGAAATTATAAGCTATGTTTTAGGACCCAAGTAATAAAAAGATTCAAGATGCCTGTTACTTGAAGCATACTGTGAATATGTTGGAATCATTAAATATAAATATTTTTGCTTTTGGATTTATTTTAATTAAGAGGACATCTTTCTTTATTTCCTTTTATGTTTCAAAAGAAAAAAATATATTAGGAGAAGGGTAACGTTTCAGGAATACAATTATTATTTCATATGTTCTGTGCCAAATAAAATGGATGAATTTTTTCATCTGCCATATGAAAGCTATAATATTTGATCAATCTTTCCTTTTCTAAATATTAGAAAAATTTCTCAGATAAATCCAAGAGATAATTAATTCACACGATCTCATTCTTAGTGAATAATCAACAAATAAAAAGAGCATTTTAAGTGAAATCGTGGTTACATATGCATGTTAACTACGATGGTTATTACTTCTTTTTTTAAAATTTTTATTTATTTATTCATGAGAGACAGAGAGAGAGGCAGAGACATAGGCAGAGGGAGAAGCAGGCTCCCTGTGAGGAGCCTGATGCGGAACTTTGTCCCAGGACTCCCCGGGAATCATGACCTGAGCCAATGGCAGACACTCAACCACTGAGCCACCCAGGTGTCCCTGGTTATTATTTCCTTAATTGACATTTGAAATATGAGAGAACAGTAACATAATTTGTTATATATCAGATCTTCATGACTTACATTCCTAGCTCCCTACAATTGAGAGCAATCATTATTTTTTATTTCAAGTTTTTACTTAAGTTTTAGTTAGGTAATATATAGTGTAATATTAGTTTCAGGAATAGAATTTAGTGATTCATCACTTACATATAACACCCAGTGCTCATCACAAGTGCGCATCACACATTTAACTCATCCCACTCCCCCAAACACTTCCCCTCCAGCAACCCTCAGTTTATTCTCTATTCTTAAGGGTTGCTTAGGGGTGCTTGGGTGGTTCAGTCAGTTAAGTGTTCAACTCTTGATCTCAGCTTGGGTCTTGATCTCAGGGTTGTGAGTTCAAGCCCCATGTTGGATATGGAGCCTTTAAAAAAATTGAGAAGAATTTCTTATAGCTTGCTTCCCTCTCTTTTTTTCCCCTTCCCTTGTGTTAATCCATTTGTTTCTTAAGTTCTACATATGAATGAAATCATATGGTATTTATCATTCTCTAACTTGTTTTGCTTAGCATAATACACTCAAGCTCCATCCACGTCATAAGAGCAATAATTTAATTACAAATATTTCCTTTAAATCATATTTTTCTAGTAGTCCTCAAGCAATTCTTATCCAGTCAGAATTTCTCTTTAAGTTTTTGAAAGTGTAACTGAAAACTTTAACAACAAGCCAAATAAATATATAGTGATATGGCAAGCAGGGAAGAAATAAATCCAAGTCACTTTCACCCATCCAATCACCCGCTAGAAGATGAATTATAGGTATGAAAGCAAAAGAAATATGTGTTGCACCACTGGGTGATAAAAAAGAAATATGAAAGTAACAGAATAACTGGTCTTAGGACTATTTTATAACGGCCACTTTTTCCTTACCAATTTCCCCCCTTTGTTCTCTCTGTCAATTCTGCTGGGCAACTGCATCGCAGTCGCAAATAAATATGTAACCAAAGGCCATCTAGAATTGTAGGTTAAAATAAGGAGTAATCCATTATATAAGGTCCTGAATGTCAGCATTCTCTCTATTATCTCAGTGGTAAATTGTTTTCATTTAGAATAATTATAAGTTAGCAGTGCATTGTGCTCACTGTTTTCCTGCTGAACACTAACTGCTGAATGCTGAGCTGAACCTTGTCTCCATGGAACAGGAGAGGTATCAGAATGTAAATGAAGCAAAAAGAGGGCACCTTGGGGATGTAAAAGCCATGGGGATTAACGCTGAACACAAATCATAGCTCCTCAGTGAAGAAGCTCTATGGTTTTAATTTGGCACACTTATCACTGGGGAGCCTCAAACACTGGAGAAGTGATAGTATTTAGGAGTGATAAGACTAAGGCAATGGCTGGAATCTATGTTTTGTGTTTATTCCGTGTGACTTTTTTTTCTCCAGAAAGACAATCCCCTAAAGAATCTTCAAGGATAGACCCTGTAAATTCTTTTTGATTTTTAGTCTGTTGTTTTAAAATAAAAGCAAATTAGATGTGAGTGGACAAAGTACATTGGAAAACAGTATTTTTTTTTTTCACTAAGGTAGGGTGACAGGTCTGGGACAAGTTGCTAAATGTGAGACCAAGAAATTGTATTATTTATAAGTGTATTGGAAAAGTGTATTGGCTTGGGTATTAGAAGTAAAGGTATTATGCTTACCCGTCCACAGTAAGCAGCTGTGAAACTTGATAAAAAATATGAAGTGGGACACCTGGGTGGCTTGGTGGTTGAGCATCTGCCTTCAGCTCAGGTTGTGATCTCGGGGCCCTGGGATTGAGTCCTGCAATAGGCTCCCTGTAAGGAGCCTGTTTCTCCCTCTGCCTATGTCTCTGCCTCTCTCTGTGTGTCTCTCATGAATAAATAAATAAAATCTTAAAAAATATATATGAGGCAACTGCTTTTAGGCATTAGCAAACATGCTGTGATCTTTTAGAGAAGATGTAACACAAGGTGAGCTACACAGTTATCTCAATTTTCACCCAGAGCACTTTTCAAACTTTATGCAGAGGACTGGATCGTAAGCAGAGAGTGACGGAATTTCTGGGAAGAGGAAGCAGAAATCAGGTATCAGGGTTGCTGAGGTGTCTGAATATGTGGAGCAAGGTACCAAAGATGAGTTAGCTCTGCAAAAAAATGAGCACAGAAATCTGAAAAGGTGTTTCCTTGAGTTTTTGGCCAAATACTAAGCTGTATGTACCCAGGGTAAGACTCCATGAGGCCCACCAGAAAACAAACAAACCATTCCAGAGGGCTCTGAGCTGAATAGAGATCTTAGAAGTCAAACAGTGCAGAAAAATACCAGTCAGAATGGAGAGATCTTGGGTAACATTTCAAATACTCAAAGAAGCTCCTAGAAGACAGGAGGGCTACCCTAGCCCCAAGGTAAGGGCTACTCTAGACGTGTCCTTACAAAATTTAAGAGTTATGTCTATTTTTTCTAATCTATGTATTTTATTTTTAACACACACAAAATTTATTAATAGCTTAATTAGATATATGTCTTATTAGTTAAAACATAATTCATTCTATGGTTAATTAACTTATTTATAAATTTAGTTCTTATATGATTTCTTTTTAAAAAATGCAAAGCAAATACTTTATTTTTAATAGTTAAAAGAGCAATTTACATATGGTCAAGGACAGTAATTTTAGTAAAAATGAAAATCAATCACTGTACCTTTTCTTGAGCTCTTCAGAGAATTATCTTTTGATTTGTCTGTGTGATTGATTAATACATGTGTTTTTTTCAGATTTGACATAAACATCAGTAAAAAATCATCCATAAATTCACTCACTGCTAAATTAAGCTTAATATTCTCTAACAGGGAGAAAAACCAGACTCTAAACAGAGTAGCACCAGGTAGAGCATAGGAAATGCAGTTGATGGTATTATAATAGCAGTGCACGGTGACAGATGGTAGCTATGCTTGTGGTGAGCACAGCATAACTTATAGACTTGTGGAATCATGTTGTACACTTGAAACTAATGAAATATAGTGTGTTAACTATACTACAATTAAAATAAACAGCGTAATATCCACGAGTCCACCATACAATAAAAAAATGCAATACAAAGAAGCAAGAAAATGTGATCTGTATTTGGACAAAAATGCAATGAATAGAGGGGCTCCTGGAGGGGCTCAGTTGGTTAAACAGCTGACTCTTGATTTGGGCTCAGGTCATGATCTCAGGATCCTGGGTTTGAGCCTGATGTTAGGCTACGTGCTCAACACAGGGTCCACTTGGGATTCTCTTTCCCTTTCTCTCTGTTCCTCCCTATGCTCATGTTCTCTCTCTATCTCTTTCTAAAATAAAGATGTAAAAACATTTTTTAAATGCAGTTAATAGAAACAAACCTATAGATGACAAAAATGTAAAAACAGCTACTGTAAAAATGTCATTATTTTAAAGGAAAAGATTAATATAATGGACAAAGAAATGGGGGGTGTCATTAGAAAAATAGAGACAGTAAGAAAAAAACAAATATAAATTCTAAAACCACAAAACCACAATAGAAGAATTTTTAAAAAATCACTAGGTAAGCTTAAAAGAAGTTTGGGTACTGCAGGAGAAAAGATCAAGTAACTTAAAGACTGACTAACCAGTAGAAATTACTGAAACTATAACACCAAGAGAGAAAAAAAGAAGGAACCACAGTAATGTGTGGCATAATATTAAGTGGTCTATCATTAAGTAATTGGAGACTGGGAAGAAAACGGAAGAGAAATTGAGAAATAAAAATTATTTGAGGATGTGAGTGTCAAAATGTTCCAGATTTGATGGCAAATATGCTCAATATCCTCCAGACAAGATTTAAGAAAAATAAAGAACACTCAGTTACATTATAGCCAAATCATTGGAAATCAGAAATAAAGAGAATTGTATCAAAAAGATTAAAATACCTAGGAATAAGTTTAACCAAGGAGGTGAAAGACCTGTACATTTAAAACTATATAACATTAATGAAAGAAATTGAAGAGAACACAAATAACATTAATTCTTCCAATTATTAACATAATTCATATTATTAAAATATCTATGCTACTGAATGTAACCTACAGATTCAATGCAATCCTCATCAAAATACTAATTACATTTTTCACAGAAATAGAAAAATCCTAAAATTCATATGGGATCACAAAAGACACAAAAAACTAAATTAATCCTGAATAAGAAGAACACAGCTGGGGGCATTATGCTTTCTGATTTCAAATTATATTACAAAGCCATAGTAATCAAAATGTATGGTATTGGCATAGAAACAGACACAGAGATCAATGGAACAAAACCCATGCATATATAGTCAATTAATTTACAACAAAGGAGCTAAGAATATACAATGAGGAATGGATGGTCTCTTTATTATTGGGAAAACTGGACACTTAAATGCTAAAGAATGAAACTAGACAACTACTTTACACTGGACACAGAAATCAACTCAAAATGGATTAAGACTTAAATGTAACACCTCAAACCATAAAATTCCTAGAAGGAAACAGGAAAAAAGCTACTTGGTATCAGTCTTAGTGATAATTTTTTGGCTGTGACAGCAAAGGCAACTAAAGTGGGACTATGCTAAAGTAAAAAGCTTTGCATAGTGAAAGAAATCAATAATATGAAAAGGCAACCTACCGAATAGGAGACTGTATTTGTAAAACATATATCTGATATGGGGTCAACAACCAAAATAAGGAACTTCTACAACTCAATAGCAAAATATATAATTCCATTAGCAGATGGGTAGACGATCTGAATAGATATTTTTTCCAAAGAAGACATACAAATGGCCACTAGGTACATGAAAAAGTGCTCAACACTACTCAACATCAAGTAAATGTAAGTCAAAACCACAAGGAGTTGTTTGTTACCTTATAACTGTTATGATGGATTTATTTTGGTGTCAATAGATAAAAAGTGTTGGCAGAGATGTGGAGAAAAGGGAAGCCTTACATTATTGGTATAAATTGGTAAATTAGTGTAGCCATTGTGAGAAACAGTATGGAGGTATATATATATATACATATATAGGCACTCATAGAATAGAAATGAAAGAATAGAAAATCTATATACCATGCACCTTAATCATAAGACACCTGAGGTAGCTATATTAATACTAGATAAAATAGATTTCAAAAGAAGAGCTTCACCAGGTATAAAGTGACATTTCATAGTGGTAAAATTTCATCATGAGGACATAAGTGCTTTGAAGAAAGGCTAAGAATTACTTTAGTTATACAAGAGAAATAACAGGATATTTTATTTCTTTTGTTATTCTCATACTCAGACGTTTCTCAGACCACCTGTACTTATAATTGTATATCAGTTTTAGTAATTTCCATGGTTTTCTTTAATGATTTTTATGATTATGGCAGACCTCTCAGTCTGCATACTAGTCATTTCCCCTGTCTTCCTTGCTCTCAGAATCCTAATTTTGTTTCGATGGTGATATGGCCCATTCCAGAGGTGAGTCATGATTAGTTTATCAATCAGAACAATCCATTTCCATTCCATAATGATGGAAATAGATATAGGCCTTTGTTTCTCATCTGGCAAAGAGAATATAAAAAGATTCTGCTTCTGTGAAAATTTGTCGTTACATATAAGAGAGTCCTGTATAGAGAAAAAAAATTTTGTCCTGTGCTTTTCATTCCTATTTGGGGGCACTTTTGTAAAGACATGTTTAGAATTGCAGCAGATATTCTGAGACATTGGTGAAGGCACTCCCAAATCTTTGAGTGGAGCAAAAAAGTTGTAGTTTTTAGTCAATGAACTAAACTTTAAATGACCTATCTCCAGACATTTTGTGATATGAGATTATTAAATGGCTTCCTTGTTTATGTAACTAGTTCTTGAGAATTCTGGATCCACTTATATTTTAGGCTATTAGTCAACATGAAGAACCAAGGGAAATAATATATCTAGATATCTTATATTCCATCCAAAGTTGAAAAGGTTGTTAAATAAAAATGAGGTTTTTTTTTCCTATTTTAATAATATATATTTTAGGCTATTAGTCAACATGAAGAACCAAGGGAAATAATATATCTAGATATCTTATATTCCATCCAAAGTTGAAAAGGTTGTTAAATAAAAATGAGGGTTTTTTTTCCTATTTTAATAATATGCTTCATGTATAATAATCTAATCCACTAAATATTTTTACTAATATTTTTTAAAGATTTTATTTATTTATTTGAGATACAGAGAGAGAGTGAGAGAGCATGAGCAGGGGAAGGGCAGAAGGAGAAGGAGAGGGGCAAGCAGACTCCTCACTGATCAACGGAGCTGTAGTCAGGGCTTGATCCCAGGACTCTGAGGTTATGACCTGAGATGAAGTCAGATGCTTAATGGACAGAGCAACCCATGAACCTGAACTAATGTATTTTTCAAACAATGCCATATATTAATTGAAGTAGTTACAAAAACTTTCCTATTATTTATGCCTTTTATACTATTTTCAGAATGATTTTGATTTTTTAATATTTACTACTTTTATATTATGTTATTTTATGTTATAATATATTAAGATTTTTATTACAGATTAAATAAAACAGATTATTTGAATCAACTAGACTAAGATGTGACTTGTTAGAGATTGATGGTATAATATGTGTCTAATATCCCTCTCTTTTTTTTTTTATAAATTTTTTTTATTTATGATAGTCACAGAGAGAGAGAGAGAGAGAGAGAGGCAGAGGCACAGGCAGAGGGAGAAGCAGGCTCCATGCACCGGGAGCCCGACGTGGGATTCGATTCCGGGTCTCCAGGATTGCGCCCTGGGCCAAAGGCAGGCACCAAACCGCTGCGCCACCCAGGGATCCCTAATATCCCTCTCTTTTTAATTGATCATCAAATGGTGGATCTCTGATTGTATGCTCAACTGCCTTTTCTTAGGACCTTTTCTCTGTTCTTTTAAATAAATAATATTTCAACTACTTTCTGCATTTTGTACTGTTATAAACTCCATGCTTATTTTCAAAAAACTAAAAATAAACTTTCATTTTTCTTTTCTTCCTAAATTTTATTATATTATGTAATTTTTTGATATATTATTTTATATCTTTTTATACTGATAAAAATATACCATCAAGGAAGAAGTCCCAAAGTCCATATTAATTCATTCCTTCTTTCATGTATTCATGGATTTTTTTTTATTTTATTTGGCAAATATTTCTTGAATGCCTACTATATTTAGTGTACAGTGAAAACATTATAGATACCAAGGTGATTTCACATACATCATAGTTTATTTTTATGAAATAAACACAGAAAATGAATTAAAACAATTATAACATAAATAAGTTAGTTATTTAATAAGTTAGTTAAGTTAGTAATTTAAGTGCTGTAAGAGTAGTTTGTCTATGACATTATGGTAACATTAAAGAGAGACATATGATTTAGTATTTCTGAGGTTAAGAGTAGGAAAGATATAAAATATTGCTTCCAATGACATTTTCCCTTTATTTTGTAGAGAATTTGTGAAAAAATAGCCAAAGTTTGTATTAGATCATCACCATCTCATAGAATAGTGTCTGTGATGGTGAAAATGTTCTAATAAAGCATACACTAGCCACATGCGGCTAATTAGCCTTTTAATTGTAGCTAGTGTGACTGAAGAGCTGAATTTTAAATTTTGAGTTAAACTTATACAGCCACATATGGCTAGTAACTATCATGGTGGACTATGAAGCTCTAGAACAGGAAAATGCGAAGAAAGGGGCATATAAGTTTGAATTCTATTGATTTAGATATGGTGTGATAAGTCATTTTGAGAAAACAGGGTCACTCTTCAAGGTATAGAGGTTTGTAAAACTGCAAGAGAGTTTGAAATTTTAAGTTCTAAAGGCAATAGACTCATTAAAGTCTTTATGGTAAAGACCAATTTACATTTCAAAACACCATTATGACAGTAGAGGAGGGAAGGAATGAAGTCCAAACACTGGATTCAGACACCACTAAAATTAATCCACATGCTACATTATGAGGGCAGGAACTAAAACAGAAGCAGTAAAACAGGTCGGGGAGAGGACAGGAGAGTGGAACTGAATATATTCACTTGATATTTGGGAGGTAAAACTAGAAAGAGTAAGGGTTATATTAAATGTAAATTGTCAGGGGAGAGAACATTATTAAGGATGACCCAGGTTTGGCTCAGAGGAAGGTGTGTTTACTTTACTTAGACTGGGGTTGAAAAATGGATCTGAACTTCAAAACAGGGTTGACCTCTTACAATATTAATTAACAATTACACCTCTGTCTTTCTGACTGGTTCTGAAAATTGATAGAGTGCTCCAGGACTCAGTGCTACTCTTCTCCCCATGCTTTTCAATTTGTGATCATCCCTATCACTCAACCTTATAAGCTGATAGCTCTTCAATATGTACTTCTTCCTCGATAACTCCACTGACCTCCAAGCTCTTATGTTTGTTGTCAACTTGATATTCTAACTAGATGTCTCATTCGCATTTCATATTTAACTTGGGCAAAATGAAATTCATGATGACCACCACCTCAATATATTTCTCCAGGCAACATCATTTCACTCAGATGCTCAAACTCAAAACCTAGAACCCATCCTCAATTCCTTACATCCCTTACCCCACTGTATCCAAGCCAGTAGGAAGACATTTTAGCTCTGTTAAAAACAGACCTGGCATCTGTCCACTTTTCTGTATCTTCACTGATGCTTCCCAATTCCAAGCAAACCTCAGTTCTTAAACTGAATTATCATATCCTCCTACCTGGACTTCTAGCACCTTCTCCCACCTTTATACATTCTGTTCTTCAGCAAGCAGGCAAGTGTTATGTCAAAACAAATCTAATCATTAACATTTACATGAACTAAACCTTCCTTCTGTTTCCCATTACATACTGAGAATGAATTCCAATCTCTACATATTTTGTCTACCACTCTCCCTCATTATCTATAACCTTGCTTAGCTTTTTTAGATTTCTCTGTTTTTCCACCTACCAAGTTCATTGTTCCATTAAGGCCTTTCTTTACACTTGCTGATTCCATTACTTGGAATGCTTTGCCTCTCATTATTGTCTTGATCAGTAACTCCTTAGTATCATGAACGTTATCAGCTCAATTCTGCCTTTTTGACAGAGTGACTAGTCTGCTTTAGTCACTGGGACATGACAATGTGTTGCTTTACTTATGCCACAGCACTTAAAATTATTATATACATCTATTTATTTATTTATTTATTCTTTCCTCCTCCTAGCAGGTAATAACTGTGAACGTATACATATTGCCCAATTTGTGGGTTCATTTTCCTATAAATACAGAGTTAGAACAGATAAGATACAGGGTCTTCAGTGTCATTTCATACAGATCGTAGTGATGTACATTAAGACATTTCATCTTATAAGAGAAAACATAATTCCATTAACTAAGTATACTCATGTGTCAAAATTCTGATTCTCTTTTCACTGATCATGACCAACATGACAATTGTACTTCTCCGAACTGTGCTTCTATATATTTTCCAGCTTCCATTCTTCATCTTTTTTTAAAATATCATTAAATTAGGTAGTGGTGGTCATTCAAATATCTACTTTCCTTTTCCAGGAAATAACAGATCTGGTCCCAATATAAATTGATGCAATTATTGTAGTCCTCCAAGGGCCATCTTATGTCCTTGTCTTCAATTCTTGAGGGATGCTTTATTATCAACTCCATGAACTATAAATATCAACCTAAAGGGCAATTGAGGGGTGCCTGCCTGGCTCAGTTGGCTAAGCACCTGCCTTCAGCTCCTGTCACAATCCCAGGATCTTGGGATGGAGCCCCACATCAGGCTCCCTGCTCAGCGGAGAGCCTGCCTCTCCCTCTGCCTGCCACTGCTCCCACTACTTGTGCTCTCTCTCCCTCTCTCTGTCAAATAAATAAATGAATAAATAAATAAATAAATAAATAAATAAATAAATAAATAAATTCTTAAAAAAATAGAATCTTAAAAAATAAAGGGCAATTGAATATATAGATTTCGAGTTCAGGAGGGAGAAGTACTGAAAAGGAGATTTGGGGAATCACTGATATACCTGTCCATTGTTCCTAAACCTGTGCCATTGCCAGAATCATCTGAGCATCTTTTAAAACATAGGGACAACTGGGTGGCTCAGTGATTGAGCATCTGCCTTTGGTTCAGGGTGTTATCCCAGGGTCCTGGGATCGAGTCCCGTATCAGGCTCCCTGCAGAGAGCCTGCTTCTCCCTCTGCCTGTGTCTCTGTGTCTCTCTCTCTGTCTCTCATGAATAAATAAATAAACTCTTTAAAACATGGATTCCAGGAGTTTGTCATCAGATATTGTAGTTCAGTGGATCTGGACCAGGACCTGAGAATTTATATTTTTATATAATCAATAGGTATTTCTAGTAAAATAATATCAGTGTGGAAACCACTTTTAGAGATGGTATTGTAGCTCATGCATGTGTACTGAGTGACGATACGACTGAAGACAGAACCCTGTGGAATCCTGATAGCTGTCAGGAGATGGATTAATGTTGTCCGATGTGTAGACTTGGTTATGAACGCAGGGAGGCAAAATGGACAGCAGACAAAATGATAAGCCAGATCAAGGGATGGCTGCCTATTGTTGTTTAAGGTTGGAAGGGGACATATTTACATATTAAGGAGATTTAGAGCCTCATGAGAGAGAGATTCACTGTAGGAGAATGAATGATTTATTCAAAAAAGATTTAGGAGGTGATTGGAGAGAGGAGGTTAGCTGAGGGCTGATTGTCATTTAGTGACTATCATCTATCAGCGACTGTAGATGTTAACTATTTATCCTCACAGAAACCTTACAAGGTAAGTGTTAATATTCCCTCTAGCTAATAAGAAAACAGATGTTCAAAATCCTTAAATAAATTGCTCTTGTTCAAGCAAATACATAGAATATATAGATAGGAATTAGATGTGGATTTCCCTGACTCTTCCCTGTTCTTTCATTTCTGAACAATGTTTAGAATTGAGGAGTATGAGGGAAGGGAATGCATATTTGAGAAGAGGAAAATTTCTTTTTTAAAACTCATGGTAAGAAGAAGAATGCATGTGAATGAGGAGAAATAGAAGTTGAGGAGGCAGTGTCAGGATTTAAGAAGCTGCAAAACTTTAGAATAGCCATTGAGGGAAATTAGGCAAGATACTTGACCGCGTATAAATGAAGGTATAACTTGTCAATATTCTGAACCACATCTTTAGGAAAAAAAAGTCTACATTTTGAATGATTTCTCAAGTGCTTCTGGAGCTAAATATGAGTACACATTCCTAACAGCAATTAGTCACAGATTTTCCATTATTTTGTTATATCTATACTTGAACAGTAAGCCCCAAGAAATGTACATCATTTTAAAAAGTAGATTCTTGCCTTAAAATGGAATAAATTAAATTTAAATAAGCCAAATAATATTTTACATTCATTGGAGAAGCTTATTATGTAGGAATATTTTCTTGAGCATCATTTTGTAAAGCAAAAAATCTTATAATCTAAATAATCACCATTTAATACATTTTTATAAATATGGATTTTTCTACAGTGAGCATATATTTTTTAAGTAGGTCATACTTGCCATGAAAAATGTTAACTAAAAGTAGGCACAGTTTTGTGTATGTGTTTGCATACTCATTTATCATTCACATTTCTAGTATACAGAAGCACAGAAAAACATATAAAATTGCATATATGTATTTGGTCTTGTCTAAAATGTCAAGAAAATAGCATTTTTGATAGAAAAGTTATAGGACATATTTTTAGATATAATTTGCATTCAACCCACCTGAAAGCTGTAGAAATCCGTTCTGTTTGAAAATTAATTATTCCTGTCCTCAATATTGCCTTTGACAAGGTAAGAAACAGTTGGATTCATTCTAATTTGCTTCAAGGAGTGGTAATTAGAGAGGGTGTGAAGAACAGCTCTCCACTCAATTCTCTCTAATTATTATAAGATACGTAATAAACCTCTTAGAAAAGCAAATGCTTTGAGTCCATTATCCCCACCTCTCTAGAAATATAAAGTAACATGTTCTTTCTCTCTTTTGGTTTCATTTAAAGAGAAATATGTTGAGAACCTTTGCACATTTTCATGGGAAACCTTTTTGGAAGGTTTTTAAGGTTAAGATATGAAGTAAACTAAAATTCTCTGAAAATTTTCACAAGTTTTGCTATCACATTCTATTCTCACATCTTGTGTTATTAGAGTGACCTTATGTTTCATTCCTCATGAATTTAATTTGATTTCTGTCCTGCAGCTGAGACTATTGAGATATGCTTGAATCCAGATTGTTTTTATTATTTTCATGCCTAATTTTCAGTCATTTGCAGGTATCTTAAACATCTTCATTCTTTTTTCACTGCAACAGCACATAAAAAGTCCAAGCTCTATGACACTTTACTAGACTTCCCTTTATGTTGACCAGGTGTCAGTAGCCAATTTTTACTGGTGTCAGTTGCACAATATGGTTCAGTCTCACCTAATCACAGTGTGATTGTTCCCTATTTTAGTGAAACTTATGTTCTAGAAGAGTCACAACGTTTCCAAAGTTTCTTGTGACTAATGTCTAGAATTGGCAAAGTCCACAAGCAAGAACTGAAAAGGCAGAGCATGAATAAGGAAAGACTGGGAACTAGGCTTTAGATTCCAATATATACATGATTTTACATAACAATGGAGTTTTGGAAGCACCAGTACTTTTTGTCCTAGAATTAGGCAAATGTGGTAAGCCAAATAGTGGTCCTCCAAAGATGGTGCACTAATCTCTGTTGCCTGTGAATATGTTAACTTACATAGCAAAAGGATCTTTGAAGATATAAATGAGGTTGTATATATTAAAGTAAGGAAATTATCCTGGATCATCTAATTTCATGAGCCTGTAGAAGCAGAGAAAAATCTTTAGCTGGAAGAAGGTAGAAGAGAGATACATCAAAAGAGGGTATCAGGGAGATTCTGAGCATAAAAAGAATTTGGCATGCTATTTCAGGTTCTGAGATGTCAGGGCTCACTTGCAAGAATAGGGGAGAGGCTTCTGGGAACAAAGGGGGGAGTCCCTAATGGATAGCTAGTGGGGAAATGGGGGCCTCAGTCCTGCAACCAAAAGGAATCAGATTTTCCTAACAACCTGAATGAGCTACAGAACAGATTCTTCTATAAAGCCTCTTGATAAGAACCAAACAAGGTGACACTTTGATTCTGGCCTTGGAATCCAACCCAAAGCAGAAGAAACAATTGAGCCAATACAGACTATGGTGTACAGAGCTGTGAAAAAATAAATGTGCAGTTTAAAGCCACTCAATTTGTGTTATTTATGTAGCAATGATAGAAAATTAATACAACACTTAATATCTTTAACAATAATTTGGATGTGAAGTTTAGTTGACTTTATGTAAGCAAAATGACAATAGTGATTTCTTAAAAAAGCGTTTACTTAATCACATCAAAATTTATTGATTGCCGTTTTTATGTTACATTTTTACTAACCTAAAAGTTTACTTGTGATCAATATTAAATATGGGCAATATTTTCTAGGCTTCAGTTTCATGGGAAAATGTTTTCATTTATGTTTTATCAAATTGTTACAGAAGTTGAAGAATAAGAATGGATTACTTTGGTTTTATAATGATCAGAACAGTTTTTATAAATAAATAACCAGTTGCAGTTAAAAGGGTTCTTCATTTGGGGCACCTGGGTGACTCAGCTGGTTAAGTGTCCAACTTTTGAATTGAGTTCGGTCAGGAAAAAGTGTTATTCATTGAATATCAGGACATCTGAGTTCTTTGATGACTGTGACTCACATCAACTAGTGTCCTTGAGCAACTCTCTGATCTCTCAGGATGCCAGCTGCATTGTCTGTAAAACAGGAGAATTTGTAAAAATGATCTGCAAGACCCTTGCCAGCGCTGAGAGCCTGTGGTTCTGGGAACGTGCAATCAGGGACAGGTGGAGACTGACAAGTAAGAAATGGAAAAGGGGAAACTGTTCCTACTTTATCTTTCTTAGAGAGTAGCTGTGAGGATAAAAATAATAACAAAAATATTGTCCCTTTCTACCTTCAGGTGTTTTCCATCTGGGATTAGATTTTAATTCATTTGGGCTAGCCAGGTGTTCACTTACTATCCCATTGTCTTTCCCGGGCCTCACATCCCTCCATATGTTGTTTACTTCACCTTTCTGATTTGAAAAATGTTTAACATTCGCTTAAAAGAACTGAAGCAAACACAAGTTTTGATATTTTCCTTCTGTCGGTCATCCATTAACATTTACTTTTTTCCCAAATCTGTGAAATCTGTCCTTGAATTTTTCTATCTCCACATTGTTTTTAAAGTCTTTTAAAACATTTTATTACATTTCTAAAAAGAGAGAGAGAGAGTCTTTGTTTTATTCCGGAGATAACATATCTGAACCAGGGATAAGAGTCAATAATATTTTGTTAGAGAGATATTTACTGCCTATTTTTAAAATATGCCCAGTTGTGCCTTATCATCAAATGCACGTAGCTACAAATGGGGCTGGCATTGTATTAATGCAATGAAAAAATGACCAATGCGTTAAGTAAAACAAATGGAAATAGAATTATCTCAAATGCCTGAATCACTTCAAATTTTGAAAACTCAACTATTATAAAATTCTCTTCTAAATTAATGTATTTTGTACAACATAATAGATTGCCTACAGGTGTCTGGAAAATATTGTTAGACTTATTTTATTATATAGCTGCTTAAGGTTGAGATTTTGTGTTGCAGGAAGTATTTTAGGATAAATATAGACCTAAGGGATTGGAATTTTTTCTTAATCTGGATTATAGAGGCCATACTTATAAGGAGTTATTTTTTCTCAGGATATTGTTTCTTATAAGTATGTGTATGTGAAATTCAGGCTAAATGTTGAGTTTAGTCCTCCCATAGCCTGCTTGCTTTTTGACACATAGGAAAGACCCTCCCTGATACTGCTTAGCACAGCAGCAAATGGTATTAAGCAGGGTCTTTCCCATGTTTCAGAAGGAGCAGCCTAGAGCACACTAGACTACGGTCAGGTTCCTATAGCTGCATACACCACCCCTTCATTCATTCCTAGCAGTTGACTTGGGCTTTTATTCAACATAAATTTTCCTGTACTCCCTGTTAGAAAACCTTAACATGAACCCTAACAACTTCTATGTGTGTATGTGGTAAAGCATCCCTTCCACATGTAGCACCCCCTACCACCGCCACTAACCTGTGCTTCATAATATCCCTTCCTACCTCTCACTAATGACCTCTCCTCTCCCTAAGTTTTCCTTTTCTACCTCTTATTTGGATTTTTTCTGAGATATTTAAACATGATTTTCTCATATCTTCAAAAATCCTTTCATTTCAGCTACTTCTTAGTTCTCTCCTAATATCCCCAATACCCCAATTTGGTGTGTAGTTTTTGTTTTTTCTATTTCCCACTTCCTCCTCAGTCCACTTCATTATGACTTTTAATAGCACTAGTCCCTTCTAAGTGGTTAAATGCACTGGAAATTTTTCCAGAACTCATTTTATTTGACCTCTCAGTGGTGTGGGACCTTGTTGGTAGCTCATTCCTTATTGAAACTCTCTTCCCTTTTCCCAAAGCTATATCCCCTGATTTTCTTCTGTCTAACTGGCTGTTTTGTCTCCTTTGATGGTGAATGCTCTTCTCGTACTCAGGTCATGAAATTTCTCAAAGCTGTGTTCTGCACTCTCTATACTTTTCTTCCTCTGTACTCTCCCTAACTCAGACTTCAGTCACATGTGCAGCATTTCCACGTTGTTTCTCTATTGCCTTTTCCCCCCTCGCACCCCCATAGGTAACTCCTACTTGCCCTTTAGCTCTGACGTCAAAATATCTTCTTCACTGTGCTTTCGTAGATTCATATTTTTTTGTGCTTTTGTGTTTTTTTACTCTTCATTTTGTGTGGCAGTTAATCTCAGCTTGTACCTACACATTGATTAATATGACACTGGAGTAATTTCCTCATCCCATTGGATTGTTAAGCCCATGAAAGTTGAAAATATATTAACTTTTGCTTATAACTGAATCTTTTGTTTCTAGGTACTCAAGAAAAGTTTTTATATTGATTGAATGATTCTTGTCATCCTTAAGCTATACCCAAATTGCAAGCTTCTCCATACCTCTACAGGGCCCCCAATTATATTTTTAAGCTTTCTTACCCTCATCCTCCCAGCACTAACTCCTCACTCCTTGTCAATACTTCTCATTAGCTTACATTTCTAATAAACATCCCTATACTCTTTACCCCTTCAAAAAATGTCTTCTACCTATTTGTCTTATGGCTACTTCTCATGCATCTAGGGGCTGGAATCTGCTATGGATAATTTTAATGGAATGAAGATAGTCAGGTCTAAAACATTGATTTTGTAGGCCTCATAAGATTATCTGCCCTTTTGGTTAAAGATAACCAGCTACATCACCTTCCAGTCTTTCCTCCCTTTGTTGTCATCTGTTGCCATTCTGGTCATTCCCCAACATTTTCCAAAAACTCTGAGTTCCAATAATTTATACATTCATGTGAAATAACTGATGAGTTCTTCTTGTGCTTGGGTTGAACTATTAAACAATACATAGAAGGTCCAGCTGTTAAATGGCAATGAAGTGTGGGAGAGACAACACATAGTCAACAGACAAGAAAATTGATTAATGGGTTATTTTCAGTTAGTCAAGAAACTAAGAAGGAAAATAATGCAAAGTGGTTCAAAAAAGACTGAGGGAGCCATGTAATTTAGATTATTTGGATGGTCTAGGAAAGCCTGTGAAGAGGTGCAAGGAAACCTAATACCCTTGAGGCTAACAACTTCCATAGTTGCACTATGGAAGTGGTAAACTTTAAAAGTGTGAGCCCTGGTGTTAGAGGTGTAGAGATAGGGTACCCCTCTGAGCATAGAGCTTCTGTTGTTAACAATTTTGCCATGTATTTCCTATTTGTCTTCTTTCTTGCTCCATAACCAGTATACACACAGAGATATGCAAACTAGATGATTTCACCCTTCCTTCTGTTTTTGCCTCTTTGAAATGATCTAATCCACAGGGGAAGGAGAAGAACCAGAGGAAAGCTCAGATATGGTTCAGTCTAAGCCCACTGGTTCACACAGACAGTGATCTGAGTGGAACAATGTGGAATGCTACAAATCCTTCCCTATCTATTCCTATTCCACAGTGCTTGCCCTTTTTTCTGCTTCCAGCACCCCATCTTTGCCCCATACACAAGAGGAATATCTCCACCTTCTGGCTCCTCAAGAAAGTTTCTTATAAGCTCATCATGCATGTGTGCATGCACACACACATGCATGTGTTAGGGATGTGGCTGAGAGTTTTATGATTCATTACTTCCCTTTTGTTTCTCTGACATCTCTACCACCACCTTGTAGTTCACTCCGTACTTAAAAAAAAAAAAAAAAAAAAGTAAGACTACCAGTTATCTAATTGCACATGAAAAACACAAAGCAAAACAAAACAAAACAACAAAAAGAAACTTTTCTTGGTCCTAATTTTTACTTGACCTCAATCTCTGTAAGATTTGAGTCTGTTAACCACCCTACCACTTCTTAGAACTCCCCTTCTTAAAGATTCCACTACACCATTCTCCTCTGATCAGTGATCCATCCTATGTGTTTCTAGATAAAACTCAGTGTCTTTGGTTGAGGGGAGGAAGAGGGAGGGAGGCAGGAGGAGGGGCAGGAGCTCCGCAGACATCCCTGAAATCCTGCTGCAAGAGCAAACAGGGCTGAGACTCCGAGAGGGTGGTCTTGGAGCAAATATGAACACACAATTTTTGAGATTACTAGAGAAACTTTTTTTTAAACCATCATGATGTAACCCAGATACAAGATACCTTTAGCAACAGTTTGGGGAAATAATTATTTATTTTAAAGATCTCAGAAGCTTTGTGTTAATGGACCACGCGACCCTCAATTTTCATTAACATTAAACGTTTACCAGTCTCAAGACACGCATAATGACGTATAATTTAGGTTTACAATGTTTTAATCATTCTTCTTCCATATGCATTTTTAGATCCTATAACATCAATTTAGATGGAAGCAAAACAATAAAAACTGAAAAACTGAAAAAAAAAAGCCTCAGTGTCTTAAATATAACACATGCACCCCTTTTATTCCTCTCCACCATGGCAGACACATTCACCACCATACTGGTACCCATCCTGTTACTCAACCCTGCTTGAGTCATTAGTCACCAATATGTGCCTTGTGTCAGTCTCTTTCTTGATTATCTTGTTTATCACATGCTGTTCTGCTTGGATTATCCCTCTTCTCCACCCTTCTCTCTCCCATCTCCTCAGCAAACTCTTTTCCGGGGGGGGGGGGGGGACAAAAAATAGCATTGGTACTGCCTGCATCATCTAGCATGCCAGAACTCTTTCCTCTGTTCCCATATTTTGACTTCATCATTTTTTCCATGTTGCTCTAGTGTTCATAGTTTACATCTTGTCTTATGACTCTATAACTAAACTGTGAGCTCCTGCATGGCTCCTGCATGGCTTTACTATAACAAACAATAAACATTTGTTATAGTAAAATTTGAAGAACAATAAATATTTGCCATGGGCAAGATTCTTGTAAAAATAACCAATTAGTATATTGATAAAGTAATTTTCATAGAAAAAATGCAGTTTCTTTTTTGTTGCTGTTAAACTTCCACTTTGCAGGCAATAATATTGCCAACTTGCAAATAGGTTAGAGCCAAAATTTTTGGATTTTTCAGAAGCATAGATAATGTTAGAACAAAAAAATTAGATATCATTGTAGGGCACTTGTTTATTTTTATGAAAAATCTTTGCTATACACATGGATTTTATATTGGTATATTAGAGATACTATTTAACCATGTTCCTTGGTTTACAGTGGACTAAAGTCTTGATAAACCCATTATAAATTGAAATATCATAAGTCAAAAGTACATTTAATATGCCTAATCTGCCAAACATCATGGCTTAGCCTAACCTACCTTAAATACGCTCAGAACACTTACATTAGCCCCAGTTAAGTTTTAGTTGGGCAAAGTCATCTATCACAAACCCTACTAAATAGGGTTAAAGTGTTGAATATCTTATGTAATTGATTAAATACTGTACCGAAGGTGAGAAACAATGGTTGTGTGGGTGCAGAATGGTTGTAAGTGTATGATCACATGATTGACTGGGAGCTGCCATTGCCCAGCATCATAAGACAGTATTGTACTGCATATCACAAGCCTGGAAAATATCAAAATTCAAAATTCGAAGCACAGTTTCTACTGAAGGCATCTTGCTTTTTGCACCCTCGTAAAGTCAAAAAATTATAAGTAGAGCCACAGTAAGTCGGAAACTCTAGTTTCCATTAGCTGAATTTTGAACATATTTGTATCATAGAACAACAAAGAAGAATCTACTAAAAATAAATATACCTAACTTTCAGCTACCTCTTCCCCCTTTAAAAATCTCAAATGCAATTTAGAGGAAGATAAAGTGCTGATAATACCGCAAAGGAGGCCATTCATTCCTACACAATTAAACTATTTTTCTATTTTTCAAGTGCCTTTGTGTTTGAAAAATAAAGTTGTTTAAAAGAAAGTCTTTCCTGGAGGCAAATTAACCAGAACATTCCTTCTCTCTCTACCAAGGTGGATGATATACTACTACTAACGGGATTGCTAAGGAAGTTTAAAGTCCAAACAAACAAAAAGATCACTTACAATTACGTTAAACCCGTTCCCTCTATCTACTTGATGTAATATATTTTTTTGTTATTTTCTTAAGCTTTATGAGATATTCATGCTTGCCAGTATTATTCTAAGAGGCTCTGCATACATTTTTTTTTTTCAAATAAGAGGGAATTTCCCTTTCATTAATGCCAACAAGATCTATCTACTTTTTGTAATTAATCAGTCATATTTTCTAAGAGATATTTATTTTGATTAAAAGGTAAAAAAAAATAACCTGGAATAATTCCCTCTTCATCTGATAGGCACTCTTATCATGTCAGTGAACTTATTTTGAATCCATAAAACTACTCCCACTTCAGTTTCTATTAGTTTTCTGCATATTTGGCAATTAATACTTTATTTCCTACTGCTACCTATGGCTGCACTAATTTTCTTGCAGATGAGGTTTGTCAGTCTCGTTCTATATTTATCCCACTGGAGAGGGACTTATTGGTCTTTTGGTTGACAAGCTTCCTGATCCTCAGTGTGGTCCCAAGGTGGTTTACATGAAGACAGAAACAAAAGCAAACTCACTTTAAATCTGTATCCTGTTGCCAAGCAATGATTATTGCTAGAATTTTAAGGGTTCATTTTCAAATTTTTGCCCCAGATGGATATGAAATCTATGTTGTTATGCTGATTTTAAAGGACTGGGCATATTAACTGAATGATAATGTAGTTTTTGCATCAGAAATGAAGTCTCATAAATCCTATTTGTCTAATTTATCTGTGCAGCTTTTCTGCTCAGCTTCAGTTAATATCATTAAATTCTTATCTAATTATAATGCAAGCAATCTGACTGCCAGAACCAAGACTGTGTCAGCATTTTCTTTGCAAACTTCTAATCTCAAAGGCTTGGAATAAACCAACCCAAAAAATGATGTTGGCTGATACACCTTGGAATGCTAATTCTCATAGCCAAGTGAGTTGTGTGCTTCTCGTTTCAAGATAAGCTTATGTATGAGAAATACAATTATTTTAATGGCAAATATTTCTCATGAGAGGCTGTTTTCTTTTTTTATATCTGAAAGACATCATCAGTTATTGCTATAATCGTAATATACAACATTCCCCTTCTTGGTACTCTCTGTCTCATTCAGGACTCTCATTTTTTTTTTTTTTTAACTTTCATGTCTTTTGGATAGAAGTCCTTTGTAAATTTCCGGGGGGCATTTCTAACTCAATGTATGATAAAAGTACAAGTAAAATTGCAATAACCCAAAAGTGCAGGTTTGTTTTGTTAGTTGGTTTAATGCCATCCACGAAGATTTTGAACATATTGTGAGCTATATAAATTGTGCCATTTAAACATCACATGAAATATTTAAAATTCTCTGATTATTTTTGTTGAGATGTATCTAACAAAACAACGCACAAATCTTAACTGATCAGTACGGGAGTTTGACAATAGCATATACCCTATACCTACCACTTATAGCGAGATTAAGAACTTCTTTCTTTCCTTTTCAGAATGTTCCTTGATGTCCCTTACTAATTATTCCACAATGCTCCTTCAACCATTATCCAATTTCTGTCCCTTTAGAATAATTTGTTTTATAAGTTTTATGTAAATAAAATCATATTGCAAGTATTATTTTGTGTCTGCTTTTTTGTGTGTAGTAAGTCATTGTGCTTATCATTCTTTTTATTACCAATAATATCCTGTTGTACATATATAACCCTTCCCTTGGATGTCTGGCTCACAGAGCAGATACAAGGTTAACTTTATAGATATATATCATACCGTTGTCTAAAAACATTGAACCATTTTATACTCCCAACAATAATATATGAAAGTACCAGTTGCGGTACATTCTGATCAATTGTTGGTTTTGTCAGTCTTTTGGATTCTTGTTTTTCTACGTGGTCTGTAGTTGTATCTGATTGTGGTTACAATTTATATTTTTCTAGGAACTAATGACATTAAAAACCTTTTCATATATTTATTATCCATTCATAGCTTTTCATATATTTATTATCCATTCATAGATCTTCTCTTAAAAAGTGTTTATTCAAGTATTTTGCTTACTTTTTGTCAAGCTGTCATTTTTAAATTATTAATTTGTGCTTTTTATATGTTTTTGAAACAAGTGCTTTGTTAGACATATGTACTATAAATACTTTTACCAGGTTGTGGTTTGCATATTATTTTCTTACTGGTGTCATTTCATGAGCAGGGCAGAAATTTTTACATTTCAAAATTTGTTATCTATCAGTTTTTTTTCTCCTGGAATTTGTGTTTTGTTGTTGTCAGTCTCAGGACTCTATTTTCTTTTAGGTTGTGAAAATGATCTGTTTTCTTCTAGGATCTTTACAGTTTTATGCTTAGGTCCAAGATCTATTTTGGTTTAATTTTTGTGTATGGAATAAGGTGAGAATGAAAGTTCATCCTCCCTGCCCCCACCAATATCCAGTTGTTCTAAGAACATCCATGGAAAAGATTCCTTTACCTGATGAATGGACTTAAATCAATTGTCCGGGGTATATTTCTGGACTCCTTATTCCTTTACAATTCTACTTATCTGTCTTTTTACTAATAAAACCCTCTGTCTTTATTATTTGGGTTGTAATAAGTCTTAAAATCAGGTATTGCAAATTATTTAAATTTGATCTTTGTTTTTCTTGTCAAACTTGTTTCAGCTATTCAAATTGTTTTGGGTGTTCAATGCCCTTTTCTTTCCATAAAAATAATAATAATAATAAAAGTTTTAGAATAGGCACATCAATTCTGACAAAAAAAAATACTTGTTAGAGTTTTTGTTGAGATTGGTACTAATCTGTAGATCATTTGGGGAAGATTTGACAACAGCAATAGTTAATTCTACATGTCAACTTGGCTAGGCTATACTGCCCAGTTATTTGGTCAAACACTGGTCGAGATATTGTTGAGAAAGTATTTGTGGATGTGATTGGCATTTAAAACCAGTTACCTTCGAGGGATCCCTGGGTGGCTCAGTGGTTTAGTGCCGCCTTCCACCCAGGGCGTGATCCTGGAGTCCTGGGATCGAGTCCCACTCAGGATACCTGCATAGAGCCTGCTTCTCCCTCTGCCTGTGTCTCTGCCTCTCTCTCTCTCTGTCTCTCTGTGTCTCTCATGAATAAATAAATAAAATCTTAAAAAAAATAAAATCAGTTAACTTTGAAAGTAAGGCAGAGTACTCTCATCGGGCCTTATCCAATTTTTTTTGAGAGTCTAAAAGACAAAGTCTGAGATTTTCCAAAGAAGAAGGAATTTGCCTTGATATTGCAGCATAGAAATCTGCTTGACTTTCTAGACTGCTGGCTTGCCCCATGGATTCTAGACTTAACAGCCCTCACATTATGTGAGTCAGTTCCTCAAAATCTCTCCCTCAGACACACACATACATACACAGATATATATACACACATATACATGCATGTATATATATATTTGTGTGTGTATTTGTTATGTGTGTATATATATATGGTTGGTTCTGTTTCTCTGAAGAACCCTGAAAAAACTGTGTTTTGAATTTCATTTTGTTCATTTTATTTTATTTTTTTTAGAGAGAGAGAGAAGGGGGAGGGGCAGAGATAGAGGGAGAGAATCCCAAGAAGGCTCCACTACAGCACGGAGCCTGATGTGGGTTTCAATTTCATGACCCTGAGATCATGACCTGAGCCAAAATCAAGAATCAGACACTTAACCAACTGAACCACCCAGATGTCCCTTGAATTTTATTTTTCAGTTGTGGGTTAAACTAAAGAGAAACTCAAATGGTTTTATGTAATGATATTTTTTCTTTGGTCATACTATTTTCAATTAGTTCTAATAATTTGTAGATTTGTAGATTTGTACCCTATTTATTGTTTGCAAACTCTAAGAGTTTTACCCCCCAACAAAGTTTTGCTTTTCATTATTTTGCTTTATTTTACTCATTAGTTTTTCCATTTATGTTCATGAGTTATTTAGTTGATTGGTTGTTTGTTTTTAAACAATGCTTTTCTTTGATTTTAGGATTGGAATAATGAGTGCTAATAAAAGTACTTCTCTCTTCATCTATTTAAAGAGAATGGACACTATTTCTCCTTACGTATTTGTATAATTCACTGATATAGTCATTAGTGTCTGTATTGCTCTTTGTTGGAAAGCATTACAGTTTATATTGACAAATTATAATAAATGTGGATTTATTTCAATTTTTAAAATTTTGGGCAGTTTTTTAAAGCGATGTTTTTCAAGAAAATTGTCCATTTTATTTAAGTTGCTAATTTTATTACCATAAAATTGTATTATATTACCATATTGTTCAAAATATCTCTTTATTAACTTTTTAATGTCTGTCTCACTCTTACTATTGACTTGTCATGCTAAGAGTTTATCAGTATTTTTTTTATCTTTTCAAAGAACCAGATTTTGTCTTTGTTAGTTTTCTCTATTTTTGTCTATTTTCTATTTCATTCATTTCACATTTATTTTTATGATCTTATTTATTCTGCTTTATCTTCTTAAGACAGAACCTTAAGTCACTGATTTAACTATTTTAAAATACATTTTCTAATATGGACAATATAAAACTGTAAAAATAGCATTAGCTTATATTCTACAATATTATGCTGTTCCTTCATTATCATCTAGTTCAAAATATTTTCAAATTTTACTTGCAATTTTTTTCTTTTTTTAACCTTTGTATTTAAAGTGTGTTATTAATTTCCAATTTTGTGGGAATTTCTTTTAGATATCTTATTGCTATAGATTTCTGATTTAATTCTCTTATGGGCAGAAAACATTATCTGTGTGAGTTCAGTGCATTTTAATTTTATTGAGATCTATTTTATGCTATAATACCTGATTTATATTGGTAAATATTGTATGTAAACTTGAATAAAATTAATTTCTCAGATTTTCAGTTGTAATATTCCATAGATGTAAGTTAGGTCAACTTGGATAATACTATTCATTTTTTTTTTAACTTTACTGAATTTTTTTTTTCTGATTTTTCTACTAATTTCTGAGGGAGAAATTTCTGAGGGAGATAATATCCTATTATCATTGTGGGTTCTTTTGAATTTATCCCTAAAGTCTTCTCAATTTTTGCTTCGTGTAACTTGAAGCTCTTTTGGTTGGCATGCACATATTTAATTTTGTTATGTATTCTTAATGAATTCTTTTTTATCATTATGACTTGCCTCCCTTTATTTCTTTGTCTTGGAGTCTATTTTGAGTTTTATTAATACAACATTCATTTTCTTAAACTAAGAATTTGCATTTGTTTGTCTTTTCCCATACTTTATTTTCAGTGTGTATGTGCTCAATCCCAAGATCATGACCAGAGCTAAAGACAGACACACCTAACTGGTTGAATCTGTACCCCTATACATATCTTTTTAATTAAAAAAAAAAATAGGATTCTTGCAAATTGCATATACTGGAATCTTGCTTTTTCTATAATCCAATTTGACAATCTTTTGCTTTTAAATGGGGTGTCAGTCCATTTATTTTTAATGTAGTTTTTGACATGGTTGAGTTTAAATATTCCATCATGACAAGTATTTTATACTTGTTATTTTTCTTATGTTTCTCAATTTCTGCTTTATTTCAGTAAATTTTTAGAAATTAAAAATATTCTATTTTATCTTCTGCATTAGAGTTTTTGACTATGACACTTTGTGTTAGTTTTTGTTGGTTTCTCTAGAGTACAATGTAAAAACCTTATTATATTTACCATTCAACCACCATCTTGTTTTTGTTGACATGTATTTTACTACAGCATATGCTAAAATCTCACAATAAATTGTTTTCATTTTTTCTAGAATGCTTAACAATCTCAACGATCTTTAATGATAAGTAAGGAAAAAATGCAGATATATGTCATATGCTATATATGTATATGTAACATTATATTTACATATATATTTATATGTATATATAAAACCTTTTACCCTTACTCTGATTATTATTGCGCATAATTTGGTTATATTTTGTTAATTTTCAACAGCCTTAATGGACTTTTAATACTTTAATTATTAAAATAATAAATACATATTTTATGCAAAAGGTTTTTTTTTTAAGATTTTTTGTATTTATTCATTAGAGACACACAGAGAGAGGCAGAGACATAGGCAGAGGGAGAAGCAGGCTCCATGCAGGGAGCTTCCATGCATACTCGATCACGGTACCCCCAAGATCATGCCCTTAGCGGAAGGCAGACGCTCAACCGCTGAGCCACCCAGGGATTCCCAAAAGCTTTTTAAAAAAGTGTTATTCAATAGCAATTTACTTATTGTACAAGATTAAAAATCATAGTATTCTTATTTATAAATAAATATATTTGCCAGTATTCCCATTTTTCTTTTTACTGTGTAATTATTTGTGACTCCGTGTGAGATTTTGCCATTCTTTGCTTGTGAGTCCATCGTTGTTGGTTTGGTTTTCCAATATGCATTCCAAACCCCTTCTATCTTCCAGACTCCTTTCCTACAGATACTAGGAAGCTTTTTTTTTTTTCTTCAGATTTTGTTTATTTATTCATGAGAGACACAGAGAGAGAGGCAGAGACACAGGCAGAGGGAGAAGCAGGCTCCATGTGGGGAGCCCAACATGGGACTCGATCCTGTGACCCCAGGGTCATGCCCTAAATGAAGGCCAACGCTCAACGGCTGAGCCACCCAGGTGCTCCCAGATACTAGGAAGCTTAAAACTACATTTCTGAGGCCCTCTTGTAGCTAGAGTTCTTTCTGAGACTGATTCTACTACTCTGATGTATGCTCAATAGACTTGGATTTGGAACTGAGTCATATGAGGAAAGACATAGAATTTGGAGATCTATTTTGCTGCTGTGAAACACAGTGGAAATATCATCCTCCAGGAGGCGGCAGGTATACAGCCAACTTCCAAATTTAGCAGCATCTTCCTAATCCAGTGGCCTTTGGATCAGGGCAGGAGCGTGTAGATCTGAAGCCAATAGCTTCTTAATTCAATAGCTGTCACAAGTAGCTGCTTTCTTGGCAGGAGAGTTTGACATTGCAGGGTATCCCTGATAACTCATTTTAGAGTCAGTATCTGGAGTCCTTCTAAAGAATCTATAACTATTTACTATTTCCTTCATGTAACTAGAATGGACTCTCCTATTTAGCAAAATTCTGACCGTTACTTGCAACTGGGAATTTCTTCTATAAGCAACCAGTTAGGAGCTAAATAGTACTAACAAAATTATACTAAACCTAAATACTTTGGAGACATTTTAAAAATGCCATGAGAGGCCTAAAACTGAAAAAGAAAATAAGAAATTTTAAATTTGGTGGAAGTGTCATGAATTAGACACACATTACTTTGTATAGTAACAGATTTATATAGCATTCTGTATCATAGGTAGCAAAAACTAAGAAAAATTAGGGAAGTCAAAATGCTTTCATTTGTTTTCATTGATGAAACATCTTCCTTTAACTAAGCATATCAAATAGCTTCCTTTAACTGAGTATATCAAATTGTGATCCTGAGAGATTGAATAAAATATTTTAACTGCTAAGTTGATAAGGAATTTAAAAAAAAGAGAAAGGGAGGTATTAAATGATAAAGCACTCAAATGCAGTTAAAATTAGACAACTCTGAAGTTTGGACCTGATAAGTGATTCCCCTTGGGTGCTGACAGTCCCTTCATGCAGTATCACAGTAAACACCAGAAATGTGCATGGTTACTTTTTACTGATTATTTGCTTGGTAGGATCCAAATCACTAAGAGATATGTAGGTTGTTAGAAATTTGTGGAGGGCAGCCCGGGTGGCTCAGCGGGTTAGCGCTGCCTTCATTCTGGGGACCCAGGATGGAGTCCTACGTCAGGCTCCCTGCATGGAGCCTGCTTCTCCCTCTGCCTGTGTCTCTGCCTCTCTCTCTCTGTGTCTCTCATGAATAAATAAATAAATAAAATATTAAAAAAAAAGAAATTTGTGGAAACGTGGGAAGCCATTCCTCTTTCTGTGTTTTCTCTTGCTTTATATAAAACTCTTTATAAATTTGCATTGAACTATATATATTGGTATCTTTCTACCATTCATATTACTGTCTGTGTCAGTCCAGCAGGTTAATATATTTCTTATTTATTTATTTATTTATTTATTTATTTATTTATTTATTTTAGTCACAGAGAGAGAGAGAGAGAGAGGCAGAGACACAGGCAGAGGGAGAAGCAGGCTCCATGCACCGGGAGCCCAACGTGGGACTCGATCCGGGGTCTCTGGGATCGTGCCCTGGGCCAAAGGCAGGCGCTAAACCGCTGCGCCACCCAGGGATCCCCCGATTAATATATTTCAAATGGGTAAACTATTAAAGTTCTTTTCTAGTTATAAGCTAACAAATTTGGATTTCAGATTTCTCAAAGTTTATCAATTTTCTATATATTTCTTGTATTTTCTATACTATTAATTTCTATTGCACATCAGCATTCTGTTTGTTTTTTTCTGCTTCCTTTATTGAATAAATTTGTACTCAAATTGTGTTTCCTTGGGGTCAGTAACATGAATATGCTAGTGTTCTATATTTCTTCAGTTATGTATTTCTTCAGTCATAATAAACATTGTATTATATATTAGAGACTACTTTCCCTTTATATTCAGTTATCTATCATCTATCTATCTATCATCTATCCATCTATCATCTATCTATCTATCACCTATCTATCTATCATCTATCTATCTAAAACTATATTCAGTTATATATATAACTTTATGTTCAGTTATATATATATAATTGTATGTATATGTGTGTATATATATACATATATGTATATTTATCTTTTATTCATAGGTCAACCTTAAAAGTTATTCCTGTATTCACATTGATTTTTATTACACTTCTTTAAAATTGTTTATAGATTTATTGCTCTTCTTTTAGGTTTTAGATAGGATTAAAGATGGATAACAATTTTTGACTTTGCCGGGAGAGCTGCACCAGCTATATCTGGACTTTAAATTATTTATGTCTTCCTCTATGCTGAATGACTTAGAGTGTTTTCCCCAAATTCATATATTGAAATGTACGGTTCAATGTAATGACATTAGGAAGCGGGGCCTTTGAGAGCTGGATAAGTCACAATAGTGGATAGCACCATTTATATTAGAGGACCTACAGAACTCCTTAGCCCCTTTTCCCATGTGGGGCTACAGTGGTAAGATGGTCATCCAGGAAGTTAGTCCTCATCAGACACCAAACCTGTGGTTTCCATTAACTTAGACTTCTTAATCTCCAGAGTTAAATGTGTGAGAATTAAATGGCTGTTGTGTATAAGCTATTCAGATTGTGGCATTTTGTTACAGCAGCCTGAACAGATTGATACTAATCAACCTAAAGTCCTTGAGGGATATGGTAAAGACTGAGTCAGACTAATCCTTAAGACATACCTCTTTAGGTCTACTACAATTTATAAAAATTTTTATGTTGAGTAATGTTGGTGTTCATTTTAATGGTTATACATTATTCCATGTTGAATACTTAATAAGAGATTTTCCTATCAATATTGGTGTTTAAATTTCTTACTTTTACAAACAAAGCTTCAATAAACTTTTTTGTACCTGTCTTACAGACAACACGAACAGGATTTTTTTCTCTAGGGTGTACACATTGAAGTAGAATTGCTAGGTTGTAAAGTAGGTGAATCTTCAGTGTTACTAGGTTGTGACAACTTCTCTTTGAAATCTTATACTGCTTTATATTTTCATATGCAATGTGTGTTCCCACTAGTACTTGGTATCAGAATTAAAACTTTGAAAGGCTTTTCTCAATCACACTTTTGTTTTCATTTGTATTTTTCCAATGCAATGGCTAATATTTTATATTTATTGGCCTAGTTTTTCTATAAAATATATACTCAAGTGTTTTGCCTTTTTTTTTTTCAATTGTTCTTTCTTTCAGATTGATTTGAAGGAATTCCTTATATTCTGGATATTATTCTTTTGTTAGTTTTTTTTTTTTTTTTTTGCAAATATCTCCTCCAAATCTGTGGCTTAACATTATACTTTTTGTTTTAGATATCTTCTGTAATACAGATATTTTTATTGCAAAATAATGTAGTTTATAATTTGTAGATTATATGTTTTAATAAGGAAATAATTCTCTGTCCTAAATTCACATAGACATATTTTTTATTCCAAGTATTTTTTTAAAAATATTTTTATTTATTTATTCATGAGAGACACAGAGAGAGAGAGCCAGAGACACAGGCAGAGGGAGAAGCAGGGTCCATGCAGGGAGCCCAACGCGGGACTAAATTCCAGGGCTCCGGGATCACACCCTGAATCAAAGGCAGACGTTCAACCACTGAGCCCCCCAGGCCTCCCTATTCGAAGCATTTTAAAGTTTAGCTTTACAAACTTTAATCTACATGGAAATTACTATTTTCATATAAGGTAATGTAAAAATGATCTGGTTTCACCTGTTTTAAAAACAGATAACCATTTGGCCTTGACCATTTATTGCATAATACCTCCTTATCCACTGATAAAGTGCCACTTTTGCTATATATCAAGTGTGGATATTCTCTATATGTATAGATATTTCCCTTTTCAAGTTTTTAATAGTTTAATTTAGGATATATATATTTAATTTCGTAAATAAGATTGGCATGTAATTTTCTTTATAAAACTGTCTTTGTTTTGCTGTGATGGCCAGACATGGCCAGACATCCAGACATGATATTAGATCACAGAGATGCGGACTAAATATTAGAAATGATAGAGAAGTGATCTGGAACATGGCTACTCCACAGCCCTGAACTGCTTGAACTTTTACATTAGAGAGCAGTAGAGTTCAATCTTACTTGAGCTCTATTTGGGGGATCCAATCATTTTTTTGTCTGAAAATCTAATCTCAAATGATCTTATATATATTCTGTATTTTCTTGAGCTGTCTTAACATTTTAAGTAAAACATATTCATTTTTAAAGCTTCCGATTCATTGTGATGAGGTTGTTCATAATAATCTCTTATGATCTGTAAAATGCTCTACAATTACATGATATTTTGCATATCGTATGTTATTTGCGAATCTGTCTTTTTTTCCTTAGTGAGTTTTATTTTGTTTTTGTTTTTCTAGGATTTTATTTATTTTAGGGGGGAGAGAGAAAGAGCAAGTGGGGAGAGGAGCAAAGGGAGGGTACAAGCAGAGCCTGACATAGGACCTGATCCCACCACCCTGAGATGGTGACCTAAGGTGAAATCAAGAGTCACATGCTTAACCTACTGAGCCACCCAGGTGCCTCTGGTATTCATCTTTTTTTTTTTTTTTAAAGAATTCAATTTTATTCTTTCCTAAGATTTTATTTATTTATTCCTGAGAGAGAGAGAGAGAGAGAGAGAGAGAGAGAGAGAGAGAGGCAGAGACACAGGCAGAGGGAGAAGCAGACTCCACGCAGGGAGCCCAACGTGGGACTTGATCCAGGTCTCCAGGATCACGCCTGGGCTGAAGGCGGCGCTAAACTGCGGAGTCACCGGAGCTGCCCTGTATTCATCTTTTTAATAATCTTTATTGACCATTGTTATTGATTCTTTGTGACATAAGAGATAATTGCTAATTTCTCTTCTCAGGAATAGATTCTATAGCAGTAAGCTTTATTACTTTAGGTATAAAAACCGCATAACCTAGAATTCTTTTAAGGATGCAAGTCATTACAAACTTGTTCTGTTTTTTTTTGTGTAGCTGTTAGGCTTTAGTTTTCCACAGCTTTGGCTTGGGTAATTGATACATTTAAAATATATATGTATATATATAATTTCATATTTATTAATTGTAATTATAAACATTAGTCTCGTAAAAATCTTCTATGTTGTTGCAGTCCCATTCTTATTTCCAAATCTGTTTTTATTTTGTTTATATTTTCACTATGTGTCCTAGAGATTAGTCTGTTTCTCTGGTTTTGGAAGTTGTTCTAGCTTTTATTTACATAATGTATTATTTGTTGAATATATTTATTTGTTGAATACTACCTCACTGTTTTTTTTAATTTATAATCTTTTACTTCTATTTTGTTCTGTTTGTTACTATTATTGTTATTATTATATAATCCTTCCAAATATTCTTTGAATCATATTCCTAAGTGCTTGGGATATCAGAGGAATGTAAACCTTAGGGGAAGAAAGGGACTCCTTCTAATAGATTTTCCTGGGGAGCTAAGTTTTCATCATGTCCTTTATTTAGTAACTATTTAAATGGCTTTTTCAAAATGTTTGGGTCCTAGTTCTGTAAAAACTCTTCCCCTGTAGTTCTTTGATAAGATGAAAATCATGCAATTTTACTAAGAGATCTGCTTGGGGACAGACTGCAATAATATTCAAGTCCTGATGAATGCATTAGATGTATTGGCTCTCTGAACCCTTGAGAGATAATAATGAATAAGAATCTTGCAGTGGAACCCCAAGTCTTTATTTTAGCACATTTCCCCAGGTCATTCTGATACACAGCCAGTATATCTTTCCCACTGTCTCTAAACAGTAAAGTGTTTTGCTTGAAATAGGTAGAAATTTGTGTGGAATGAATGGACTTTAACTATTTCCCAATCATATGCAAAATGAAGCTGAAAAAAAGTTTTATCTTAAAATCTAAGGCATTAAATGAAGTGCTAAAGGATTCAGTTTTGCTTCATTGTGTTATCTGGTCACAAGTATCTGGTATCCCTTGTCTAGTCACAGAAGCAAAGATGGTTTCTGAACATGAGCTAATTGGCAAATATGATGCATTTTAAATGTACAAGGAGAAAACCTTTTTTAGTATATTTGATGGAGTTTAAACGTCTCAATTTTCAGGTTCCTTTATAAAAATGATTTTGGCTTTGTTAGCAGTGTGGTAGTGTCACTCTAGGAGTGTAAGATTTGAATGACATTTGTGAAAATCATGCATTTTCTGCCAAACTCTTCATAGTTCATGCTCATTTTCAGTGGTCAATTATCTCCACCTCAGAGTCCTACACAAGTGATGTACTTATTCCCAAGGGATAGGTGTCACTTCCATTTGATCATACTAATAAGATTCCGCATAGGGGCGAGCAGCTCTTATGCATGTTGGCAGAGCTGGTCCTGCTGATTAAATGTCCTTCAGAGGCACTCTATAAATTAAGGCACAGATCGGTGCTCCTGATCACCACAGCTCTTGTGCTCTCACACTAATTCTGTGATGTTGGGGAGCTCAGACATATTTCATATTTTTCAATTTCTTTATTTCCATGATGCAGAATTTGGAGAATATGAAAATGCATAAAACACACTTGAAATCATATTAACATTTTAAACTCCAAGCTTTTCTCTGTGAGATAGTGGGCATTTATCAGCTGTTTGATGAACTGCCATCTTTCGAACACCCTCCCAATGTCACATGATCAGTCCTTTGTTCTCAAGTTAGAAGCTAGAGCAGCATCTCTCAGTATTCCTATTGTCTACATGGTTCTGTTACTGAAAGTTAGAGTTTGGGGACCCAATCTGCAACCTTAAACCAACCTTCTTAGTTAACCTCCTTATATCCTTTAATAATGTACTAAATGTTACTTAGAATGGATTCTCAACTCTGCAACAAAGAACTCTGAACTTGTACTTTCTGTCACACTTGCTAACCACATTTTGATTTTCTTTTTGTCTTTCAAAAAATGCCATTTATCCCCAGCATGGGGCTCCTCATTTGATGTTCCTTCTGCCCCAAATACAGATATACTCAGAATTGGCACTTTTCATCTTTAGACTTCTGCTCTAACACCACCCATTCAAAGAAGCCATCCTGGCCATTCTTCACCTACCTAGTGGTCTCTACTATGTTCCTCATTTAGTTGGTTTATGTATGTTCATGTCTCCCTTAAAACACGAGGAGAGAATTCTAGTTTGTTTTGTTTACTGAAGTGTTGTCAGAATCTGAAATAAAGCCTGGCAAATAGTTAATATTCACTTTATATGAATGAATGGATGAATGAAAGAATATGCTTAACATATTGTTTAATTTTTTTAAAAGATTATTTATTTATTCATGAGCAAAAAAGAGGGAGAGAGAGACAGAGAGAGAAGCATGCTCCCCATGGAGCAGGGAGTCTGGCGTGGGGCTAGATCCCAGGACCATGGGATCATGACTGAGGGGAAGGCAGACACTTAACCGACTGAGCCACCCAGGCATCCTGTATTGTTTTATTTTAAAGAGTTTTTTAAGGACAGTATTAAGAATCATAGGTTTGGGGATGCCTGGGTGGCTCAGTGGTTTGGCTCCACCTTCGGCCCTGGGCATGGTCCTGGAGACCTGGGATCCAGTCCCACATCAGGCTCCCTGCAGGGAGCCTGCTTCTTCCTCTGCCTGTGTCTCTGCCTCTCTTGGTGTCTCTCATGAATAAATAAATAAAATCTTAAAAATAAAAGTATAGGTTTATATTTTGGCCTAGTAGGAGAAAGAATTGAGAAATTCAAGGTAGAATTGAGCTAGAGGCGGAGAGGATATCAAGAAAAGTGAGACTTTTTCAAAGGGAAAATGGTGAAGCCAAAGATAAACCCAAAGTATAGTAATTTGAGATTATCACATGTACATGCCTAGCAGGCATGTACTCAGAACCTCATGAGAAACTGCAATGTATAAAAGAAAATCTGAGAAGGCTAAGATGTCCCTGCCATTTTAATGCTTGGAATACTTAAGGAAAAAGAAGGACAGTTTAGGGAGCCTGTGTGGCTCAGTGGTTGAGCATCTGCCTTCAGCTCAGGGTGTGATCGCTTGTGCAGGGATTGAGTCCCACATTGACCTCCCTGCAGGGAGCCTGCTTCCCCTCTGCCTGTGTCTCTGCCTCTCTCTCTCTCTCTCTCTCTCTCTGTGTCTCTCATGAATAAATAAATAAAATCTAAAAAAAAAAAAAGAGCAGTATATAGAAATGGAAAAGGGAAATACAGTAAAACGTGTGAAGCAGTCCTGCCATTGTTGAAAATAAGTTTCCCTAAGAGTTTACATTGCTCTGAATGAAAAGTCTGAAACCATGATTTGGGGATAGGTTCTCCATTATCAAAAATAATTGTTTAAGATTTGTGTTCTAAAATCCATTCCTATGAAATAGGGGATGAAGCACTAATAATTTTTGAGAGAAAATTAATCTCTAAACTTTAATATGTAATAGTGGAATACTAGTTAAATCCTAATACTGACAAACTTGCAAATTATACCTTGTTAATCATTTTTCTAATTAGTGGATAGACATCTTGAAGCACCGTGATCGTTTAGATTTTAATTGTCAAATAGTGTTATCTACAGTTACTCCTTATGTCCTAAACAAAATAAAAAGAACAATTATGTCAAGACAGCAACTATAGTTTTGATGATTGTAGATCATGGCTAATTGGGTAATGGGCATGATTCAGCTCCATTGCTTCTCTGGTCAAAACAATTATGACCATAATTTCCCCTATGCCATGAGCACATATATGTTTTTCTCTCCAAAAAAATCTTGGTGTATAATGTAAATAAGTATATAAAGTTTCTCTCTCAAAAGGAATTACAGATTACACTTCAATTCACTTAAAAGATATTCAGAAATTATTACAACATGCCAATTAATACATACTTACTAATATCCATAATAACATTCACATAGTGTATTAATAACAATGAGCATTTATTGAGCTCATATTATGTATAGGGAGCTCTTACCAGGGCTTTACATAAATTAATATGTTTAATCCTCAGGGTTATCTTATAAGACAGGTTCTTTTTTATTCCCATGTTATATGTGAGAAATATAGCTTTTAGGAAGATCAAATGACTTAGTCAAGTTGGCACAATGAATGAATGGCAGGGTCAGGATTTTCACTCAGGGATCCTGTCACCAAGTCTGTGTCCTTAACCAGAGAATGATACCGCTGTGGTAGTGGGAAAAATAGGTGTTTTGAGTTAGCCCAGCTCAAATTTGGGCTCGAATATCAGTGCTGACTGTGACTTGAGAGCTATTCCTCAATCTCTCTCAAATTTAAAATCTTCATTTGCAATAAATAAGCAAAAATTAGTAAACAAATAAAAGTCACGAAGCCATAAAAATACCTCCTGCATATGTCTGGAACTAGCATAGTGTTTGAAGATAAGGTAGTGTGTAAAAGCACCTAGCACGCGGATCAGAATATGCTATGTCCTCAGGTGTCAGTAGTACTTTCCTTCCTGTGTTAGAAAATTGTCAAAATAAACCAGAAATCCTTTCTCTTGCTATCTTCTCCATTCTGCAATTTGAATGGGAGTGGGCTACTGTTGGGAGGCCTCCCCCAACTCCTGGCCCTGACACACACACTAAAACAGATGTGATTGTCAGGCTCGTGCATGCTGGAGACTGTTATTTCCTACTATTCCAGAAGCCTGAACAGTATCACTTCCAATATTGTGATTTGCCTCGGTCATTGTGTTTATTTCTTGGCTAATTTTTAAATGTAATATTTAAGAAGAAGAACCCCTCCTAACTGGTATATCTGCTTCTTTTATTTCAATTAATTAATTAATTAATTAATTAATTAATTTTAGAGAGTAAGAGAGAGAGTGCACTCCAGTAAGCGTGGGGAGGGGAAGGGCAAGGTGGAGTGAGGGAGGAGAGAATTTCAATGAGACTCTAAGCTGAATGAGGGGGCTCAAGTTGGGATCAAGGTGAGGTTCAATCTCAGGACTCTGAGATCATGACCCTGAGATCATGACTTGAGTGGAAACCAAGAGGCAGAAGCTTAACTGACTGAGCTACTCAGGCAACTCTGCCCTCTATATATGCTCTTTAACATTAATGCTATTGGATATAATTATCTGTCTGAAAAACTAACAAATTGGGTCCTTTCCTTTATCTTTTATTTTTTATTTGGGTACAATTTTCTTTTAATTTATTGATTTCAGGTTTCTGGATGATTGTGATAAATTTTCAAATATAAAAACAGACTTCTTATAGAACTATCATTTTATAATTTTCAGAAATGCACAAAAAGCTTTCATTTGGGGATTCCTTTAACAAATAAAATCATTTTAAAACCCCCAGTAGTGATGCTTTCTCTTTGATTCATGTTATTGGAAGTAATCTGTAGAACTGAAAATATTTCCCCAAATCAAAATTTATAATACTTCTGAAAATAAAAGACTGTGAAGCATTAGATTTAAGAACTTTATAGTCTCGGATTATCATTCTCTCCCTGTTGCTGATTACTATGGCTTACTTCCATTTTTAACATTCAATTGTAGATCATGTAATTAAAAATACCATTAATAGCTGACCACACCACATCACTGAAGAGATCAGAAACTGAGTCTATTTAAATAAATCTTACATTAAAAATAGACTGGCCTATAGGGGTTCTAGTTTGAGATAAAGAGCATGCTTTTTATATACAGGTGTGGCATCAGGGTCTCCTATATAGTGTGACATAAGGAGAGCCATGAGACACTTTTCTCTTATTAACCTTACATTCTTGCAATGTTTGTCTCAACTTTAGCACATTTCCTTAACCAACCAAGAGAAATATATTTGTAATAACAAATAAGTTGTGGATCTACAAATAACATTAGGTAAATAACATTAGGTAAGTTACCAGTCAATTATGGCATATGATGTTCTTTTGTTGAGAAAACAATATTTCTTACTATGTGGTTAATATCATATGCTCTAGTGAAAAAAAAAGACAGAAGCAAATGGAAATTCAGAAGTGATTTTCTGACATTATGAGAGGAAGTCATAGAAGTGAAAGAACAATGAGAACACTAGAGTGTTAAAGAGATAATAGGGTAGCAAGCGTCAGCAGAATAATTGAAAAGGGGAATTAATTAAATATATATCTGTTTCTTCCTGGGCTATCGGTCTGTTTCATACATTTATTTTTTGTATCCTTTTACCAATATCACACTATGAGAATACTCTAGGGTAGAATAAGTCCTGAAATTAGGTGATACAAGTCCTCTAGTGAGTATTTGTATGGTCAATTGATGAAATGTTTTGCCCCCTTTTCCCGGCCTTTTGTCTTTTTACTATTGATTTGTATTAGTTGTATAGATTTTCTGGACAAAAATCCTTTGTTGGTTTTACAAATTGCAAATCTTTTATTCTTACTCCTGGGCTTGCCTATTCATTGTTTTTTAATGACATCTTCAGATACAGAGAATATTTCTTTTGACAAAGTCCAATTTATCAATTCTGTTCTTTTCCAGTTAGTGCTTTATGTGTCTATCAAAGAAATCTTTGCTTCTCTGAATGGCTTGGAGATATTCTCCTATCACTTCTTTTAGATGATTTATAGTTTTAGCTTTTGCATTAAAGCCTACAATATATCTTGCATCAGATACTTACTGAAAAGAAATGAAAACATATGCCAACATAATATCTTTGACAAGAATATGTACAGCAACCTTATTCATAATAACCCTATGACAGAAAGCAAATTGCTATGAAGAAGAAATAGATAAACAAATCCTATTGTACTCGTACAATGGAATACTACTGAGCAATAAAAAAGAACATGCTACTGATACACTCACAACTCTGATGAATCTCACACATGTTATGCTGCACAAGAGGAACCAGACACCAAGGAATACATTTCTATGATTCTATGTGTATGATGCCCAAGAACAAACAGAATAATTTTAAGGTCATAAAAATCAGAAAGCGGTTAACTTTGTTACCAAGGTGGTGATAAGGTAGGTTCTTATTGTCTAATAATGAGCAGAAATAACTTTATGGGATTACAGAAAAGTTCTATATCTTGTTTTGGATGGTGGTTATATGATGTATACAGCTGTCAAAATCTATCAAAATGAACACTTGAAATATCTACATTTTATTGTATGTCCCTTATACATCAATAATAAAAAGAAATAGAAGGACATTAAAAGGAATAATGGCATTTTATTAATGGCAGTTATAATGTGAACTGTCATTTCATAAATAGTATGCCCCTTGGAGTTGTACTGTCTGCGAACTATGGCTGTGTCCAGTGGCCATAGCAACCTACACACAGATACCAGGAGCAGCATTACTCTGACTTGATGTAATAATATACAAGCAGCCATTTAGCAACAGCCGTTATTTTGTGCTTGCTTACTTAGTTTTAAGCACTTTGCAGCTATTATTTCAATTAATTGATCATTAGAGGCCACAGTAATTTTTATTATCAACTGACTATGGAGCTTTTCTTTGCCCCTTGCTAATGAGGTCAGTAACGTGAGTCTATGACTTTAAAATGGTGAAAATTCATCAAAAGCCAATGTGTATGAAGAGATGATAAAGAAGAAACATATTCCTAAACTAGCAAAGTGTGACTGTCAGTTTGTTTTAATGCCCAGGACTAGCCCTAGGCAAATGTTTTAATAGGGAAGTTTATCTTCAGTGTCTCATGAACCCTTCCTCTAATAAAATCACATCACTTTAATAAAAAGCACATCCCTTTTACTGCTGCCCCCAAACACTCCATTTCACTTCATGGAGCTTACCTAGAGTTTCTGTATGTGTCCTGTACATATTTGCTATGTTTCTATGTGTGTTGCTCATACTGAATCACTCATTCCTCATAGTAAGCTTGCTTGGTAGGGACATTTATTTCTTCATTTGACATAAGTTGGAACTGACGCACAAATATTAAGTAACTTCCCAGAAACAACATGGTTCAAACATAAGAGATTCAGTATTGGAGTCAATGCAATTCAATGCCAGAGCTTTGCATCCTCGATCACCATACTTTGTGTCTCTCTCAAATGTCCCTTCATTGTTATACTATTTACCTCTAAAACATATGGGTTTACATTGCCTCTTATTACTCTCATTTCTTCAAAAGTGCACTCTGCCTTTCCCCACAGGCATACAAGATGACACTCAGACACCAACAGCTAATAGAGGAGATAATATTATTCATCAAGTCCCTTTAGTACAAATTATTCATAGGCAACCATCTTCTCTATCGATTCAACCAACATGTATTTACTAAACACTCTGTATGAGAAACTTGTTGACTCTGAGGGTTCAGATCCTAAGAAGGACTCTCTTGGAATATAGTCTCAAATTTCAGACATTTCAGGAGGGATGATATTCTAATGCTGGAGTTACTGCTCTCCTGGAAACAACTCAGTGTTGTCATCTTAAAAACTGATGCCACCAATCCTATCTTTCACTGATTAAAATTCCAAGCCCTGAAGACTACAAAAGAGAAACAGCTAGGGCTTAGAACAGGATCTGAAACATAAAGGTTAGAGTACTTTTTACAGGCTGTGGCCACCACCACCATGACAGCCAAAACACTCGGGTAGAGATGGTGTGGCCCGTTTAGACCTGAAAAGTATCTGAAAATTCCAGTGACAGTGACTCATCTCATGGTTGGACTGTCACCAATCATGAGGGTTCTGATCTAGAGATAGTGAATTCTGAACATGGTATAGCCAGTGACAGTTGTGGGCTCACTCTAGAATATATATCTTTAGAGCAAGAGAGGCTCTAAGTATTGCAGTCAGAGCAGGGAGAGCGTAGCCAAAATGGCACAGGGTAAATAGAAGAAACTGCTTATCCAGCGTTGATGGAAACGAAACCAGCAATTGAGAGAGAAGAAGTGTCTATTTTGGAAATGTCAGTGATGATTCTGATATTATCAACCTTAAGGCACCTAAGTTAGAAGAAATTAGAAATCAAGAAGCTATAGTTGTTGAAGGAGCATAGAGTTCAGAAGATTTCAACATGGGCTAGGGGTGCTGGGTGTCTCAGTCAGCTGAGCCACCAACTCTTGGTTTCGGTTCAGGTCATGACCTCAGGGTCCTGGGATTAAGCCCAAGTGGGACTCCCTGCTGAGTGTGAAGTCTGCTGGAGATTCTCTCCCTCTCCCCCCTCCCTCTGCTCTCTCTTTCTCTCTCAAATATATAAATAAATAAATAAATAAATAAATAAATAAATAAATAAGATCTTAAAAAAAGAACAAAACAAAAAACAAGGGTTTTTCTTCCAGTAGCCAGTATACATTCTGTCAGCCAGAAACTGTATTTTCATCCCAGCCTAGTGATGATAAATCAAGTAGTGATGAAACAAGTCATCAGCCTAGTCCTGCCTTTAGATGATGCCATGCTAGGAAGAGGACGTTCTAGTCCAGAATCTGAGAAATGGCTATTCCCTGAATAAGAAATGGAACCCTCTAAGGAGTTGTGTGAATGCCAGTTCAGCAGTGGTCTCAATAAGTGTGTTATACTCGCCTTGGTTATTGCAACTGGCGTGGGGTTTGGACATTTCTATGGCACAATTCAGATTCAGAAGCATCAACAGTCAGAAAGATATGTGAAGATGAATCAAATGATAAGAAGGATTCTCTTTCCCTATGTCAACAGGAACAAGAATATTTTATAGATTATAAGTCATTGAAGGGAAGTCTTGTAAGATGTTGGGCCCTTATTGAAGAAGAGATGTCCTTTGACACTCAGAAAAAGAATCTCGATACAGAGAAGCAGTATTAAACATATCTCTGGAAAGGGAAGAAAAAGCCTTATCTTCATTACAGGAAGAGTTAAGGAAACTAAGAGAACAGATTAGGATATTGGAAGATAAAGGGACAGGGACTGAATTACTTACAGAAAATCAGAAATTCAAGCAGCATCTGGAAGAAGAAAAGCTGAAGACACAGCTTCTTTAATCAAACGGAGACTCTGCAGAAGCAAAGATGCTAAGGGAGGAGCTAGAGAGAGAATGACTAATAACCATGGCTTTAAAAGTGGAGCTCCAGCAGCAGGGCTCTAGTGAGTCATACTGCAACCCAGACTCTCCCAATGTAGTGACTGAAAAAAAGAAAAAGGAAATAGAAATCTTACAGGAAAGACTCACTGAGCTGGAACAGAAGCTAAAGCTCAAACAGCAGCATTCCGATTTGTGGAAAAGTCTGTATAGTGAGGCAAAAGATCAAAATGTAAAACAAAAAAATGATGGAAAATAGAAAGGGAGCAGAGAAAACTACAGGATTAAAAAGAAGTTGAAGGAGATTATTTTTTGGTTCAGTTAAGAAAATATTTGATGCCATGAAGAATTCCACCAAGGAGTTTGTGAGGCATCATAAAGAAAAAATTAACCAGGCTAAAGAAGCTACATAGAAAATCTAAAAAAGTGTTTGAATTCAGTTAAATCTATTTCCAGGCATCTCAAAGAGACACCAAGAATATCTTTGATGAAGAGGGCAATCAAAGATTTGGTGCCACAAAAGTAGAAACAGCTAGAAAACCAACCATAGTCTTTAGTGAATATTTACACCCACAGTAAAAGGCAAATACACAAAACCAGACTAATAAGGGCCCTACTGTGCAAAGAGAGGAAAGGAGAGAAATGCCAACTCACTGAAGAATTTAGAAAAATACAAACTGATAGAAATGCAGTGCTGTGTATGGCTGTAGTGAAAACTATGATTCTTTCAGAATGTCTTGTTCTGGTATATTAGAATGTGTTCAACAGGAATCCAATAGCCTTTTTAATATGAAAGCATTGAATGCTGTAAGGGTAGATGAATTCAGACAGTTAAGAAGCATTTATTAGAAAAACTAGATAGCTTTCATCATTGGAGAGAACTCAATCAATACATCAATGAGTTTTTCCCAAATGGTGTCTTTATACATGATCAGAAGCTCTTTACGGGACTTTGATAATGATGTTAAGGGCTATCTTAAAGACATGAAGGAATATCAAGTAGATAATGATGGGGTGTTTGAGAAGCTGGATGGATACACATATATGGACATTTCTTTGGTCACACTCTTTCCCCTTCATATGGATTCAGTCAACCAGATAAAAAGCAATGTATGGTAAATATTGAAAACTCCAGGCATCAAAAACAAGACCAGAGCCCCCTCAACCACAATCTTATAAAAGGGAAGGTAAATGACATAAATATGGTCTCACTAGTGGAAGGCACATGGCAAATCTTGAAATGGAATTGGGGTAGTTACCTTTTGAGCCTAAATTTTGATCATCATGATTAAGTTAGATGAGAAAATGGCAACAGAAACATGGATGCTTTCTGCCATGTTTGGTGTTGAAACTAAAATGAAATTATCAAGATAATATCTTTCTATCATTTCTAAGTATCAATTCGATGACTTCACATTATTACTCAGAAGCATCAAGCAAAATCTTACTAACTTACATTTTCCTGTAGTTTAGCTTTGTTGAATTTTTTTTTGGCACTCGGAATGTTCAACTGTAGGTTTAAGGAAGCCAGGCATGCAAAGGATTTTGTGCAGGAAATGAATCTTCCTTTCCGTGCATGAGCCTAAAGCAAGCTCAAATCATATGACAAAGTGTAATTAACATTGATAGTCGTATTAAATTTGCAGTAGAGCTTGAAAAAAGTACATTGTGATGGAATTTCATCTTTAACATTTTATAATCTTGTCCTTGCTTCTTGTCCCTTTATGGATTCAAGAGCCCGTTGACTTGTGAAGAATTCTCTGCCTTCTTAGGAGCTTGCTGACTTGTTCTCTTGTGAAATTTCTTGCACATCTGAATATTGTGGAAGAAACAATAAAACTATATCATGAGGAAAACTAAAGGTCTTCATTTAAAATCTGGCATTTGTATTAATGTATGATTTTATACTTTGTGATATTTTTTATACATTTCCTCGGTTAGTGATATTTGGTAAAACCACTGGGCTTATTTGCTAGTTCCATGAATCTTACTCAGTGTTCACAGGAGTATTTATGCAACCTCTGAATATTTCTACCCAGCAACGTCTACTTCTCAAAGAAAGATTTAAACACAGTTCAGAATTCCATCTTTTGTTGAGTTTCCCTTTTAATTTCCATTTATAGTCATATATGTGACTTCCAGGTCCACCTTCTGGCAAGTGAGTGTAGAAGAACACAGCAATTCTATCATAGTGCTTGAAATTAGGAAAGCACTTATTTCCTAGAAGTAAACAAATGTTCAATTAAAAAAGTCTATGTTTTTCTGGAAAAAAAAATACCATCTATTCTTATGTCTGCTTCCTATCGCTGCTGTAACAAACTACTACATATTTGCTAGCTAAAACAAAACAAAACAAAACAAAAAAACCCCACAAATTTATTATCTTACAGTTTTGGAGTGCCAAAATCTGAAGTGGGTTTCACTAGGTCAAAATTAAGGTGTTGGCAGAGCTGGAGGTTCTAGGGGAGAATCTATTCCCTTGAATTTTCCAGAGGCTGCCTGCACTCTTAGCCTCTTCTGCATTCAAAAGTCAGCTGAATCACTATATTGTGCAATTGAAACTATTATAATACTGTATGTTACCTACCCTGGAATTAAAATAAAAGCAAATGAACAGACGAATTCCCCAAAGCCAGCAGTGCCTAGCACCTTTACATTTCCATCTGACCTCCTGCTTCCCTTTCAACTTGTAAGGACCTCTGAGACTTCTTCAGGCCCTCCTGGATAATCCTGGATTATCTCTTCATCTAAAGATTCTTAATTTAATCACAACTCCAAAGTCCCTTTTTGCCATGTAAAGTAACATATTCCTAGGTTTTAGGGATTAGGACGTGGACATGTTGGAGCAGGGGACATTTTCTACCTATCACATTATAGGAACACTTTCTTACAGTTGTATATTCCATAATAACTCTCTGTATTGGAAACACAGCTATCCATAAATCATATAATTAATACTCAGGATATATGTTATGCCTGAAGTAAATTTCTTTTGAGACTTCCTCAAAAGTGTCCCAGAAGGAAAAAAAAAAAAGCATTCTGTAAACATTCTTAATTGGCACAGAAATCACTCCACAGAATATCTAGACGATAGACACATGTATTTTAATAGACTCTTGTCCCTCCTTCCTCCCTCCTTTTCCCTCTCCTCCAATCCTGTCTCTCTTGCACACACACATACATGCACACACATCTACATCATCTCTACTTACTACTAACAGCAAATGCACAGTGATAAAGAAAATATCTAGTTCAGAAGTATATCGTGCTTGGTCTTAAATAAAAAGCACTCATATAAGGAGAAAAATATTTAAAATGTCCAGGGGATTGCTTGAAAGGTGTGAAACATCCTTCCCAGGAGAAATAATCTCATAGTTTAAGCTAAATTTATGGCAAGAATTTGACGGGTTGGCTCAGTCCTCTGGTCCCTCTGGGGCAAAATGCAATGTGCTGGACTTGGCAGATGAGTCAGAAAGCAAGAATCCACATTGAACTTGCTTCTGAGAAGGAAAAAATTCTCTTTAATGAATGCTTTGGAAAGGTTTCTTGAGCACTAGCCTTGGTAGATGTTGGATTCAAGATCATTAACCACCCAAGATAAACAGTCCATGGGAGGTAGTGTTCTCCCCATACGTGGGTTGCAAATGGACTAGTTGTTTACAATAGCTGCAGTAAAATGAGAACAAAGTTAAGTAGTGATGAGTCAACTATGCAAGCCTCTTTCTCTAAAAGTGCAAGGACAAATAGCATCAATTTCCAAATTTGAAAATTACTCAAAAATATACAATTTATTCAATTCAAAAAATTTGCCAATGAATTATTTAGAAGGATCAGCAGAATGATAGGATTAGATTTCCAAATCTTCTTCTTAGTAGCTGAGGGACTTTGCTTAATAAATTACTTAGCTTCAACATATTTCAGGTTTTTTACCTTTAAAATGAGGGGGACAATACATTTGCCCAGCCTACATTGCAGTGTTGTTGTGAGGATTATGATGACCTGAAAGAATAGTCGGGAGTCACTCGGCAATATACTGTCAAGCAATGAAATTTCACACCAGCTTTATTAAATATTCATACTTGTAAAGCATTTATAACAATGCCTGACACGAGTTTGTAAATTATTACCAAATGTTAATTCAAGATATGAAATGTAGTAACAAATGAAGCTGCAGATTTTTAGTCTTTCTTTGTCAACTTTAGAATAATCAGTATCCAGTTACAGTGTGCAATTCAGTGAGTTAAGACACATGTGTACACTCGTTAAACACTCTCCTGATCAAGATAAATAACATTTGCATCACCTTCAAAAGTTCCCTCATACCTGTTCATGGTGTGAGTATAGATTATTTTGAACTTTATAGAATTTCATATAAATGGAATCATGAAGTATAGACTCTCTGGTGTCTAGCGCCTTTTCCTCAGCATAATATTTCTGACTTCTTCTAGCACAATGTTACTTACTGCATGTTTCCTTGGTTCCATTTTATAGCTGCATAGTATTCCATTGTGCTGCATATAATAATATCCATTTCCTTGCTAATCAACATTTGAATTGCTTTCAGTTTTTAACTGTTATAAATAAAATTACTGTGAGCATTTTTTTTTTAAGAGAGAGAGAGAGAGAACATGTGCATGAGCCAGGGGGATGGGGGTTGGGCAGAGGGAGAGGGAAAGAGAGAATCTTAAGCAGGCTCTACACTCAGCACAGAGCCAGTCACAGAGCTTGAGTGCACAAACCTGAGATCATGACCTGAGCCAAAATCGAGAGTTAGACATTTAACTGACTGAGCCACCCAGGGCTACCACTCTGAGCATTTTTACCTGTCTTTGTGAGGACATAAGTTTTTATTTCTCTTGGACAAATCTCAAGGAATGAAATTTCTGGGTCATATGTAAATGTATGTCTTCAAGAGCAACTGCCCAATTGTTTTTGCAAAATGGTTCTGTCATTATACTTCCCCATCAATGATGTAGTTTTCTCCAAATAACTGACAACAATCATTTTCACCAGTTTTTATTGTAGCCATTTGCATGTGTATAGCAGCATCTCATTGAAGTTTTACTTTACTGTTTCAACTAATGATGTTTATTAATATTTCATATATCTTAAGAATTATTCTCGAAACAAATTTTACATTGTATGATAACTAATTTGAATTTAAATAAAACTTTAAAAAAAAAAGTAATAAATAAATAAATAAAAACTTTAAAAAAAGAATTATTCTTAAATTTTTACTAAATTTTAAAATGGTATTACTCATTGAGTTTTAAAAATTCTTTTTACATTCTAGAAACAAGTGTATCTGTACATATATGTGTGTGTATATATATTATATATATGTGTGTATATATATATTATATATATTCTCTCTTAATTTGTGATTTGCATTTTTCACTTCATTAAGCTTGTCTTTAGAAGGGTAATTTTTTATTTTGATAGAGTTCAATTCATTATTATTTTTCTTTTTTGTTTCATGCTTCTGACAACCATCTAAGAAATTTTTGGTTATCTATTACATTAAAAATGTTCTCATACTTTTCCCTAGAAATTTTACAATTTTAACTTTTACATTTAGTTCTATGGTTTATTTCATAATAATTTTCAAGCATGATGTGAATGAATTTAAGTTGTTTTTTTCTTTTATGGTGCAGATGTCCTGTTGTTGAAGGCTCATTTCTTTTTTTTTTTTTTCTTTTTTTTTTTCTTTTTATTTGCTTGGAAAAATAATTTCTTTTTAAATTTTCTGTTTTTGGGAGGGGGCTTTTTTAAGCCTTTATTTTGATTCCAGTTAGTTAAGGTGCACTATTACATTAGTTCAGGTATATAACTAGTAGTTCAACAATTCTATATATCACCCAGTGTTCATTATGACAAGTGCTGTCCTCAATTCCTGTCACCTATTTCACCCATCCCACCACTCACCTTTCTCTAGTAGCATCAGATTTTTCTAGAGTTAAGAGTCCGTTTCCTTGGATAAAAAAAAAAGATGTGGTATATATACACAATGGAATATCACTCAGACATAAAAAAAAAAAAATCTTGCCATTTGCAACAACGTGGATGAAACTAGAGGGTATTATGCTAAGTGAAAGAAGTCAACCAGTGAAAGACACTTACCATATAAACCCACTCCTATGTGGAATGTAAGGAACAAAACAGAAGATCATAGGGGAAGAGAAGGGAAAAATAAGACAAGATGAAATCAGAGAGTGAGACAAATCATAAGAGGTTCTTACTCATAGGAAACAAACTGAGGCTTGCTGGAGGGGACCAGGATGGGAGGACAAGGTAACTGGGTGATGAGCATTAAGGAGGGCACGTGATGTAATGAGCATTGGGTATTATATGAGACTGATGAATCACTGACCTCTACCTCTGAAACTAATACTGTTATATGTTAATTGAGTTTATTTTTTTTAAAGATTTTATTTATTTATTTTTATTTATTTTTAATTTTTATTTATTTATGATAGCCACACAGAGAGAGAGAGAGAGAGGCAGAGACATAGGCAGAGGGAGAAGCAGGCTCCATGCACCGGGAGCCCAAAGTGGGATTCGATCCTGGGTCTCCAGGATCACACCCTGGGCCAAAGGCAGGCTCTAAACTGCTGCATCACCCAGGGATCCCAATTAACTGAGTTTAAATTAAATAAATAAAATTTTAAAAAGAGTCTGTTTCTTGATTTCTCTCTCCCTCTCTTTTTTCCTCTTTACTTATTTGTTTTGATTTTTAAATTCTACATATGACTGAAATCATATGGTATTTTTCTTTCTCTGGCTTATTTCGCTTAGCATAATAAGACTATAGTTATATTCATGTCAGTGAAAATGGCAAGATTTCATTCTTTTTCACAGTTGAATAATATTCCATTGCGTATATATAAACTGCTTCTTATCCATTCATCAACAGATGGACACTTGGGCTGCTTCCATTGTTTGGCTATTGTAAATAATACTACTATAAACGTGGGGTGCATGTATCCCTTTGAATTAGTATTATATTGTATTCTTTGAATAAATATTCCCTGTATTTGAATAAATACTCAATAGTGCAATTGCTGGATAATAGGGTAATTCTATTTTTTGCCTTTCTGAGGAACCTTCATACTTTTTCCATAGAGGCTGCACCAGTTTGCATTCTAATAGTGCAAGAGGGTTCCTTTTCCTCCACATCCTTACCAGCCCCTGTGGCTTCTTGTGCTATTGGTTTTGGCCATTCTGACAGATGTGAGATTACAGCCCATCATGGTTTTAATTTGTATTTCCTGACCACAAGTGCTGTTGAGCATCTTTTCATATATCAGCCATCTGGATGTGTTCTTTGGGACAATATCTATTCATGTCTTCTGCCCATGTTTAATTGGATTATGTTTTTTGGGTGTTGAGTTTATCAGTTTTTTATATATTTTGGATACATCATTTATTTTATTTTATTTATTTTATTTTATTTTTATTTTATTTTATTTTTATTTTTTTCAAGATTTTTTATTTATTCATTCATGAGAGACACAAAAAGACAGAGACAGAGACACAGGCAGACGGAAAAGCAGGCTCCATGCAGGGAGCCTGATGGGGGACTCAAACCCAGGTCTCCAGGATCATGACCTGGGCTGAAGGCGGCGCTAAACCGCTGAGCCACCCAGGGATCCCCTGGATACACAATTTAATGCCTTTATCAGACATGTTGTTTGCAAATATCTTCTCCCATTCTATAAATTGCGTTTTAATTTTCTTCATTTTTCCTTCACTATGCAGAAACTTTTTATTTTGATGTAGCCCCAACAGTTTATTTTTGCTTTTGTTTCCCTATTCCCAGGAGACATATGTACAAATGTTGCTATGACTGATATCAGAGAAGTTACTACCCGTGTTCTCTTCTAAGATTTTAATGGTTTCAGGTCTTATATTTAGGTATTTAATCCATTTTGAGTTTATTTTTGTTTATGGTATAGGAAAATGGTCCAGTTTATGTTGTTTGCATGTAGCTGTAAGTTTTCCCAAAATCATTTGTTTAAGAGACTTTTTCCCATTGGATATTCTTTTCTGCTTTGTCAAAGATTAATTCACCTTATGATTTTGGATTTATTTCTGGGTTTTCTATTCTGTTTTACTGACCTATAGGTCTATTTTTTTTTTGTGTGCCAGTACCATACTGTTTTGACTTCTACAGCTATGTAATATAACCTTTTTTTTTTTTTTTTTTTGTAATATAACTTGAAGTCTGGAATTGTGATGCCTCCACCTTTGTTTTTCTTTTTTCAAGATCACTGTCTTTTCAGAGTCTTTTGCAATTCCATAGAAATTTTAGAATTATTTGTTCTAGCTCTGTGAAAAATGCTGGTGGTATTTTGGTAGGGGCTGCCTTCAATCTGTATATTGCTTTGAATAGTGTAGATATTTTAACAGTATTTGTTCTTCTAATCAATGAGTATGGAACATCTTTCCATTTCATTGTGTCATCTTCAATTTTTTTCATCAATGTTTTATAGTTTTCAGAGTTCAAGTCTTTCACTGCTTTAGTCAAGTTTATTCCTAGGTATCTCACAATTTGGCTGCAAATATAAATGCATTGTTTTCATGATTTTTCTACTGATTGATTATTGGTGTATATGAATGCAAGAGATTTCTATACATCAATTTTGTATTCTGCAACTTTCCTAAATTAGTTTATCAGTTCTGGAAGGTTTTTGATGGGGTCTATTGGGTTTTCTATATACAGTATCATGTAAGAATAGACATTCCTGTCTTGTTCCTAACTTTAGGAGAAATGCTCCCAGTTTTTCCACATTAAGGATGATGCTAGCTGTGGGTTTTTCATAAAAGACCTTTATCCTGTTGAGAAATATTCCCTCTAAACTTACTTTGTTGAGGGTTTTTATCATAAATGGATATTGTAGTTTGTCAAATGTTTTTTCTGTATATCTTTTTGTCTGCATCTTTCTCTTACTAGTGTGATGTATTACTTTGATTTGTGAATATTGGGATATATTTGCAATATAGAGATAAAGTTCGCTTGGATCTTTGTGAATGATTTTTAAAATGTATTTTTGGAATCAGTTTGCTAGTATTTTGTTGATAATTTTTGCATGTGTGTTCTTCAGGGATATTGACCTGTAGTTCTCTTTTTTAGTGGTGTCTTTATCTGGTTTTGGTATCAGCGTAATGCTGGCCTCATATAATGTATTTGGAAGCTTTCTTTCCTTTTCTGTTTTGGAATAGTTTCAGATGAATATGTGTTAACCCTTCTTTAAATGTTTTGTAGAATTCACCTGTGAAACCATCTGTCCTGGATGGCTTATTGGGAGTTTTTTGATTACTGATTCAATGTCTTTGCTAGTAATTGTTCAAATTTTCTATTTCTTCCTGTTTAAATTTTGGTAGTTTAAATGTTTCTAGGAATTTATCCATTTCTCATAGGTTGTCAATTTGTGGGCACATATATTTTCATAATATTCTCTTATAACTATTTATATTTCTGTGGTTTTGGTTGTTATCTCTCCTCTCATATTTGTAGTCTTAAGTATTTGGGTCTTTTTTCTCTTTTTTTTTTCTTGAAAATATTGAATGAAGTTTATAAATTCTACTGATTTTTTTCAAAGAATCAGCTCCTTATGTCATTTGATCTGTTCTCTTGTTTTTTTTTCTTTAAAGTTTATATATCATTTATTACTTCCTTTTATTTCTGCTTTAAGATTTTTTCTTTACATTATATTTTTCAAATTTAATTGAAATATATTTTGGTGTGGATCTGGTTTTTTAAATTTTGATGGGAGTTCTCTGTGCCTCCCAGATCTGAATATCTGTTTTCTTCCCCAGATTAGGGAAGTTTTCAGCTATAATTTCTTTAAATAGATTTTAAGCCCTCTTTTCTCTTTTTTTCTGGGACTCCTATAATATGAATGCTATTATATTTGATGGAGTCACTGAGTTTCCTATGTCTACTCCTGTTTTGAATAATTCTTTATTCCTTTCTTTTGTTCAGCTTGATTACATTCCATTACTCTGTCTTTTAGGTCAATAATCCATTCCTCTGCTTCTTCTAGCCTGCTGTTCATTCCATCAAATGTGTTTCTCATTTCATTTATCGAGACCTTTATCTCTGCTATGTTTTTCCTTATTTCTATGTTAAGAGTGTCACTCAGTCTCCCAGTCTTTCCTAAAGTCCATTTAGTATCCTATGATCATTACTTTCAATTCTCTACCAGCTACGGTACTTATATTGGTTTTGCCTAAATCCCCAGTTGTGGCCTTGTCCTATTGTTTCATTTGGGATAAATTTCTCTGTCTTCTCGTTTTGTCTAAGCCTCTGTGTATGTTTCTGTTTTAGGAAAGGCAGCAATGTCTCTTGTTCCTAAGAGTAATGGCCTCATGAACAAGAGCTCCTGTAGTGTCCTGCCATAAAGAGTCCCATCTTCCCCAGGGCCTAGTACATCCAGGAGTGTCTCCAGTGTGTGCTGCATATGCTCTGCTGTTCTGTGCTGCCTATTTTATCCTTCAGGTCTGTCACTTGCAGAGGCTTTCTTTGCCCGTTGTGGGCAGAGTTTGGTCCTTGGACTGAATGTGGTGTTTTAACTAGGTGTTAAACTGTTTGAACTATAGTGTGTAGTGGGGGTGAGGGATGGGGACTAGAGGTGAGAGGCCTTGTAAGCAGGTTAGGTAGCCAGTGTCTAGCGAGTGCTGGTGCTATGTTGATTGCTGCAGGGGTTGCTGTGCTTATGCTGTGGGGCTGGCCAGTTCCTTTGTTTTCCCTTTAGGGGAATGGTGTCTGTGAATGGTGTCTCTCTGGATGCAGTCTGAGATGAGCAAATAACCTCTGCACCGCATGCTCCAGTTGCAATTCAGATTACTCTTTCTATACTTTATGTCCATGGGTTGTTTGCCTGCCTTCTCTCCAAGAACAGCACAGTGTCCTCTCCAGGCTGTATCCCAGACAAGCCCACTGGTCTTTAAAACTCCAGGTTTTAAGTCCCACTGGTTGCAAGAAATCAAGAAATTCATCCTCTCTCACTTTCCAAGCAAGATGCTATGGGAATTCATTTCCTTTTGCACTCCCCTGTGTGCTAGTCCATTTCTCACCTTTTCTCTGACACCAGGGCTCCCTACCCACTGCAGTGGCCACAATCTGTTTTTCTCCCACCACTGGATCTCTGCACCTTCTAGCTTCCTCAATGTGGCCTCTTCCCTACCTTTTGTTACATAGTTTGTTCTATCAGTCTTTAAGTCAATTTCTGGGCATATTTAGAATGGCTTGATAGTTATCTAGTTGTATTTGTAAGACAAGGTCAGCTTAGGGTCCTCCTACCCTGCCACCATCTCCCAACCTCCTCTTTAATTTTTTTATATTTTTTTATTTATTTATTTTTTCCAACCTCCTCTTTAAGACTCATTTCTTGAAATGATTTCTTCTTCCTCTTTAAGACTCATTTCTTGAAATGATTTCCTCTTATCTCAGAATTACCTCGACCCATTTCTCAAAATTCAATAGGCCATAATGTGTGTGTGCTTATTTCTGGACTTTAAGTTCTGCTCTATTGAGCTATATGTCTGTCTCTTTGTCTAATTTTTACTACCTTGATTATGATAACTTTATATAGTAAGATTTAAAATAAAGGTAATGCAATTTTTCCATCTTTTTTTTTCTTTTTCAAGATTGTTTTGGCTACTCATCATTTGCAGCTCCATGTGAGTTTTATAAGTAGATTGTTAAAATTTAGAAAGGTATTTGTTATACTGATTGCATCTGCAGATCAACAGATAAATTGGTATCTTAATATTGAATTTTTTCTGGTTCATGGTTTCATGAACATGAACCAGAAATGATCATGGTTTATATCATGGTTTATATATCCATTTACTTAAGATGCTTTTTTATTTCTTTCAGCATAACTTTGTAGTTTTGTACTTATTTTATTAAAATATACCTAAGCATTTCATATTTTTGGCTGCTATTTTTAATTGAATTGGATTTTAAAATTTTATTTAGAACTTTCATTGCTCTCATATAGAAATTTCTATATATTAATTTTTATGTTATGGTCTTGCTAAATACATTTATTATTTATTACTTTTTCGTAGATGTTTTAGGATTATGCATATATCATACATTTATGAAAAAATACCATGTTGCTTTTTCTTTCCATTCTGTAAAGTTTTTTATGTCTTTTTGCTTGTCTCATTGCACTGGCTAAGACCTTTAGTATATGATCAACTTTGGTGGCAAGGATGGACATCTTAGCCTTGTTTCCAGTCTTAGGGTGAAAGTATTCAGTCTTCTATCATTAAGTACCTTGGTAGCTGTAATTTTCCTCATTATTCATCTTAAGGAAATGCTTCTCTGTCTAGTTTGTTCTGGGTTTTTATCACGAGTAATAGCTTTTATAAAACAATTTTTTTACACGTATTTACATTATCATGTGTTTTTCTCCTGCTCTACTTGGTTATTAAAGTAAATGACATTGATTAATTTTTCTGAATATGTTAAATCAACCTGGCATATCTGAGGTAAATCTGGCATCATAAGTGTACATTACCCTTTCTGTATATGGCTATAGCCTACTTGTGAATAATTTTTAAAGAATCTATGTGTGTATATTCAAGAAGGATATTGGCCTGTAGTTTTTGGTTTTTATTTTTTTTCATAATATCACATTGGTATTATTTTTTATGAGACAGAGAAGGAAAGAAGGAATATTCATACACATAGAAACAATCCAGGATCATGTAATATATTATAAAATTCCCACAATGCAGAAAACTTTTATGTATCTTTCTCATTAGATTTAACAAACCTCAAGAATAAAATTCTCTTACTCACCTGACAGCTTAGTTGAAGGCTTTGTTACTAATTTGGTAGATGTGATTGTTGTTTGGTAAATATAAGCTTTTACCTCCTCTATGAAAAGGATATATCTTCCTACCCATTGATATTGAAGCTGGTCATGTGATTTGCCTTGATCAATAGAATATGGAGGGATTGATCAGGCTAAGGGTCATTTTTAAATCTAGGCCTTAAGAAGCAGTGCATTTTTTTTTTTTTTTTTTGCTTGCTCATTTGAATGTTTCCAACCTTGGCACTGGGAGAAGAACATACCTTAGACAGATGCTACTCCTACAGCCTATGCCCAGAATGAAACACTAGGAACAGACCTGAGTCTGACTTTTATTCCAAAAGCAGAACTATTCCAGATAACATGAAGCCTAGTGAATAAGCAGTAAGAGTTTACTGCTGTATGCCCCTGGTATTTTTGTGGTTGCTTGTGCAGATAAGCTGACATATATACACTTAAAAATTAATGAATATGGATATGAAATTTTGCTTATAGTTATGGCTGAGTAGCTTCCACTGGGACACCTCTCCCACAAATCACATTAGGCGGTGAACAATATAGACAAAGGATAATTGCTTGAAGTACTAAAGAGCAACCAAAAGCAGCTAGATACTGGAAAGTGGGGATGGTAGTTAAAATTTGGAATAAAGGAATGAAACATTGTGAGGTTTTTTGTTTTTTTTTTTTTTTGGTGGGGGGTGGATTGTGTCTTGAGAATGAATAGCAGTCAGGGCCATGAAGAGCGATTAGAACCCAGATAGGGAAAAAGCCAGAGTTGAGAGTGAAAGGCAGCCATTAAAGCTGGAGAGTGAAGACGAATATCTCAGGAAAGGGCTGGAAGAGAGACTTCAAGTTTCTGTCAATACGTTAGACAAATGCTGACTCTACATGTACAGTGCATCTAGTAAGAAGATCGCCTAGGGGTAAAAGGAATTGAACTATGACGATAGTTTGAGATTTGAGAACTGTTAAGTTAATTACTTGCTAATACTAAAAAAATATTGCTTTTCAGAAGGACATAAAATAATCCAGGACCTCTAAACATATCATCCATAAGGTCTTAGATAGAATAAAAATCAATAAACATATAAAGAAACTGGCAAATATGACTCAGTATCAAGAGAAAAGGTGATCATTGGAGACTGACTCAGATGTTAGAACTAGCAGACAAGAATGTTAAAGCAGCTGTCATAACTAACTATATTCAAGGACATAAAGTAAAATATGCTTATAACAAATGAGAAAATAAGAATCTCAGCAAAAAATTAAAATCTTTTAAAAAGACCAAAAAGAACATTCTAGAACTAAGAGTATATAAAACCTGAACATATGTATATATACACACACATACACATATTAGCTGAGTTTATCAAAAATTTGGAAATGAGAAAAATAATCATAGTGAAGTTAAAGATAGGTGACTAGAAATAGTGAATAGAAAAGAAGAAAAAATTTATGATACAATATGAATGATATAAGTGAATTATGATATGAATTTGTGTTTTATATGAAAACAACCTGAGAGATTGGTGTGACAATATCATAATCTCTGTTATATGTGTAATTAGGATTCCAGAAAAAGGACAGAGACTGAAAAGAAAAAAATGGTTGAAAATATAATGGTTGAAAAGCTCCCTAATTTGATAAAAGACACAAATATTTATATTAAAGAATTTCAGCAAGTTACAAGTGTGGTAATAACAAAAGAATACATCATTTTAAGTTATTGAAAACCAAAGATAAAGAGAAAATTGTCATAATGACCATAGAAATGACAAACAACATTCAGAGGAACAGTTATTTGAAATAACTTTGACTTTGCATCAGAAACAATGGAGGCCAGAAAATAGTAGTAAAAACTTTAAAATATTAAAATAAAAGAACTATTTACTCAGAATTCTATATCCAACAAAGAATATCTATCAATAATGAAGGTATAGCAGCACTTTCAGGTAGAAGAAAACTCAGAAATTTGTTACCAGTAGACCTCCATTAAAGAAATGCAGAGCAAATTACTTTAGACTGAAGAATGATCATAAAGGATGAAAACATGAAACTTAGAATAATAATGATGAACATTGGAAATGATGATTTGAGAGGCAAAATAGAACACAGCAACCATGAATAACTGAAATTAAAAGAGGTCAGTTGTGGGGACCTTGGGTGGCTTAGCCAGTTGAGTGTCAGATTCTTGATCTTGGCTCAGGTCATGATCTTGAGGTCATGAGATGGAGCCCCACGTCCAGCTGGATGCTCAGTCTGCTTAAGATTCTCTCCCTCTCCTTCTGCACCACTTCCTACTCACACACATTCTCTCTCTCTAAAAAAAATTATGAAAATTTTAAAAAATAAAGAAAAAGAGGCCAGTTGAGGATTTAACCTTGGCAGTCATTATGAATGATACACTCTGAAATAGGAAAATATGAAGATAGGAGAAAAAACATGTAAAAATAAAAACAGAATTACACATCCTAATCTAAAGTAAAAATGTAGCTATCAAGACAGATATGGTCAACAGTCATTATTTGTGGCAATTATGTTCTCTAAGTTCATCTCAAAACACTGAATTAGGTAATACAGAGCCTTTGCTCCTAGGGGAAATGCTGAGTTAGGTTCCTGCAAGCCTCTGGTCACAACATTTTCATCAATCAATACCTAACCTGGCTTTATCTTAGTTTTTGTTTAAAGAAACCTTATTTAATATATATTTCTCATCACTAGTTTACTATATGGCTTGTGAATGATGTAAAGCCAAGGACTGACTGTGGAGACTATTGCATTAAATAGGTTCATTTGCCAATGTCCTTGTAAAACAAGTCAGTCTCCAGTTTCATCACTATTGAAAACTTACTCCTCCACATAACCCTTTTATACTTAGCAAGTAACTTAAACATTTTTCCCAAAGACTCCTGACCTGTAGAATTCTCCAATGAAACATGTGAGCCAGCCAGCAGTAGCCAAGAAGTGTTCAACATTTTCTTGAGCATGATTCAGCTTTTGTGCTTCACAATAATGCTATATACTATACTTAAAAAAAAAATCTGTTTTTTATCTCATGAATCCACCTATTGAACCTCTTTTCCACCCTCTCTATAACTTTATTACACACTATAGATATTACTTTAGTGCTTTCTTGAATGGGCTCTATAACTTTATTACACACTATAGATATTACTTTAGTGCTTTCTTGAATGGGCTCATGGACAGACTGGCAAATTTCCACATTCTTTTTCTGGTTATGGCATACTGTTGATTCATTAACATTGAACTTGCAGTCAACAGCACAGTAACTCATGCCTGAGTGAAGCTTATCTAACACATTTTCTCCATAAGGCACATCATAGTCTTTTTTGTACTCAGGAACACTAGACAGCGCTTCAGCACTATGCTTGGGGGCCATTTTATACAGCTCAATCACCAACAAAAAGCATGAAAATGAGAAAAACATCGTAATAAATAGACCATGAAAAGAACACTTGCTTATATGTGAGAGCTGAAACAAGAAGGCAGAGCATTGCCATGAGATCTCAGTTGAAAATGCTAGTGACTCACAATTTTTGCCCCTCTGCACATGTCCACAAATGACTGTGAAAGCACCATTGTATAAATGTTGGCAGTTACAAATTAATTTTGGCAAGTAAATGATTCACAATTATGGAATCCTAAATAATGAAGATTGATTGTTCTTGTATTTGCTTCTCAGGAACCTCTCTCTCTGTTGACAAATTTATATTAGAAAATAACTTAAGATCCAAATTGGTGAGGAAAAACAAAGTGAATTATTTAGATAAATTCATGGTTAGTGGTATAATTAATAGATTCTGGGATATTGTTTATATTCATGCAGTTTGAAATAAAAGAAGGAAAGAGGTAATAGCAAATTCTTATTGAGTATATACCATTTGTGAAACTGTTTAAAGTGCTTTATCCTTAAATTATACAAGAGCTCCAGGAGGTACTGGTGTACACTTGTCTTATAGACCAGAAATCTGAAGCACACGAAGTTTTAGTAATGTTATATTTTTAAAAAATTGTGTTAGGCTATTTTTTCCCTTGTCAGGGTACAGATAGCTCTTACTATGTGTTGTTCCACTTCTTCATTTTAAATTAAAAGTAACTATCACCTTTTTGAATATATGGCTATTATTCCAAAATAAGAAAAAAGGATAAAAGATATATTTTATACTCACATACACGTGTAGTATTCACCAATGCATATAAACAGGACTTTTAAAATTCACATTTGTTAATTTTGTGGTGTGGTATTGTAATACCCTCTCTTTTTCAGAAATTTTAACTAAATCTCCTTGTGTGAAGACTGCTTGGGAGCAATCAAGAAAGCAAGATGTGCTGCAGTTCTGATTCAGTGTGGAGAGGGAAGATGCCTGAGTAGCTCTGAGTATTGGGTAAGGATGGGATCTTAGAGCAAGAGAAAAGCCTGACAAGTAAAGTCTTTGAAATGTTGTGATGAAGTGGGTTTCTGGTCAAAGAATGGACTGGTTTTCATTAATAAATATCATTAATAGCATTAATATATATCATTAATAAATATTCCATCTAGACATACTCTTTTTTAAAAGTGCATTTTCAGTTTAGTGATATCTTTCTGAACCTTGAAACACACTAAACATAATCATTTCCATCCTAATTTTGTAAGTTTTATCAGTGAAAACAAAATGACTTGTTTCAGTTCACATTAATTGGTACTTGTAAAGTGGAGTGATTTTTTTTAACTTAAATATGTTCGTCAGCTACTTATGGGAAAAAATTCTAAACAAGTCAGGCCTACACACAGATAAACTAAAATGTTAAGATGGGAAAAATATTAGTTAAATTCTCAAATGTAAGACTAATATAAACGACAAGTTTTACACTTTTGATTCTGTTAGGAACAAAAAGATACATACCTAGGATTAAGTAAAATAAGGATTCTCAGTCTAAACCGATTGTTCTCAAACCAGAATGTATATCACAACCACTTGGAGGACTTTTAATAAATATAGTCTCCAGGTTCCCACATTTAGAAAATCTAGTGTGTGACCTAGCAATTTGCATTAAAACCTTCTCAGGTACTTTTAATGTTCCATGAAAGGTGAAAACATCTATTCCAGACTGTATTGGTAACCAACATATACAAATTCTGTTTATTGACATCACCTAGAACTTTATTGTACAATTTTCTTTAGTTTGGTGACAGGTCTATCACTGTTATTGTAATTAATTACCATATTAAATTACATCTTTGACTGACATTTTAGGCATATTATCTCTACTTTTTAAGACAAAGAGACATACTTAGAAGTACAACATTTGACCAAATCTCATGGTTGGGCTCTTAAAGAGCATGTAGACCTTTCTAAAGCATTAAGGAGTAAAGGGTAGTAAAAATGAGTTGACCATTTTCCAGTAGTGTTCAATGTCAAGGGCTCAGGGAAAGGAGGTAATGTGGATGTTCTTTTTCTATGTACTGAGCACCTAAAAAGCAATTTTTATCTAAGTGTAGTCTATTAACTCATTCCATATCCAAGTACAATGCTATTTTTTTTTTAATTTCAGGACTTTTGATTATACTTATATTTTTAGTGGCATGAATAATTGTCAAGTGGCTGCCTCGAATAACTTCCTAGCTTTAAGACCAGTCTCTTAGACTATATGAAAAGTGGAGCACTATACTTTACAATCCATTGGTGTAACTTCTCAAGGGAAAATAAAATACTGCAGTAAAAATGGCCATTATATTTCTGTTTCTTAATCCATTATTTGTCTTCAGTGCTGTCACCTAGATTCTAAATAGGTCTTTGTGCAGGTCTCTGAGCATTGGAGACAGATTGTTATATTTTTCTCTGGCCTGTTAAGTATCACCAAACAGGCATGAAGGATGATTCTGTCCTTCTCTCAGACCTACTTTCCTTTCACATCTTCAGGAAATAATATTTTTGTTTCTGTCATTTATAATCTACTGGGTCTGCTGGTAGTTTTGCACTTTGGGATGTTTGTATTATTAATGGGTGTGGTTCACTCTGGTTTTCCACTGTATGCTGTTAATGTTACAAATTATTCCTTAAAAATGAGAAACAATTTTTCCTGTTATGTGGTTTTCTAAGAGTGTCTGGTACAAGTTTATAATAACAAAAAAGAAAAATGAACATACATTAACATAATAGTGTGGGTATGTTTGACAAAATAAAATTGTACGTTGAGGCAATCTCATAAATGCGTAAATTATATTCTCAGAGACTACAATATGTGAATATAACAGTGTTGACATTTTTTCTAGTTCAAACAACTTGATTTTCAAGAGTAACTTAAGAGCTATTTATATAGCTTTATGCAACTATATTAAATATAAAAATACCTAAGTTGGAGAGTAATACTGTTTAATTTTCATACTCAAAGTATTATAAATCAAGAAGAAAATGTAAAAATTGTGACATAAACAAAAAAATTTCAATTGGCGAATTTTATCTGGACCAGTAAACAATACTGTCTACTAAGAAAAAGCTAGGTTTATATTACTTAACTACCTTCCCTTTCCACTACCACTACACCTATTACCAAACTGGAAAACAAAGAACTAATATTACACTCCAAATTTTTATGACATTTTTTAGGTCATAAAAGGTAAAGCATACGTTCAATTTGGGAAATTGCAATGAGAGAAGATTATGACTTTCTTTCATATTAATATTTATCAAACTTATTTTTAGGAATTATATATGTTCCTTAAGAAATAATCATCTCGGTGGGTTTCTGAGGTTTTCACTTGCTTTGTTCTATTTAGACCACGCCTCCCTTCCCAGACTCCCTTTACATTAAGCAACATGGAATTGGTAGCCATAATTAAAATTTATTTTGTGTTCAACCTCATGTGGAGGGCCAGAGAAGTGGATACTGCTGTAGTCACCTGCTGATATTCCTTCTGCCTCTAGAACTTCTAATTCCCAATGTTTTATCATGTCAATGCAGAATGTTGTGTTTCAAAGATAATAAAGACAACAAAGGAAAAGCATTTTTACTTATGCTTTTTTTCCAGCTTACCATTCATCATTGAGAGCTCTTCTGCAAACTATTTTTATAACCTTCCATCTTTCAAATCTGTGCGGTTGAAATTTTGGAAACCTGGAGTGATAATTTCTACAATATTCAGGAACCACTGGAAAATTCCCTGGGAAATATATCACTTGCCCAATCCTGAAACAAATCTCATCGTAGAACAAGCATTTTGTTATAGGATTTTGAAAATAAAAAGGACTCAGTCCCCTTAAACTACTTGTGTTTCTTCTTTCTTACCAAAATGCCTCAAAAATATTAAAATCTTAAAAATATATAAAAAGTGGACCTTTCATAAATATGATTTAGTAAACTGAAGGAGCTTATGTATCAGTCATATTATAATGCATTTTCTCAATAGGAATCTGAATAATTTTTAAAACATTAACTGGCTTACATCTTTTTTAACACACACACACACACACACACATACACACACACACACACACATTCAAATCAATTTGTTGAGTGCTGTTTCACCTTAATGAGCCAGAATCCTATGACTCACAGGTATTTCATTCTCTTCCTCTGAATGTTAAATATATCATTATTCTATATTGGAATGAGATGCTTCCAGTTTATCCGTTTCTATGATTTGAGTGAAAGCAGGGAACATTTCTGCTAAGATGACTGCCAGTTTGCTCCCACATGCTTCAAAAATTCCACAACTAGCACTCAATTACAGAAAATTTCCAGTGAAAAGTAAAATACATACACTATACCTTCTGGGGTAAAAAATATTCTTGGTCCCTGATTCTTTCTTTAAACTTAAACTTAAAGCTAAAATAACACTGAGTTGCACAGAAAAGATTGGAAATTATAAAATTCACTGAGGCCAAAAAAAAAAAAAAAAAGGAACAAGCATTCAGTTTCATACAAAACAGAAATATCTTGCCGATTCATCTTCAGATAGCACCTATCCCAGCAAAACGTTTAAGTTGCTGACTATTAATATTGGCAGTGATATTCTAACATTTAACCTTTTTCATTGGCTCAAAATGTTTGCTTTTTTTTTTTCTTAAGAAAATGCTATTGCATATGGCAGTAATAGAAGTAGGGGAACATTGGCTATTGTTAGAAATAGCTATGTTCCCATTTAGCTACAAAATTTTAGTTCAAGTACCTAAGAAATAAAAGAATGATTCCAACAAACCAATAAACCTGGGCAGTCTGTAACTTAGGCAGTCTCTAAGATTTTATCCTTTTAGAAGAACATTTCTCAAGACTGGGACATTTTTTAAAACATTTTATTTATTCATTCATGAGAAATCCAGAGAGAAAGAGGCAGAGACACAGGCAGAGGGAGAAGCAGGCTCCATGCAGGGAGCCCGATGCAGGACCCGATCCTGGGTCTCCAGGATCATGCCCTGGGCTGAAGGCAAGCACTAAGCTGCTGAGCTGCCCAAGACTGGGACATTTTAATGACACCATAAAGCTAGGTAATTCTCTAACATGAACCAGGAAATCACTAATATTGAAACACTAATATTTTATTGTAATATTCCAAATCCAATATTACTCCTGGACATATTGGCATGAACGAACCATGCTGTCTACTTCTATGTCCATTTCTTTCCATTTTTCCTTTTTTCTTTTTTTTCAAGATTTTATTTAGAAAGCCTGAGTGGAAGGAGAAGGAAAAAGAATCTCAAGCAGACTCTGTGCTCAGTGTGGAGCCTTATGTGGGGCTCAATCCCACAACCCTGAGATCATGACCTGAGTCAAAATCAAGAGTTGGACACTTAACCTACCTAGGTGCCCCTCCCCATTTTTCTTAAGAACAAGTGGATTGTGATACTGAGTGCTGAGATTTTTTCAATGACTCTATCACTGGATAATAATAATAACTGACCATAGTAATAACCATCTACAAGGTGCCAGTTACTGTGGTAAGTTTTACATGTATTGTCATTATTTAATGCTAAAAACAATCCTATGTATCCCCAGTGCTTAGACCAGTGCCTACTACTAAGCAGGCATTCAATAAACATTTAGTAACAAATGCACAACCTGTGATGGAGATATTATAACCCTACATTACAGATGAGAATACTGAGAATTACTCCATTTTAATCTACCACCAAGAAGCAGTGGAAGGATTTGAAGACAGACCCACCTAATTGACTCCAAAGTTTATGCTTTGATTCTCCATACACAAACCTTTCATGTCAATTCTCTGAGCCAAGTTTATTATTAAGAAAACAAATTGTATATCAAATAATTTCTAAGGTCCTTTCCAAATTAAATATATTTAAGAAATCCATGACCAATCTTTTTTTTTTAATTTATTTTTTATTGGTGTTCAATTTACCAACATACAGAATAACCCCCAGTGCCCATCACCCATTCACTCCCACCCCCCGCCCTCCTCCCCTTCCACCACCCCTAGTTCGTTTCCTAGAGTTAGCAGTCTTTACGTTCTGTCTCCCTTTCTGATATTTCCCACACATTTCTTCCCCCTTCCCTTATATTCCCTTTCACTATTATTTATATTCCCCAAATGAATGAGAACATATAATGTTTGTCCTTCTCCGACTGACTTACTTCACTCAGCATAATACCCTCCAGCCATGACCAATCTTGACATTAACAACAAACTAACATCAAATACAAATTTGGGAGGTGGATATGGAAACTGAGAGTTGATCTATTTTTTTTCCACCTTGGAAAAGATGGCGATTTTTCTGGATTTGAGGCTAAGTGTAAAAAGCAGCCTCAGGTCTTTCCTTCTATAGATCTATATACTCTCTCATTTGCAGTTCTAATATCCAAGAAGTTTTAAAACTTCTTAAGCTTAGTTGGCTGCAACATCTGGCCTGACTTGAACTTACTTGGCTGCAAATACTAACTTGAACTGATGTAGACCATTTCCAGTCTTTATTTATCAGATTTATGAATATTCATTTGTTTTCCGGCCAAAATATTAGTGTACTTGGCTGTGAGGTGCTATTTTCACTCCTTGAGGTAAAGCGGTAGAATGTTAACACATTACACAATTAATACAATATTATCTGCCTATAAACCTAAAATAATCTTATTTTATATTTTACAATTATAATAGTAATTATAAAGCATATCTAGTCGAAAAGTTTTGAGATAAGGGACAGTGGATTTGCTCATGCTCTAATGATTAAAGCTGCAGTCATTGGAGGAAGAGAGAGCTAGGGACGAACTTTAAGTTTTAAGAGTTCTAATTTCAAGATACCAAGGCATCCACTCAAGAGTTGGGTTTTCTTACTTGTGTAAAGGAGGCCCACTAGAGACTGCAAAATTATTCAGACAGAAATACTATTAACCAAGATAGAGTGTCCTTCATGAAACAGTTTGGCATTTTTGAAGGCAGAAATACAAGATAGTTTCTAGGAATGTCATGTTTATTCTAACAACTGTTAAAACAGTAAAACTAAAGTAAACTCAAATAATTCTATACATATCCAGTTGGCTGTCACATATCTTCATTCTGTTTCTAACTTTTACTCATCCTTGTCCTAGTTGGAGAGCAATCAGAGCATTTCAAGGTAACATAATAAGAGAGAAAGAAAGAGAGAAAAACACTTTCCACCTGTGTACTATTTCCTGGTTTTAAATACTTTGTTACTAACATTATCCTACTGAGTATTTACATAAATCAAGTAGAGAAGGAAGTAAAGGGGTTACTATGGCTCCATTTAACAGATGGCAAAACTTATGGTCTAGAGATTAAGTGATCATCTTCACACAGCTGAGGAATTAGGATCTAGAATCTAGATTCTTAGCTGAGTGAATTTTGCACTACGTGACAGTGACTCTGCAAAGTAACTGTCATCATTTGACTAGGGCTACCCCTAGGATATTATCCTTTTAAATAGATGTTATATAAAAACCATGCCTATTATTCCACAAATATGTCAACAAGTAAGAAAAAAAATTATATAAAATGATAGTGCAGTATGACTCACAAGATTTCTTGATTGCTCTCCAAAGTGCTTTTCCTTGTCTATTCAAGACACAGGACAAATTTCCTAAAATGGCACTGTTAAAACTCCTCTATATCTTCTTTGAGAATCTGGAGATTGGCCAAGCATTCGTTTTGACACTGCTGGAACTAATGCTGCACTTTATAAAGTGGGTCACAGCATGCTCCGGAGATGGCTTAAAGATGCTGCGGGCTTTGACTTGGGTGAGCAGAACTGCTCTCGTACACTGGCTGACTTCAGTGGTCCCTTGCCAAACTTCCCATGGGGATTCACACAAGTCAGATTCTGAAGTAAGTAGAAGTCTAGGCTTGAGGTGAACCTAGTATTTAACTGCCTTTAATTTTCCTTTGCAAATAATTAGTCTCCTCCCTTCCTTATTTTTACTGACAATACAGAAATGCAGCAATTTTGTTATCTTTTATGGCTAGGCTATACTTTGACTGAATTATGCCCTCTTCAAATTTATATGTTGAGGCCCCAATCCCTGCTGTGATGACATTTGAAGACAGGATCTTTGGGGGATAACTAGATTTAGATGAGGTCATGAGGGTGGGGCCTTTATGATGGGATTAGTGCCCTTATAAAAAAGATGCACCAGGACACTTGCTGTCTCTCTTTCTCTGCACCATGTGAAGACATAGCAAGAAAGTGGATTTCTGCAGGCCACAAAGAGGGTTGTTACCGGAGAACGGTTACACTATTACCCTGAATTTGGACTTCCCAACCTTCAAAACTGCGATAAAAGAAATTTCTGTTGTTTAAGCCACACAGTCTATGGTATATTATTATGTCACCTCAAGCTGACGAAGGCAAGGTAATATGACACTGTAACTGCCATCTCACTGGACTCATTGACAATAATGCTTCTATCTACTCTTTTAAATTGGCATAAGCACTTCTGTCTACTTTTATAGTAAGTATATACTGGATATAATTCAAATTCATGTTTCATAACATGTAGTGGGTTGAAAATGAATGTGTTGGATGTGTAAGAAACTTGGCTGAGAATCCAGCTTCTCGTTAGTGTTGGGTTATCACAGAACAGGTTAAAGTTTTGTACGGAAAATGTTTTGGATTCTTCCAAAATATAGAATCTCTTTTTGGATAAATATTTAGTCAATTAAAAATCAAGCTCCATCTCGAGTTGTTTTCCTCCTATTGTACTTTCTAAGATGACATCTGGATTTGGGTAACTCACTGCATCCTCATTGGTGTTGAGGAGGGACCCTTCAATCTACCTTTAAGCAGATGGATGCCCTTGATATTTCTTATCACTGGGTGTCTCCTGTACATTTGCTGTTAATGTCATGGCAGGTAGACTTGTGCGTCTACTCTCAATATGGTCAGGGTCAGGTGGGAACTCCTTGCTGACTTGGACTCCATTGATTTTTCCTGAGTCTGCCACACCCAACCATGTTCCAAGCACCACCATCACACAGCAATCCCATTGTAGCATCTGGTTCTCAGTACCACACAAGGCCTCCCAGAAGGAACAAGTCAAACCCAGCCTCATTCTTATGTGACAAGGTGCTGATTGAACCCTTGAAAAGAGGTAATGAGAAAGGGGAGATGATTTGAAATGGTCTGACTGAGGAATATTTTAAAAATAGTTTTATGATGAGATGTCTGCATGGCTCAGTTTGTGGAGGATTCAACTCTTGATTTCAGCTCAGGTGATGACCTCATGGTCCTGGGATCGAGTGCTATCTCAGGCTCCTCACTCAGCGGGGAGACTGCTTCAGGAGTCTCTCTCTCTCTTCTTCTGCCCCTCCTTATGCTTATGCTCTTTCTCTCTCCTAACTAAATACATCTTTGAAAAGTAGTTTGATGATAACCTCAAATAGTTTTCATTAGGCTGAAACACATGAAGGGAATGCAAATGCAATGAAATATTCAGTGAATATGTAAAATTTAGGATCTTCCATATAGATGCATGTTTTGTTAGATATTAATGAATATTTTTCCTCCTACCAAATGACTGTTACACAATTCTAAAAGAAATAATATCATCGGAAACATGTTTTAGTACCCTCTGGTCAACTGTGTTTAATAAACCCTAAGCAATTCTGAAGAAGCTACAGTAATCCTTACCTTCCCAACATCATAAGCTGATGTCTTTTATTCTTGAGTAGTCACATTGTTGCCTGGATCTACTTTGCTCTGAGAGTTAGTCATGAATAAAATCTGTGTAGAGTCTTATACTAATCCTGGACGAGCTTTTTCTGAATATGAAAATAACAATACAAACTGCAGTGATGTGTAGGTTTTGTCAACGTAAAGCCAGCGTCTCCAGTTGTGCTTTGTGCTCTAAATTTCTTCATTTCCTTCCCTTGGTTGGCAATAGTTTGTTGCCTGTGTAAAGATTGAACTTCAAGTTCCCAAACTCAATAATATTTTGAGAATGATCTTCAATGTCTTTCTTTTAGTTTGATTTTAATTAATATTATCCCTGTGAAAGTATCTCTCTGCAACAACAGCAACAACAAAAAAAGCTTTTGCCTGAACAGGATAATACTAGAGTTGGAACAAATCCTGAGATTGTCCAGCTGCTCTTTGGAGACAAGAGAACTAAAACTCTGAGATACTAAATGAATCATTCATTGTCAATCAGATGCTACAAGCAATAGGACAAAAGTTAGGCTTCTTAACTTGTGATCCAATACTGTTGCTTTATAATCTTAAGATCACTTTTAAATGTACTCTTACAGATATTAATTATTTTCATAATGATATTCCCATGTTTTTAGATTTGAGAATGTTTTTGGTGCAATTCATCCCATTCATTATATATTGAGTATCATATATTGGACACTGTTCAAAGAATTTGTCATAGATTAACTTGTTTACTTCTCAGAGCAACTCAATAATAGTTTCATTATTATTTTTTCTTGATAGATGAGGAATCAGAGGCACAGATGCATAAAGTGATATGTCCTTCGTTACTTCTCTGGTGAGTGACAAAGTAGAATTTTAGCCCAGATTGCTGCCTCCAAAGCATGTTGACTTTCATAGTAGAGGTGCAAATAAACTTAGAACCAGAATTGCGAATCACCTACCCAAATTAAACTATTTTCTGGATTTATTTTTCCATACAGTTCTCCTGGCCCAAACTGCTTCCTGTTTTTGCTTCCAACTTTCCCCCTTTTCACCATTCTCTCATTTTAATATATTTTATCTTGTTTGCATCTTTACACACATCTTTGTGTATCTGTATTGTATGCATCTTTACAAGTCACTTTATAACATTTTAAGGTAAGAAAGCAGGGTACAAATAAATAAAAACCAAATAATTAAATAAACAAACTAGTCAATCTTAAGTTAGTCTACTGGAAAGCTAGAATAATAGAGGCTAATTGTTCATGAATGTGGTGGCTAACTGTGTGCAGTCTAGCTGCAAATGTTGAAAAAGCCCAAGTACATCCAATCACAAAGTTATACAAGATGGAAAGGGTAGGTAGAGCTATTACAAAGAGGAACAAAACAGTTCAGTGTCATTCATAGAGTCTTACTCTGGCAGGCATGAGTTCTTTCAAAACCACATTAATTAGACATTGCTTTTTTATGACTTTTCTGGCTTGTTATTTTGTTTTGTTTAATACAGTAACTCTTATACCAAAAACCCAAATTAAAAAAAAAAAACATTGGTTAACTCAAGGAAAAAAATAATTGAAATTTCTCATCTCTTACAGAGAGAACTACATCAAATGAACATTATTTTTTCTGTTGGTAGGGATCTCTTGTGGGCACTGTCTAAATTTTTGCTCTTAATAAATTGGAATCATTGGCAAGTATCCGTATAAAGTAGCAGACTAAATTTTTACATGGATATCCTATACCAGTACAATAAAAAGAGATCCAACATTTTATTATAAATAGCTTATATTTAATGCCACCTGTAGATATTTAAGAAGGAGCTAACTTTCCAATATTTTATTTGCCAAAATAATACTAAAAGTAAGCTTTTATAAACTGCATTCTGTTGCATTTTTTCTTGCTAAGAATATGTCTAAAATTGATGAATAAGAAACTTCTCAGTCAAATTAGCCTCTCTAGATTCCCATTATGAAATTTCCAAAGGTAATTTTATTCTTCATTTGAGCATTGATACATTTTTAGGACTTTATTTTTAGAACTTCTGGGTAAATTTAGAAATTCAGCAGTATTTACGACACCAAAATACTTCTTTGGGTTTTGTTTTACAAATTTTCTAAAAGCAAATCTAAATTGTTTCAAAAAGCAAATGTAACTAACCCTTACAATCCCAGGTTTTTGTGTAGAAATAGAAATTATTTTAGTTCAAATTTCGTTAAAGATTATTTATAAGGGAAGCTATAACTCTCTTTGCAAACAAGTGCTTCCAAGTTTGAATAATGATATGTTAATTAAATTAAAATTGATCGAAACTGACAACATTATATATTTGCTAGTACTTCGATTTTAGCCAGGAGAAGAATGAATATGCTTTAGTATTCAAATGCCACCTTCATGTTTAAATTCATTGCTGTACAGTGGAAAGAGAAACAACAGAAGCAGCTGTCTGCTTCCTCCACATTTAGCCAGAAGTTCAGTAACTCCCAGAATAGGCAGGATTAGATACTGTCAAACACAGTTGTCCAATTCTGTGCTGCAGATTTTTTTAATATTCCACTTTAAAATAGTAAAATGTTGAAATAGGTAAAATATGCAACCATTTCCATTTGCAAGTCACAATGAAAATATAGAAGATAAACAGATTCTATTTAGCATTGTAGATTTTCCAGTTGAACTCAGTTCATTTACTAAAGATATGATCTTTTTAATAACTGAATCAGAATTTATTAACCAAAATCAGTTTCCAAACATAGTACTTATAACACTCACTCTTAGTCAGTGAAAATATTTTGCTAACCTTTTCACCTTTACTAATTGGACATTGTCCCTTCTTTTTCAGATTATGCCAGCAGACCACAGTTGTCTTCTAGACATTCAGTCCAAACTGATTATGCAGTTAAACCATTAGCATTGCTAGCCCAGGAGCATACTTAAAAATATTACGTTGGAAATATTCTGACAGTCATAACTTGAGGGCAATTTGGGAACTATTTTCAGCTCAGATCCAAACTGAAAATTAGCCTTCTTAACAAAAAAGTTAATTTTAGAATACTTTTCTGACCAACAGAGCATGGGTCAGAAAACAAACAGTGGGAAGAGGACGTAGAAAAACAGACAGAAAGGAGTCATGTATGCCAAAAAGAGAGGTTGTATTGGGTTATTATCAGTTTATTGATAGCCCAAAACAAATATTATTTCCCAACACAAATATTATTTACAAATTTTAAGATAAAGTATATCTTCTTCCTCAACTCATCTTTTTTTATCTACTCTTTTTTTTTTTAAAGGACACAAACCAAAGTTAGAAAGTCCTGTAAAATATCTAATATGGAATCTTAGCAGTAGAAATATGTGAACTATATCTTAAGAAGTTTTGCTGAGTGCAGCTTGGTGGGTCTGAATAACCTCTGTACTTTTTAGAACTTTTTGTGCAGACTTAACCTGCATTATAGTAAAGGGGAAAAGGAGTGGTTATGCAATTTTATTTTCTACCAGTTTATTGAGTAATTATTCCTCTTTCTGCATACACAATCAGGCTGAATTTGTCTATACATCACATTGAGGAGAAACATTCTCTCTGTGCAATGAGCAGTGTAGAAATTAGAGTAACTAGATGATCCTCTGCAATGGTTGCTCATTCCCAGAAACAGCCTCAGGTGGGAGCTAGGGGAAAGAGGGCTGTAAATGTTCTCCTAGACACAAAGACAAGGAACAAATAAATGCAAAGGAAATTTTGCTCTTTTGCTAGTTAGTTTCAAATCTCTAGGGCATTATAGGTAGCCATGTGATAAATGAATGACAGTAAAATGAAAATGTTGAGGAGTTTAGCAGAGTACAGCATCAGCTATTATTAATCTGATGAACTTTTCACTTGTAACCTTTGAAAGTATATTACCATAAGTGAAACATGAGAAAAAATTTCTGTTGAAGACGTTTTTAGGATTTAAACAGCACAAAGATAGGCAACATTAACAATTTGAAGCCCTATTAAATGTTTCATGGTTAAGATTTTTAATGAATTATATTACAGTTAGATTGACATTCATAGTCACTTTTAAAAATAGATAAAATGAGTGCTCCTGAAAGGTTTATAAAGTTGTATTTAAAAGAATATATTGTGAGGCACCTAGTTCAGTCGGTTAAGTGTCTGCCTTCAGCTGAGGTCATGATCCTGGGGTCCTGGGATCCAGCCTTGCATCTGGCTCTCTGCTCTGCAGGAAGTCTGCTTCTCCCTTCCCCTCTGCATGCTCCTTCTCTCTCTCTCTCTCTCTCTTTCTCAAATAAGTAAATAATTCTTTTTAAAAATACATTGCTATTATAAAGGAACTTATAGAAATCACTTTGGTAGGGTACTTGTAACTCCTGTTAATTTAGTTTCTTTTCAATTTCTAAACCCTAATTTAGTATTTACTTATGCATGCCTAACATTTGTATAGGAAAAAGATATTTTAAGTATACCATATACAATATCTGACGAAGATTAAAAGTGGTTCAAAGATTCCTAGATTTCTGCTACTGAACATAATGTAGTAATTGGAACCAGACTTGCCATTCTCCCATGAACATCTATAAAACCAAGCATAATAGATGACACATTCATGCCCAAATATGAGATAACAGACAAAATGAACTATGGTTCCTAAGATAAAGAAAAGAAATGTGATGAGTCTTGTGATTGCCCTAGCTTTCTGCCTATAGGCATTGTCCAGACCACAGTGCAGAAAGGAAAAATAAAACAAAGCAAACAGTAATACTGAGGAAAAGACACAGAGGGCAGAGCTTGGGGAGACTGAGGTGGCTGTAATTTAGAGAACATAGTATCAGAGAAAAGGGAGCTATGCAGAAAAAGAGCTCCCAAAATCCACTAAAGAGTCCCCTTGAGCCTGTTGTTAAATACTACACAAAACTTATATAAGGATTAACTCCATGAGGTCAGACAGTGTTTAGGAACCTGTAAACTAAACAATCCCATTCAGATCTCATTCAGGTCTGGGGGTGTTGAACTCTGACCACTCAGACTTGAGAGTCTTCATTGAACAATGGGGTTGTTCTGGATATATGTAACAAGTTACACCTTAGCAACAGAGATGTGCTACTATTCCAAGATACTCTCTTATGATCCACACTTCCTGGGATTAATGATCTTTTCCTCTTAAATGTGAGCAGGATATAGTGAGTTACCTATAATTAATAGAATATAGCAAAAAATGGTGAGATGTTACTTCTTGAGATTAAATTAAAAAATAATACTGACTTAAATCTTACTTGCTTTCTTTTTTGGGGGGTGGGGGGAGCTTACTCTAGTGGAAGCCAGCTGCCATTGTGAGCTGTGTTATAGATGAGACTATGTGACAAGGAACTAAGAGAGAACTGCAACCAATAACTAACTCTTTGAACAATGAGAAACTCTTTGAATAACTACTTGAGTGAGTTGGGAAGATGATTCTCTCACAGTCAAGTTTTGAGATAACTGCATCCCTGGCTGACACCTTAATTAGAGCCTGTTACAGACAGTAAGCCAGGGGAACTTATGCTGGGATTCCTGTCCAATGGACACTGTAAAGTAATGAATGTATATTCTTTAAAGCTTTAGTGCTTTGGGACAATTCATTGTATAGTAATAGATAACCACCTGGAAGTGGGAAGCTACCATAATAAAAGCTTAAATATAGAAAATTATTTTTTAAAGATTTTATTTATTTATTAATGAGAGAAACAGAGAGACAGACACCCAGGCAGAGGGAGAAGCAGGGTCCATGGAGGGAGTCCGATGTGGGATTTGATCCCAGGTCTCCAGGATGATGCCCTGGGTTGAAGGTGGTGCTAAACTGCTGAGCCACCCAGGCTGCCCAAATATAGATAAGTAAGATAAGGTATAAACCCACCTTAGAGTAAAAGGTACTATAGGTCTGTTAGCAGAGCTTAAAGCAAGTCTTGAAAGGATCAAGCTGATTAGCAATAACTTACAAATCAGCAGATTAAAGTCCAACATTTCTTAAAAGAAGGCAACAGAAAGCTAGCATTCAACCATGTAAAATTCACAGTATCCAACTTTCAGTCAGGAACTTCTAAATATGTGAAAACATAGGAAAATGTGATCCATAAAAGGAAGAAATTTCAGTGAACAGAATCAGACCCCAAAATGACAGCAATCATAGAATTACTAGATAGGACTTTAAAACAACTAAAATAATATATGCTCATGAGTTTAAAAGAAAATATGATCATCATAATGACAGAAATTAGAGATACATATGAAAGGGCTACATAAAACATAGCTTTGTATGTCTTATACACTATATAAAATTAAAACTTTATTAGATAGCTTCAACAGCAGACATGGTAAAGCAGAAGAGATCTGTGAATTTGAAGACATAGAAGTAAAATTTCCCTAATATTATCCACCTCTCCCTTCCTTCCCAGGGAAAAAATGTAAAAGACTAAAAAAAAGGTAAACAGTGCCTTTGGAATCTATTCTACTACTTCAGGATCCCTGGGTGGCGCAGCGGTTTAGCACCTGCCTTTGGCCCAGGGCGCGATCCTGGAGACCCGGGATTGAATCCCACGTCGGGCTCCCGGTGCATGGAGCCTGTTTCTCCCTCTGCCTATGTCTCTGCCTCTCTCTCTCTCTCTCTGTGTGTGACTATCATAAATAAATAAAAATTTTAAAAAAATTTTATTACTTCAGTGTCTCAGGTATCAGTGATACTAGAATGCCTAATAAATGTATAAAGTTGGAAGAGTATTGGGAGACAGATAAAAGATAAACAATGGCCAAAATTTTACCAAATTTAGTAAATAATAAATAAATTTACTTTCTAGCAGTTCAGTGAGTCCTGATTGGGCTAACCACCAAGAAAAAAAAATGCCTAGGCATTTCATTATCAAATTGTTAAGTACCAACAATAAATGAAAATCTCTTACACAAGTCAGAGCAAAAGTCAAATTATTTAGAGAGGGACATAGGTCACAGAGGCCAGAAAATACAAGGGTAACATCTTCAAAGAGCTATGAGAAAAATCTGTCAATGCAGAATTCTATACCTAGCAAAAATGTACTCAAAAAAGAAAGGCAAAATGAAGATTATTTAAACAAACAAAAACCAGAATTTATCACCAGCTTACTCACACTATAGGAAGTATTTAAAAGAGTTCTTCATGTGAAAGAACAATGACAACAGAGGGACACTTGGATTTACTGAAAGTAATGATGTTGGGAACAGTAAATAAATGAGCAAATACAATGCTAAGTCAATATGCTCTTATTTTAAATATTTATAAAAATATATGACTTTTAGAACAGAAGTGATAAAAATATATTGTGGGGTTTGTAATATATATGCAGCCTATGTTATAAATCACATGGATGAAAACAAAAGTAGAAAGAATAAGAGAGTGTAATGATATAACTGTATTTTTTTTTACATTTTATGGGAAATGGTAGTATTAACTAATAAAAGTTAATGGTATTTGTAAAATTTTCTCTTCAGCAATAGCAGAATAAATATTTTCTTTTTTTCTTTTTTTTTTTTTAGAATAAATATTTTCAATAGCAAATAGACCATTCACCAAGATGGACCCTATGATGAGATATGACATTTCTTAATAAAAATAAGAACTGGAACTATGAAGATTATATCTGCATGTAATAGAATTAAATTTTTAATTGACTGCAGAAATCTGTCTACAAAATTTCCCCAAACATGGGCATTAATAAAGACACTTAAATATAACCATGAGTCAAGGGAGAATCACAAAGGTATTAAAAAATATCCCAGTTTGAGGGGGCAGCCCTGGTGGCACAGCGGTTTAGCACTGCCTGCAGCCCAGGGTGTGATCCTGGGGACCCTGGATCGAGTCCCACGTTGGGCTCTCTGCATGGAGCCTGCTTCTTCTGCCTGTGTCTCTGCCTCTCATTCTCTCTCTCTATGAATAAATGAATAAAATCTTTAAAAAAAAAATCCCAGTTTGAATAAAAATTAAAGTGTCAAAATTTCTGAGATACAGCTAACATGACACTCAGAGGGAAATATAAGATTTTATATCATTATATTAGAAAAAAGAAAGGTCTAAAATAATCTATGTTAACATCTCAAGAATTGAGGAAAAGAAATAAATTCAAAATGAATAGAATAATAATCAAAATAATAACCAAAATAGGTGTGGAAATCAATGAAATAGAAGATAATAGAGAAAAGACAATAAAACCAAAGAATTCTTTGAAAGGTCAAAAATCAATAAAATTCTGGCTAGACTGATAAAAAAAAACAAAAAAGTGAAGACACAAGTTATCAATATTAGGAATGAAAGAGGGAGATCCAGATTTTACAGATATTAGCAAGAAATAGGTAATGTTATAAACAACTTTGTACCAACAAGTATGACAACTATATAAAATTTTTAAATTATTAGAAAGGCATTAGTTACCCAAATGGTAAGCCTCTAAATGCTTTATTAAGACAATATAATTAATATATTCTGTATTATGTTGCATCATGGGAAAAAAGCAAAGTAAAATATTTTTGGCATTAGTATCTATGAATTTCCTTATCCCTATATTAATATGTCTAGAATGTACTTAATAACTTTCTAGGAAGAGTAATGTATATGCTATGGCATACATAATTGACACTCAACATCATTTTTTATTAAGGATATAAAGTACAGCCACTATGGGATACCAAGACACAGCCAGTGGAATGGTCATAATGAAAAAGACTGACAATACCACATATTAGAGAGGGCATGGAACAACTGCAATTCTCATGCATTGCTGGTGGAAGAGAGTGCTGGTTCACTCCCTCCAGCACACTCTCTCTAAAAAAGAAAGAAGGAAAAAGAAAAAAAGACATTGGATAACTTCTAAAAAAATAAAGACAAGGTAATTAAAACCTATATCTATTTGATTTTACACTATAGCAGATGTAAGGATTGGGATATATTTCCTTTGCTATAGTCAAACACCATGTTAAAAAAAAATGAAAATAACATCTTTGTCTTCTGCCCCAAAATAAAACAAGAGATAAAGGGAAAGGAGAGAGATGCAATGAGTGAAATGAAGAAATGAGGTCATGTTCTATGATTATAGTGTCTACCAAAGATGATCTACTGTTCCAAAATCTCTGAATTCTGTAGAAATAAGAAAAGAAACCATTGCTTGGTTTCTTGATTTTCAAATTGTGTTTATGTTAACTAGGGCCCATACTTGAAAATGTTTATATTTGTTTTATACATGCCTTTGGGGTGGAGTCTCCAAAAACAGAATAATTTATTCAGAGGAAGAAGTCACATGTAGCATATCTAGCTTTATGGAGATATTTGGAGCAGAGTTCCCCCAAGCAAGACACACACCTGGTATGGAGATGGAGGTGATACACTAAGATCTGAAAATAAATAAGGAAACTTTATATACATCTGATCTAAAATTTTCAAGTAAGGTTTTTAATAATATGCTGATTGATATTTTTTCTCCAAATATTTGTTTTTTTTGTAGGTCACTACAGTAACCATTATTTCCAAGATTATATCATTCTGCTTCTCATTATTTTCTTTATCTCTCTAGGACCTGAGAGTATTTGACTTTCACTGTGCAATGATTCTGAGAGAGACCATGAGTTTTTCTAGTGTCACAAAGAAGGAAGGGAGTTTTTTTCTCCACATGCAAAAATTTCCCTCTATAGAGCACTCAAAAGCCAAACATAGCTCTTTGAGCCAGGACTGGTGAGTTGAGGGAGTTGGATGAGCACACTCATTTGTTTGGTGGAACCATTTCCTCTGTGATTTTTAAGGTTACCGTAGGCGATTCTTCCCATGGGGCTTCAACTTTCTGAGTAGCTACTCTAGCTTCGCCAGTGAAGAAGTCTATCTTTCCATCCCCGATGACAAGGAATGCCCTGCACATGAACTTATTGCATAAGAAAATAAGAAGAATGAAATCATTCGCTAGAATTACAAACTTTTTTTTAGAAAGTGGAACAAGCCTAAAAACTATATTTTAGAATGATGGTGAGTTGTTAGATTACAATATGTACAAATCTGTAAAACTTCCATTTGCTACCTCGAGTTACAGTTAATGTTCTTAAGCATATCAGCATCCTAAGTTTGGAGTTTCTAGAAAGAAATCATTTAGTAGAATCAGAAGCACTTTCTGTGTTCCATCGCTGTTTACTTAAATGCACACTGCAGTTTTCAGAAGTGGTTTTCCCTCATTGCCTGTATTTGCATAATGTTTACTGCCAGGAAGGTTATTTAAGAGCAGTGAAATTTGAAGTTTGGAGTGTGCTCTTTAATCAAGGCAGTGGTTACTGAATCTGGAATCATTTGATTATTTAGAAAAGTCTAATTTGAAGTATGATTTCTGTAACTTTTTGCCAATATTATTTCTAAAGAATGAAAAACATAGGTTTTGGAATAATGCTACTTTTAGTTGATAGTGTATATGCATTCTTAAACCATTGCTTATCCGATTCAATGATGGTTATATAATTGGAGTATGTTTTTCTGTAGAAGGATGTTGTCATCTTGTCAAGCAGAGGAAGTAAGAGATTTAGAACCATGAATAAAAGACATTTTATTCCTGGCTCTACATTTACTCTTTGGAAAATCTTAGGCAAATATATCATTTCCTTTTTCATCTATAATCTAAAATGCAAATAGAGTGATAATATTGTTCATCAGTCTTGAAAGAGATTTATGTTGCATTAGTTTGTTTCTCTGAAAATGAAAACACCATGCAGGATTTTAAATAGACTCTTGTGATTTCTAATCTGTCTCTTCCTACATACAGAAAGAATTCAACTATTGTCTCCTTTTAAAATATTTTCATTTGTTTTTATTTGTAAAGATGCAAAATCTTACATTATGTTGCACTGATAATAAAATTCTAAAATTAGAATGATGTACATTTACTTAAATATACATCATCAAATTTGTTTCCTGAATCGGGAAAGAAGAAATCCACCCTACAATTCTCACAATTGTTCATCAAACTCTCTTCTCTCCATGAGGTAATGGAGCTTCTATTTGTAACGCAGTATTCCAACTGGCACCAAGGACTGCAGAGTCTGTTAGAAAGGAAACTGATTGATTGTATTTTAAGAAGAAATTTTCCTTTTTACAAATGATGAAAAGGTTAGTGATTGTAAATAACAATTTTAACCTTTATTTTCAAAATCCTCAGGTCTATATCTGGTAAATTTCCTTTAATTTTCCTGTTGAAAATTAGGCCTTCGTGAAATGTTTCAGTAGATACCCACAGTCATGTTCTCTGAGGTTTTTGTTCTGTATCTGTTTACTTTGTTCATTATGGACCCAGAAAATAAAGATTTATTATTTATATGATTTCTTACTTTCAAAGCTAAGAATTATTTTTGAATCCGAAATCCAGAAATGCACACACACACACACACACACACACACACACATACACAATATTTCTCATATGGGAATTATATTCCTGAGCTACCAAGCCTCCCCAAATTTCAACTTGCCATATGCTGTCCTTATTTCTCATCTAAATTGATCAGCAAATATTTTTTCTGTGCACATATATATTCAAAGGTTTAAGTTAGGTTTAAAGGATATACTTACTTTGATTTTAAATGAACAAATACAGCCTTCTACAAAGAATATACTTTTCTATGTAAAATATAATCTGAAAGTAATAAGTAAACATCTAGAGTAGAAGATTCTTCAGAGATATCTATGCAAATTATAATAAACCTTTATTTTTTCAAGAAACCATCAGAAACTCAACTTTGTAATGAATAGATATAGAATATAGTCTACTTAAATTTTATGATAAATTTTCTAACTTCTCTTTGCTTTACAAACAAATAATAATGGATACATTAGTTCTTAGTCATCATCAACAATTTAACTCGAATACTACCATTAACTGTATTTAGAATTGGGCCTATATTTTCTTTTTAAGATTGATTGATTGATTGATTGATTGATTGATTTCAGAGAGAGGGAGAGGAGAGTGTGAGTTGGGGGAAGGGCAGATGGAGAGAATTTTCAAGCAGACTCTTTGCTGAGCAAGGAGCCTGAAGCAGGGCATCCCATGACCCATGAGATCATACCCTGAGCTGAAACCAATAGTCAGATATTAATCCACTGAGCCATTCAGGCGCCCTGAGACCTATATTTTCAATGAAAGTTCTAACTAAAGTTTTATTAACATACTTTAGATTTTATTTCCACAATTGTCCTTGATGAATAGAAAGGATTGTGATAAGCAGGAAGGGAGGAAAGCATCTCACTTAAACAAACCATTCTAAGTGCTATCACTTTCTCCAAAATTGGCCTCTTCATAATATAGATCCCTACCAATTATCACAGCTATCTAGATTTTCCAATCCTGACACTAAAATAATCCAGTAGTTCTCTATGAAATAAGAAGAAAAATACCCTTGCAGAACTGGGAATAGTGTGACTTGTAGTACGCATGTATACATGATGTATGTATATACATACATATGCGTGTACGACTTTTGTACATGTGTGTATACATGTATACATGACAGCAGTTTTCAACAAGTACAGTCATTATTCAAATACTAGCTACATACATATGTATATCCTTCATTTCCTCCTACCAAAGTTTTGTTGTGAAGTCTAGTTCTCTGTTTCATTCTTGAGAATGATTTCTCTCTTAACATCCATATTTTGTGCTGTGAAAATTTGTTTCTGTCAGGTAGGACTTCCTGGTCTCTCAAGTATATGTATGGATATATGAAACCCCAGTGAGAATAGAATTCACTGATTTTTTAAAAAGATTTTATTTATTTATTCATGAGACACACACACACACACACAGAGAGAGAGAAAGAGAGAGGCAGAGATGCAGGTAGAAGGGGAAGCAGGCTCCATGCAGGAGAGGACTCCATCCCGGGTCTCCAGGATCAGGCCCTGGGCTGAAGGCAGCGCTAAACTTCTGAGCCACCCGGGCTGCTGGAATTCACTGATTTTTGTCTTTGGTTGTCTTTTGTTTGATTGTTTTAAAAATTAGTAGAGCTTTATCTTTCTATCTTTATTAGAGATAAGGTGTTTTCATCAGTCCAATTATAATCTTCTTTGGCAGATTTTAAGGTTACAAATTAGAGTCAAGATTAATTTTGACTCTGAAATATATTTGAACTTTGACTATTACCATAACTAAACTAACAAATAATCGTTTTCAATGCTTATTGCTCATTATAATCAGATGAGAAGCTTTTAAAGACACAAAAGCCTTGGCCCCCACCTTTCCTGAAGTTGGGGCTGGGCATTTTTTAAGTTTCCCAAGTGACCTCAATATAAAGCCATAATCAAGGACCAGTAAAGTAATAAGCTCTACTGGTTAATCTATTGTGAGAAAGATACCAGCCCATGGAATGCCATTTATCTCCCTTAATATAATCACTTGTGTTGGGTAAATCCATGCAACACTTGGGTCATCTCTCAAATTAGAATTATGGTGTTCAATTCTGAAGAGGCAAAGATTAGGCATGATTTCTAGCAACAAAGAAAGAGAATTCTCAAATGTTTCTGCAGAAATAATGTTTTCTGTTTCATTTCTCCCAAAATATCTACTTATACATGTTTTGTATTTACTTCTGCATGAATTCTAAGGGCAAGCAACATTTCAGATAATATGTAACATTCTGAGATATGTTTATCATTCACCATTATAATAATACTATTTGACCACTTGGACTATTTTATGGTTGACAAATAAAATTATATGATTGACAAGAAGAAACCCAGAAACTTTTGGACTCTGGCTTATCTATAATGATTAGATGGAGCAAGCAACTAGAGTTGACAGCAGTCTTTCCATTTCTGAGTTTTCCTCTCTGTTCCATTGATTTATGTGTCTGCTTTTGTGCCAGTACCATACTGTCTTGATGATTACAGCTTTGAGCTAGAGCTTGAAGTCCAGAATAGTGATGCCACCAGTTTTCATTCCCTTTTTCAACATTACTTTGGCTATTCAATGACCACAGTCTTTCCAAAGATAATGTCAGAGATCATCTCTCCAACAAGTGAATAACAATACAGAGAACTTAGGTTAGATTCTCTACAAACTTCCTTCAACTTCAAAGTTCTATGATTCTAAAAATGTAAGCTGTGTATGGTCTGACCATCCAGCATGGTAATCACTAGCCACATGCAGGTGTTTAAGTCAAATAAAATTAAATATAATTTAAAAATCAGTCTCTCAGTTGCACTCGCTGATTTCAAATGCTCATTAGGCACATGTGGCTAGTGACTATAAGTATATTGGATTTTGCAAATTATAGAACATTTCCACCATTACAAAAAGCTTTATTGCACATCACTGATCTAGACAGATTTTTAAAAGTAAAATGAGTAGCGAAACAAGAAAGAAATTCACATGGAAGACTCAATAATACAGTATACGTGATACCCTATACAGGAAGGAGAATATGATCAGTCTTGACTCCCTTTTTAATTACCATAATTTATATTCCTTTCCATTGAATTTCCCAGAACATGTTTACTATTTCATTACCTTCAACCATGAGGTAATCATTGAGAAATGTCAAAATCAGCTAATATGAAGGAGGCATATATTTTTTAAATTTACCTGTATTGTCAAGACCTTACTGTTCTTGATTTCAATTTTATTAAAAACATCCACAAAAAAATTGTTATTGAGGATAGAAGCAATAGCCCAGGAGGTAACAAAGTGCTTTTGGTAGGTCTGACCCATAAAGAAGAGGCTCCAGTAATCATTTAAAATATATTTATATTGTGCCTGAAGTTTTCATTTAGCCTGTTCCAAGCATTTGCTACATGGCTGCTCTAACCGCAGAAACACGCTCCTATCTCCAGAGTTGCTCGCAGCCCCACAGTCAGGTCAGGGCCTGGGCAGTGCTAAATAACACTGATGAGGAACAGCCTGATGAAGAGTGAGCAATGACTGTTCAATTATAAGATCAATAAGTCACTTCCCATATACATAAATGGTTGCAAATGAGAAATTCATGGTTGTTTATCTTGTTTTTTTAACAGATTTCAGCCAAAACAAAATCAATGGATGCACACTGAGCCAGAGGAGACTGAATTTAAAAGAAGGTGATAGTGACATCAGGCAATTCTTCTAAATAAAGCACATGCCTACCCTCAGGTCTGTAGCAAGTTGATTATCTGTAGCGGAGGGTTTTGGCCTACCTATCACTTTTTTATTCAATCTCATTGTTGGGAAGCTGCTGACTGTGGGTATAAAAATGTAAATGCAAAAACAATTGATCATTTTCATCCCTAATTCCTGTGATTTTACCATCCCACTAAAAAGGCCAAAAGATTAAAAACTAGATGAATCACTCTTTAGTCTTTCCTCTACAATAAAAGCATCCAGGCGGCAGTGGGTGTATGTACCATTTTAAAGGAAGGAGTGTGAGTGGGAGAGCAATATAATTTCACTGAAGATGAAGCAGTCTTTGGAGCTGCACCTGTCAACAGAATCTGTTTTTAAAATGTGCTTGCAGACAAAGTTTAATGGTTTAGCCAGTACCAAGAGAGGTGTTATTAACAGTTGATAATGGAAAATAATCTCTGAAAAGTATTTGCTCTTCTACTTGATATGCACTTTGTGCAACATCCCCAACCAGAGTGGGCATTTTATAATTCCATGTCCTTGTAATTTAATTATATTGTATATTTACAGAGTTTACCAAAGAACTTTATGATGTATTCCGAATGTTTTGCAGGGAAGGAGATTTTGATTTGTTCTAGTTTATTTGGGATAAAGAAAAAAATTACAAGTAAATTTCTCACATAGAAGAAGCAAATAGAGGCACAGATTGCATAATGTATCAGTCAAGCTAGGCTCATTTGTGCTATAACAAAAAAATGACCTGTAGGTCTCATTGACACAGAACAGTGAACACTGAGTTGTGTGTTTATTCCACCCAAGGTCTCTTCAGAGTCACCTCACCTGAGACCTACACTGTAGGATCAGCCTACTGGGAACACTGCCAAGCTCAACGGAAAGGGGAAAATACCAAGGTGGAGAACGATGTAATGGCTTGTAAATCTTCTTTTTGGGAATGCACGTATCAATTGCCATCATCCATTTGCCAAGGCCAGTAACATTACCAAGCCTAAAGTCAATGAGGTACAGATATTCCCTGACTTAGGATGGGGTTATGTCCCAGTAAATCCACTGTAAGTTGGAAATATCATGAGTCAAAAATGCATTTAATGCATCTCACTTACCAAACATCATAGATTAGCCTAGTTTACTTTAAATGTGTTCAGAACAATTTATGAGCCTAGAGTTGGATGAAATCATCTAACAAAGCTTATTTTATAATAAAGTGTTGAATATCTCCTGTTATTTATTGAATACTATACTGAAAGTGATAAACATAATGTTTGTATGGATATGGAGTGGTTGTAGGTATAGATTGTAGGGCGTTTACCTTCCTGATTGTGTGGCTGATGGGGAGCTAGGCTTACTGCCACTACTCAGCACCATAATAGAATATTGTACTGCTTATCGCTAGCCTGGACAAGATAAAAACTCAAAGTAAGCTTTTCTACTGGATGCATCATTGTAAACTTGAAAAAGTGTAAGTCAAATCATTATAAGTTGGGACCATATGTATAGTCCTGCATAGCAAGAGGAACTATAAAAAAAAGCGGCAGATATTTTGAATGAACAATACCATCCACCACACAGTTCAAAAACTTAGCTGCTGGAGTCATACAAACTTGAATTTGAATCCCAGACCAGTATCTGTGTGAAAGAGCTACAGGACTCTCTAAGTCTACTCTAAGCACTTCTATCTTAAAGTACTTATTTCATAGAGTTATTGTACTATTTAAACAAGATAAGGCATGTAAAAGACTTAGCATAATATCTGGTATTTTTTACAACCAGTGTTAATTTTATTATGGTCAAGCTCTATTTAAGTTTTTTTTTAATGCTTTCAGTTTCTTTAACATTACAATAAAATTCTTTAATATATTTGAAAAAACAATAGTAGTTTTAAATATTCCCTGGTGGATAATAGAAAATGATATTTAAACTCTTACTAGCAATTAACATAATACTCCTCTATTCATATTTTAGCTAGGACAGAGAAAATGATTTGGAAAAAGGTAGCATGCAGTGTCTTTTCATATAGTGGGGGTAAAAGAAAAATTATAAATAATTATTGTAAATTCTAATTCACTGGGCGCCAACGTGGCTCAGTCAATTAAGTGTCCAACTCTTGGTTTTGGTTCTGGTCATGATCTCAGGGTTGTGAGATCATGTTGAGCTCTGTGGTGGGCCTGGAAACTGCTTAAAATTCTCTTTCCCTTTCCCTTTACCCCTTTCCACCCCCCAAAAAATTAATTAAATATAAATAAATAAATAGCAGTTTGTGGCTACACACCTTTATTTCACGCCTCTATAAGAATATTATGGGGATCCCAGGGTGGCTCAGTGGTTTAGTGCCTGCCTTTGGCTCAAGGTGTGATCCTGGAGACCCAAGATCAAGTCCCACATCAAGCTCCTGGTGTGGAGCCTGCTTCTCCCTCTACCTGTGTCTCTGCCTCTCTCTCTCTCTCTCTCTCTGTCTTTCATAAATGAATAAATAAAAAAATCTTAAAAAAAGAATATTGTGATTAAGTTTTTTTTTTTCTATTCTACACCTACCAATCTCAATTTTTTTTTCAGATTTTTGCTCCCAATCCAAATTCTTTATGTATAGCACCATATTAATAAAACAATATTTAAAAATAATTCCAAAAGAGAACTTATGATTCAAAACCTGGAGGTTATACCTGGAAGTTATGTTAAATGTCATAGAATTAGTTCTAAAAATTACTTTAGTATTGGCAAATGGTAAAATTTTAATAATCAATATTCATAAGTTCCCTCTGAATCTGACTAATTCAAACAACTAAAAAATCTTTGTCTGAAATATTAAAGGTTATAGTAATAATAAAGGTGAAAGAGAATAGAATGTTTTTTAAAACCAAAGGACATTATTCTCACATTTAAAATTCATAAGCAAAATTTTCATAAAAACTGGCATTTCTTTCTGCTGACATTTGAGTTAGAATTTAGCCTTATTTCAAGGTCACTGGTTAAATGTTTAATGTGATGAAGTTTTATAAATCAAAATAAGGCAAATATAATATTTTTAGAGAAAGCAGACATTTAAAAGCATAGTATTTGAAAACAGGGCTAATTAGCATGCAAAAAAGAAAAAGAAAAACACCAATGGTGACAGTTTTATGTAAACTATCATCATTCAGTTACTCAAGCTTTGAGAAACATACACCTTAATTTACACTTCTTAGTATTTACTATGTTGTGAAACTTGTAAGGTGGGACTTCATCCCTTGTACTCTATAGTATACTTCTTTCTTTGACACTCTTCCCTTCCATTCTTTCTCTAGCATCTCAGTTTGAATGGGATCAGTTTCCAAAGCTTACTTCTTACTGATTTCCTTGCAGCAGCAAAGTTGCTTGATGCAAATAACTATGCAAATGACCCACAGACCTAGAATTTCCTGGTTCCTCCTCTGCCCTGATTCCCCTCTCTCTATGTCTCTTCTCTTCACCCCTGTTCAACTTTTCTTCACTCCCATTTCAGCTTATCTGCATGTCTCTTTTCTGCGTATCTTTGGATCTGAGAATTGAAGTAAAGTCAGAAAAGTCCACTGGCATAGAAATAGTGATACGGGAGTATTGTCAATAACAGCCGTAGGGACAAAAGGGAAGGAAAGAAAGAATGGAAAGGATCTTTTTTCATCCAGTGGACTGTGTAATTAGCACAGCTAATTCATTCATTCAGTTTTCCTATACTGCATAGTGGTGAGGAACTTTTAACATTTATTTTTAATGCCTGCTTTCTCCCTCAAATGTAAAAATAAATAAGTGAATGAAAAAGTAAAGAAAATCACAAAGGAAAAATCAAATACCGATACATCTTGCTTATTGAATATCAAAATCTATGCTGGGATCTGGCCACAGAAAAGTGAAAAATGTATGTTTTTATACTCAGAGACTTCTTACTGAAGCAAGAAAGTTAAATATGAACACCACTACTATAATGAATGTGTTGAACATTTTAAGAGAGGCATGAACAGGGTCATAAGAACATACAATAGGGATAACTCATTCGTTTTTGTAGCATTTGTAAATAATACATGTGGGGCTTAATGTGTTCTTCCTTGGATAGTCTGATCCTGTGAACCATCATTAGATGTAAAAAGTTTTCTATTCAGAGATAAAATAATTTCTGTCCTCATAGATTCTATGTTCCTGTAGAACACAGACCAAAAAAAAAAAAAAGCAAATACTTAGATACATAGTGTATTGAGTGGTGTTAAGTGCTAGAAAAATAAAAACAAGGAAGGCAGCTAAAGAACATATGTGTTTACATGGAGGACTGTATTATAGGCAGAGGAAACAAGTGCAAAGGGTCTGAGGAAGGAGCCAGTGAGCCAGACATGGACCAGGAAGAGCAAGGCCAGTAAGCCTGGATCAGAAGTAAGAGAGCAGTAGGAGATGGGATTAGGGAGTTAATGGGCAGCCAGATGGGAAAGTGCTTTGTAAACCGTGGTAAAGAATTTGGCTCACTCTAGAAATGAAGATAATAAGAAGTACCATTCTGAAGATGGACATTTTGAAGAGTTTGGAATACTTTGTGATCTTAAAAGAATGGATCAAGAACGAGTGGTGGAGCTGCTACAAGAGAAGGGTGATGTTCTGAAGCATCTGGTTAATGAAGTGCCAGTGCTTTTTATTCAGTATGGTTGTGGTTTGTGTGACTTTGTTCTGATTGCTGAAATTTCCAAGGAGCAGGATTGAAAGACTTAATGTGACTGTTGGTATTGGTCCTCTGGGAAAGTCCTGTTTTGTTGCTAAGAAAGTGCCTCTAGTGGCTGGAGCGTATATTACAAGCCTAGAGGTAACTTGGGATGGGTCCCTTGGGCAGGATATTACTTTTACTGGTGATTTTTAAAGGTAGGTTCCTTATGACCAGATGTTACATGTTATGGAAAGATATCCTGAAAGAGTTCCCATAAAGAGTGACTTTGCGGAGTTTAACAGAAACTGAGAAAAATGAAACACACACACACAGACACACAACACAGAGATTTTGGCCAGGGGTTTAACATAATCTAACAGCTCAAGGCAGAATCACTTCAGTTGCTTTTTGGGGGACAGACTGAAAGGTGTGCGAGAGTAGAAGCAAGTAGAGAGCAAGAGGTCATTGCAATAATTCTGATGCAAGATGATGCCAGACAGAGAACACAAGCTGAGGAGAGGGCAGAGGCAGAAGCAGACTCCTCACTGAGCAGGGAACCCAATGTGGGGCTCGATCCCAGGACCCTGAGATGATGACCTGAGCTGAAGGCAGCCACTTGACCAACTGAACCACCCAAGTGCCCCAGTGACCTTGAATTTAAAGTAAGGCTGGCCAGCTGAGTGACTAGTTCATCCCAGCCCCTTTCATGATTTAAGAGTTGGGTATAACCAGAATCTATTTGGGTCAAGTAAAAATAAGGACAGAAGAGAAGATTGCTATTAAGGAACTGGTAAAATATGGTTGACCCTTGAACAACATGGGTTTGAACTGTGTGGGTCTACTTATACATGGAATATATATATATATATTATATATATAATATATATTATATATATATTAGTACTATACATGTATTTTCTCTTCCTGATGATTTTAGTAACATTTTATTTTCTCTATCTTACTATAAGAATATAGTATGTAACACATATAATATACAAAATATGTGTTTTTGTTATTGGTAAGGTTTCCAGTCAACAGTAGTATGTAAGTTTTAGGTGAGTCAAAAGTTAGATGTTAATTTTCTACTGCATGGGGATCAGCAGCCCTAATCCCCATTGTTCAAGGGTCAAGTGTAATAAAATTGACAACATATATGTTTACAAAAATTATGAAAATTCATAAATATGAAATTAAGAGTATGTAAATTACACAAGCTTTGAGAGGAATCCAGTGAAAAAAGAAACCCTGGTTCAGAAAGTTTTCCTGGAGGAGGGGCAAGATGGCAGAAGAGTAGGGTCCCCAAATCAGAAAGTTTTCCTGGTAGAAGATAGACTTGATTTGAATCTGACCCCCCAAAGTATTTTTCTTCCTTATTTGAGAAATCTATAAATTATTTGTCCATTTACTAGTTTAACTTATTACATTATAATTGTAGGACTATACTGCTTTCATAAGTTATTCAATAGGAAATTTCAAAAAGCCCCAAAGTAGAGAAAATTAAAAATAAAACCCCAAGTACAGATATAAAATCATCAAGTCAGGATCACTTCTGTTTGTCTTTAATTTTCCATCACTGAGGCTGATATATCTGAAATATTTTGATCCCATTTTCCTAATAGTTAAAAAAAAATGAACCCCTGAATGTATAGACAGATATATATACATATATAACTTATTTACAGAATAATGAAAACATATTTATTTATAGAAAACAACTATGTGTAAATTATAAATATATCATCATATTTGTTACATAAATATGCTATACAAATACCATAGAAATAATATATAATATACATAAGATAAACTATATCATTTATAAATCAGATTCATGTATTATGGTATATTTGTATATAATATAGTATACATGTGAGAAAAATTAAGTATAAGCCAAAAATAAATAAGTGACATTTTAAAATATTACATTTATTTTTATTAGTCAGACCCAAATCTCTTTGCTTTTATTAAATATTATTGAAAATGTGCAGCCACTCTGGAAAACTGTGTGGAGGTTCCTCAAACAGTTAAAAATAGACCTGCCCTACGACCCAGCAATTGCACTGCTGGGGATTTACCCCAAAGATACAAATGCAATGAAACGCCGGGACACCTGCACCCCGATGTTTCTAGCAGCAATGGCCACGATAGCCAAACTGTGGAAGGAGCCTCGGTGTCCAACGAAAGATGAGTGGATAAAGAAGATGTGGTTTATGTATACAATGGAATATTACTCAGCCATTAGAAATGACAAATACCCACCATTTGCTTCAACGTGGATGGAACTGGAGGGTATTATGCTGAGTGAAGTAAGCCAGTCGGAGAAGGACAAACATTATATGTTCTCATTCATTTGGGGAATATAAATAATAGTGAAAGGGAATATAAGGGAAGGGAGAAGAAATGTGTGGGAAATATCAGAAAGGGAGACAGAACGTAAAGACTGCTAACTCTGGGAAACGAAGTAGGGGTGGTAGAAGGGGAGGAGGGCGGGGGGTGGGAGTGAATGGGTGACGGGCACTGGGGGTTATTCTGTATGTTAGTAAATTGAACACCAATAAAAAAAAATAAGATAAAAAAAAAAAAAAAAGGAATACTCAACATATAAAACTGAAACAACGTCTAGAAAATTCTCAGGGCATGCCACTATGTGACAGTAGGAGAACAAAAAAAGGACAAAAAGAAAGTGTCTAACCTTCCAATTACCCGAAGGGAAGGCTGGCCAAAAAAAGAAAGCAAATGCTATAGAGTGAAAAGTTTTGTTCTTGTTTTAAAGGTATTAAGAATAGAAAGGATGACAAAAAAAACCTCAAGATAAATATGGTAATTTGCTCATCAATAAATTTAACTCAGACACCTTTTAAAACATTTTATTTTATTAAAAATTAGCTGATTGTACCAGAAAGCACAACCTAGGAGAGGCAAAAATTGAAAATAAAGCAGGAGTAAAAAAAAAAAAAATGCTTCAGTAAACTGAAAAATGAATTTTAATCCTGTGTTTTTGAATATTTTAAAGTTTTGGTTCTAAAAAAGTATATTACAATATTTGCTTTTAAAGGAATAGCTGTTATAGCTGAAAAAAATATATAAATTTACCTAGAGAAGTTAATACTTGGCAATATTTGATAATTATGATACACTTTTTTCTAATTATGAAAAAAGTTTAATTGAAATTTAGCTCTTAATTGTATATTCTAACTGACTTTGATAGGCTATTCCTGAATTGTTTGGAAGCTGCTGAATTTGGTATTTTAAGCAAATGGTTCCAAGTTTAATAATACTATTTGGAGAATTTGAAACTGATCTGAAATTTCTGTTTCCATATTTTAATGTACAAATACTAAAGTCTATGTAAATGGCATATTTTTACAATAAAGTCTCACACTAGGAGAAACTTTAACAAATACCTGAATTCAAAGGAGTCCCTTTCAAAATATAGTTACTTTCATTTATTATTAAGATATCATTTTTATCTTAAGGGTACAGTGAAGGTTGAATTTTTTTATAAAATATCTGCTAGATAGCACACTACAGATAGCAATTTTTTATCACCAAAAATTCAATATATTTGGGACACTTATCTTTTTAAAAGAAAAATGCTTTATCTTCAAGCTTGACAGCTCTTTACAGTACTTTGCCATGACATAAACAGTGAACCTCAGAATGTTACAAAAATAAATCAGAATCACTTTCCTTCCCATGTCATTGTCTTGTAAAAACTCTAGCATTTGAGTAAGCGTTCAAACCAATCTAATAGTGCACACATAAACTATTATAATTTAACTTTTGCTAAAAGTAAATAAAGAAGAGATAATACCACTGTCAACCTATCCACCATGTAAAATTCCCACTCATCCCTTCACATCCCTGTATGTACAGAACTCCTCACCTGCTGACTTACAGGCTGAGTGAGGGCACCAATGTTAATCAGATATTAAATATTAATATAAGTTGATTTTTAAATCATTTGAAGTTGTTTTAATAGAAAATAGATATTCCAGTATTTTTTTCCACACTAATTAGTCATCTCTGGTGCTCATAACCTATTTTGGAGACCATTGCTTTAAATACGTAGAGTGAGGCATGCTACTATTCCAAGAGAAAAGAGATGTTGAATCTTAGTGTTAGTGATGGTTCTTTTGCTTTATAGTTAAAGAAATCAAATTAAGCCATATAAAAAATGTATTAGAGAAGATATTCTAGTGTCTCACTCAAATCAAGGAAGAGGTGGTTGTTTTTTAAGTTTTTTATGTATTTATTTGACAGAGAGAGTGAGAGAGAAAGAGAGAGAGAACAGGAGCAGGGAGGAGGAGTAGAGGGAGAAGCTGACTTCCTGCTGAGCAGGGAGTCTGATGTGGTTGAGGCTCAATCCCGGGGACTCCAGGCTCAGGACCCGAGAGACCAGAGACCTGAGCTGAAGGCAGATCCTTAACCAGCTGAGACACTCAGACCTTCATGGATGAGTTTTTCACACAAACCTCAAGGATGGGGCCCAGGATGGCTGATTGTAGACTTTCTTTTACCACAATCCTATTACTGATACTCCATTACCCACAGAATCTAGTCCCAATAATTTTGTTCAGAAATCCACATTCCTGAGGATTTTAGGATTCCTGTATCTTTTAGGTATGCCTGGCCCAATTTTTTTATGGATAGAGAGGAAGGTCATATAGCAGAAATATACCGGTAATATTATAAGAGGAGACATGGGAAGCAGATCTCTGAGAAAAAGAGGCTGATCAGTCAAACCAGATTATTTCTATGTATCAAGGAATGGATGTGGGAACACATGTGATATGTGAGGAGCAGAGTGAGCGATATAGTCTGACTAGAGAGTAGTGCCCATGTAACTGAATAATTGAAAATCATCAAGACTGATGGATTAGGGCTAAATTTAGTGGGGTTAACAATCAGATGTTGGAAAGTGGAATCTATATTAGAGGCATAAGAAGACATTTGTGAGCACCTGTTTAGAAAGTAGCATAACTATTGCAGGTAACAATTGAAGGGATAATTGAAGAGCATGGAATGAAGACTATTTGGAAAACTTTGGGCAAGATTAAGGGAAAGCCATGGTGGGCTCAAAACATTAGACTTGGAGACATGGGAAGAGAAAGTGATTGCCAGAATTTGAAGAAGCTGAAGGTGTTGGAGACTGCCATCTTCTCGGAAAATGTCCTTACCTTGGAAATACATAGCTACCACCAAACCACAGCCCAACAGCATGGTGACCAGCATAAAAGGTATGTTTACCTCCTTGTCCTACTACTTCCTAACCTCCTATTGGTAACTCCCTTCGGCAAACTCAAAACAAAAGCCAAAGACTGTGATTACTGGTTGATGCTGGCTATAGAGGTTAACCTCTGGGGCATAGAGAAGAGTAGAGAATGTGTAAAATGAATGAAGAGGGACAAATAGAGAATATCTCAGGCCACTGATCAAAGCTCCATTTTAGATATATAATATTTTGATGTTGACTAAGGAGTATTGGGCAAGAGAGATTATAATGAGAGAGATTATTTCAATAACCTAGGTAAGAAGGAATAAGAATTTGCACTTGGGTGTTAGAAATGGAAAGAATGTGGAATTCATACAACACATAAAGGAAAAAAAGATGACTTAATAGTTGACTGGATATGGTAAAAGTTGTAAAGAGAGAAAAGTCCAGAAAACTGTCTTTAATTTATTCACCTTGAAATACCACCCACAGATAGGGATAAAGTAAAATGGTATATAGTGAGTGAGTGTGTGGTATATAATCAGTGTAAGGGTGGGGGAGATGGTGGCAAGAACTCAGTTAGGTGACCACTGAAGTCATTTTTTATCTCACTATTTAGTGAATATGAAAAAACACTATTTGATGATGCAAAGGTTCTTGGATTTCTCCCCCAACTTCTCAATAACAGAGCACAGCCTTCTGGTTAACCAGCATAGGATTGACCCTGCTTTGACCTTCCTAGGCCCAGCTCTTTGAGGCTATACCCAATCTGATTCCTTTTAATGAAATGCATTATGGCATTTTCTACAAATGAGAATACTTTGTATAAAGAATAGCAGTGGTACCCACTAAGAGAGCAAATAGCATGAAATGGATATCTTTTCTCATGTTATAGATTTCTAAATTTTTCTTCTTTCCTTTTTTAAAAAAATCATTCTAACTACAAGATTGATTTCCTAACTCAATTTTGATTACACCATTTCACAAAGCTATTCAAAAAGCTTGCCCATATATTAAACATCTCTTAAGTATGACATACTATACCTATGAGATTTATATTTATGAGATGGGATGGGGATGGGAATGGGGATGGTTGTAGTGGTTTCGTGCTCTCAGGTGTAAAGATACTTTGTTCATTATTCTAATTTTCCTTTTTCTTTCTCTTTTTTAAATATTTTATTTATTCATGAGACACACACACACACACACACAGAGAGAGAGAGAGAGGGAGAGAGGCAGAGACACAGGCAGAGTGGGAGAAGCAGGCTCCATGCAGGGAGCCCAATGCGAGACTTGATCCCAGGTGTCCAGGATTAGGCCCTGGGCTGAAGGAGGCGCTAAACCTCTGAGCCACCCGGGCTGCCCCCTAATTTTCCTTTTTCAATCCTCAGAAGGAAATTTTAGACATCTCTGGCAATTAAGTCCAGTTGAAGATGTTTTCTTTATCTTACAATAATTCCCAGGAGATTTAGTTTATTTTGGAACTTTCCTTAGACTTTGCACAATTGAATAAATAAGGTGAATTTATCTTCCAAAACCAGTTAGGTAGCAGCTGGGAAGAAGGTGAGGACCTCATTATATGGCATTGTTTAATGTCACTAGGACTATGTGGGAAGGAGAACTCTTTTTTTTTTTTTTTTCTTGGACTTTTAAAATATGGTCTAAGTTTCATTGAAGTCTCCCTTACAAAAACACCATTAAACCAAAATTAAGGGCTCCATACATTCCAAAAATAGCTGGGTGGTTCAGAATAACATATTTGCTAGCTGAAAAGTACCTCTGAATAGCTCATGGCACTGCTGGAAGTCTTATTCTCCAAACCCATTAAGTTTATGCATTAGAGCACACAGACGGTGGCAACTGCCTGACATATCCCATTGTGCTCAAGGACTAGAAAGGGATAAGGTTAATGAGACTTTGTATTGATGCTGAACCACTCAGAGGACAGCAGAACTATGTAAGTCCTGCCTTACAGGTTTTCCAGTGATTTTAAAGTGTTAATAAGCTCACAACGGTGTTTTTGGAGAAAGGGTCTAATTTTGATAGAAATATCACCCTTAGAGAATGTGTTCTTTATACTCAAAATTTTAACCCTATCAGTCGTTAACAGGATTTTGTAAAGTTCTGGAAACAGTGTTGTTTCCCAATATAGAGAGTTTGAGAGAATTCTGGCTGTTGGATAGAAGCACTTTTCTCCCAAAGGTTGGGAGACAACTGTATGCAAGTTCTCCTCATCACCTGTTGTTACTGCACAGAAATGTTCATCACCTGTTGTTACTGCACAGGACCCAACATTTGATCCTCCCTCATTTCGTGGGATAAAAACAATGAGTCCAGCTTCAAGCTTTCCGTTACCCCTGAATGGATGATGTTCAGAGTGTTAGCAAGTGTTGGGTTTTGAAAGATTGGTTATCTCAGGTCCTCTGCTAAGAGTTTGACAGTCATTATCTCATTTAGATTTCACATAAACATTTTAGTTTTTTGATTCTCAACCCTGCCTGCATGTGCACCAAAACCTGGTTAGCTTTTCTTTTCTTTTCTTTTCTTTTCTTTTCTTTTCTTTTCTTTTCTTTTCTTTTCTTTTCTTTTCTTTTTTTCTTTTCTTTTCTTTCTTTTCTTCTTTTCTTTTCTTTCTTTTCTTTTCTTTTCTTTCTTTTTCTTTCCTTTTTTTTCTTTTCTTTTCTTTTCTTTCTTTTTTTCTTTTCTTTTCTTTTCTTTTTTTCTTTTCTTTCTTTTCTTTTCTTTCTTTTCTTTTCTTTTTTCTTTTCTTTTCTTCTTTCTTTTCTTTTCTTTTCTTTTTTTCTTCTTTTCTTTTCTTTTCTCTTTTCTTTCTTTTCTTTTCTTTTTTCTTTTCTTTCTTTCTTTCTTTTCTTTCTTTTCTCTTTTCTTTTCTTCTCTTTCTTTTCTTTTCTTTTTTTTTCTTTCTTTTCTTTTTCTTTCTTTCTTTCTTTTTTTTTTTTTTTTAAATCGCAAACATCTGGGTCTCATCCTTTGAGATTCAGCAGGTCCAAGCACCTGTATTTGCATTTGTGATGCTGGTGTACGTCCTGTGTTTGTGTAGATGAGAAGAGCAATGCTCATAAAGGCATACTGAACTGCTTGAAGCCACATTGCCAGGGGAAGAAGTATTAATTCTTCCTTGAAGGTCCCAAAGCTCATGTGCTTCCATCACACACTGATTCTCCCCTCTGCTACTAACTTTTTGTGACCCAGGGCGAGTTCAAGGGAAGTTCAACCGGCTTTGCACCAGGGGTCTGACATTTTTTTTTTTTTTTTAATTTAATCTTCATGCATCTCTTGTTTATTTTTATTTTAAAGTTTTATTTATTCATTCATGATAGACAGAGAGGGAGAGAGAGGCAGAGACACAGGCAGAGGGAGAAGCAGGCTCCATGCCGGGAGCCTGATGCGGGATTTGATCCCGGGACTCCAGGATCGCGCCCTGGGCCAAAGGCAGGCGCTAAACTGCTGAGCCACCCAGGGATCCCCGGGGTCTGACATTTAGAAGGCATAGGAGCTTTAAATTATGATTGTAAATAAGTGTGCTACTGTTAAATTGCACATTCCCGAGTTGATAGCATAGGCAGTCCTCCGCCATCACTCCAGACATAGCAATAAGTAAGCCCAAGACCAGTTAGTCTTAATAAAAGCCTTTGTTGAGGACCCCCTATTTCCAGGCACTCTTCTAGGTGTCCTCCATGTATTACATAGTCACTCTTGGCAGCCTCTCCATAAGGTAGTTACTAAAATTGTCTCCATTTCACAAATGGACACAACGGGGTTCTCAAAGTTTAAGAAACTCATTGGAGTAATGACTAGTAGGGACAGACATGGTATTTAAACCTAGTCTATCTTGCCCTGAAGCCCAGGCATATGCTACCCCAAGGACTGACAACCTTCTGTCAAGGGCCATATAGTAAATATTTTAAGCTTTGTCTGTATACAGTTCCTATCATAACATACATACTCTGTTGTGTAGAAAAACGGAGACAATACATAAATGAATGAGGGTGGCATTGTTCCAATAGCACAATGAATAACACGGTCACTGAAATTGGGTTGTCATAATTTACATGTCACAAAATACTATTCCTTTGATTTTTTTTTCAACTGTTTAAAAAGTAGTAAGGCTTTACGTATGCAGGTAGCAGGCAAGATTTGACTTGTGGGCCATAGTTTGCTAATACCAGTGATATTCCTTATTGCCATGTCTCATCAGTAGGGCTTGGGAGACTGTCGTGGATGTAAAGGGACATTTACCTCTTCTTTTGCTTTTTAATCACTCAAATTATTAAATTTATAAATCACTAGGCAAATTTCCCATATTGAAACGCTACTTATATTGCTAGTAAATCAAAATATACATTTATAAGTCCAAAATGCTGACCATTTGAAAAGTTGATTAGGGGAGCCTGGTGGCATGCTCAGTACAGAGTCAGGTTGGGACTCTCCCCCTCTCCATCTGCCCCTGTCCGACTCACTTGCTTGTGCACATACATGCTCTATCTTTCTCTGTCAAATACATTTTTCAAAAAATTTTAAAAATTAAGTAAAATTTTAGTAAAACCCAGGCAAGAGACACTGGGGTGGCTCAGCGGCTGAGCATCTGCCTTCAGTTAGGGTGTGATCCCCTAGTTCCAGGATCAAGTCCCACATCATGCTTCCTGCAGGGAGCCTGCTTCTCCCTCTGCCTGTGTCTCTGCCTCTCTCGCTGTGTCTCTCATGAATAAATAAATACAATCTTAAGACAAAACCTGGGCAAGTCCCAAATGTCAATAAAAATAAGAATCTGATGTAAGAGATCTTTTAAATGCTTCAACCTCTTAAAACAAATCAAATATACACTAAATAGCTCAATGATTACAAATCTTATTGTTACACTGACACTTCACTCACTACAAAGATATTGCTACCATGGATTTATGGGTTTACAAAATTAGCATTTTCTTTTCTTTTTTTTTTTTAAGATTTTATTTATTTATTCATGATAGTCACACAGAGAGAGACAGAGAGGCAGAGACACAGGCAGAGGGAGAAGCAGGCTCCATGCTGGGAGCCCGACGTGGGATTCGATCCCGGGTCTCCAGGATTGCGCCCCGGGCCAAAGGCAGGCGCCAAACCGCTGCGCCACCCAGGGATCCCAAAATTAGCATTTTCATTCATTCCTTTGGATAGCATTGTCTTAATAATAATCGCCAAATAATATTCTTTCAAGCCAAGATATCAGGTTCTAATTTATTAACTAGTTGATTCTTGGTCTGAAAACAAGACCTGTTTTTATCTCAGTGGGATTCAGTTCCAAGTCTACACTAGTTGGTGCGGCTCCCTCTTTCAGGACAGGTTCATATGCTATTTCATCGGCTTTGTAAATTGATTTCTTTCACCTCCTCTTTCTGTTCCCTTATCCACCAAGTTTTGGCTATAGATATTTCATATAGTTATTTACTTCACTATATCTTGTAGTGCCTCAATTAAAATTAGTAGAAGCATACTAATTTTTTTTTTTTCCCTCCCAGACAGCTGAGTCTTCACTGTCCACTTCTTTATGGATATTCGGTTGCACCACTGAATGGTTTCTACCTGGTTTTCTTGTACGGTCATTTCTGCTGACCACTCTTCTTGTTTATAATACAGGTCTAGGTTTTCTGGTTCAGGTGAGTTCACTCATGATTCTGTCTACCATTCCCTATCACATAGTTAACAAACAATAAATATCTCTTATCACACATATTCTTAATAAAAACAAATAAAACCCTGAGATCAGCACATTCATATGTCAATCTGTAACTCAACTAATGTGAATTTGTTCCTTGGTGAATAAGAAACGGCCCCAGGTTGAATTGTGGCACAAAGAAAACTTTCATTTGCATCAAATAAGTGGGACACTTGGGTAGCTCAGTTGATTAAGCGTCTGACTCTTGATCTTAGATCAGTTTTAGAACTCAGGGTCATGAGTTCAAGCCCCATGTTGGGCTCCATGCTGGATGAAAAAAAATAAATAACTTCCAGCAGATAGATTATAGGGAATGGCTTCCAAAGCCATGAATCCCTGAGACACGATGGATGGGCCTCTTTTATTTACAGTTAGGATGAATATTTAAGTAGGAATGAAATCTCATCTTATGTAAAGGCATGCATAAGGTTGCATCTTAAAGAGAAATGCCTATACATACATTGCATGTTATGTAAATGAGGCTGAGGTCCCTCCTTGGCTGGAGATTTTAGTATAATGAACTAAAGGTAGTTGTCTCTCATTCCAAGGGTCCCTCCATGGAGGCACTAGTTAGGGAGTTTAGCTCAAAAGCTCTGGGTGGTCTGGGCCGCTGGGACGTCTTGTCCGAGCAGTTGCCATCACCTGAGGACTGGTTTTGAGTTTCATTTGCCTGAGTTAAGAGGTAAGTCAGTAAGTAGAGTTTTGAATGTAGGAGAAAGGTTTTAGTGAGAAAAAGCAGGTGGGCAGTAAATGTCGGGTTTTGCCGTCTAGCTGGTGCCAAATCCAATCACACATTCACAGTAATTTTAAAATATTTATTAAGCTCACTCTTCTTTTGCATTCAACTACTTTGCTTTACATTTATATGGTTTTTCCCAATTCGGAATATGTCTATGAACTGAATTTGTTTCAATTGATCCGTGTTTCTCAATCTAGGCACTACTGACAATTTACATTGTAAATTCTTTTCTGTAGGCAACTATTCCAAATATCTCAGGAAACTTAGCGGCACCCCTGCCTCTACCTATTAGGTGCCAGTAGCCCTTCCCCCAGTAGTGAAAACAAAAATGTCTTCAGACAATTCAAATGTCTCCTGGTGGACAAAATTGTCACTGGTTAAGAACCATTGCAGTAGACTATTATTTTTCTTTTTATGGATCCTCAGTATTCAGAGCATGGCCAATAGTAGCCTTTTTATTTGGTTCCATTGTTCTTTTAGTAACATCATGGGCAGTTTTGAAATTTCACTGCTTTCTGGAAACAGGACGACACATCCTATCTTCCTATTTCCTGGTCCTTCTTTAGTCCCAGATCAGAACATTAAAGTACAAATGACATTTTGGGAGTAAATAGGTTGAACCTACTGCCAGTGAGGCCAGTAGAATGGCCAAGCTGAAAAATATATTTAAAGTCAAAAGTCCATTATGATGTTTAAAAGATAAACCTGAAAATTATAAAGCTTTAATATTTTATTATAACCAAAATTTTTAAGATTACTTTTTTCTACATATCTAGTTATATTTATCCCTTCCTTCCCCATCATAATTGTGTCATGCTTCCTGGTTTGCCTCCATTATTAGTCATTGGGCAGATAACAAAAATAATTGGTTAACATAAAGTATTACCAGATGACCTACCATCTAGTAACTACTAAGCACATCGTGAGTGGATCTGTATTTTAGGAGGGCATGTGGTTATAAAACAAGCTTCTATATTTAAAAAATAAATAAATAAATGCTGCCCATCTATCAACTAGGTTTACTTTTAAATTACAAATAATTTTACTGCAAGTGATTTTACTATGAACGCTTATATTAGCAGTTTATTAAGTTTTCCATTGCTTCACACCCTCACTGCACTTAAATCATAGGTTGATGAGGGAGAAATAGAAAATTTTGTAATTTTGTCTTCTGACCCACGAGCATGGAATATTTATTCATTTATTTAGGTCTCCCTTAGTTGCTCTCAGAAACGCTTTGTTTTCTATGTAGAGATCTTGCAGATCTTCCATGAGGTTTATTTTTCGACATTTAATACTTTTGAGACTTTTGTTAATTTTTTAAAATTACATTTAATTTATAAAATTATATTTGGTGTTTGTTTCTCTTATATAGAAATAAAACAGACTTTTGTATTATAAGAGGATAACCAGCAAATTTGTTGAACTTAATTGTAATGATTTTTATGGATTTTATTTTTTATTTTCTTTGTTTTATCTTGTTTTGTTTTTGTTTTTCTATACGACGATTTTTATTGAGGAGGCATTGGACACTTTCTTTTTTTTTAAAAAAAAATTTTTTTTGGAGTTCAATTTGCCAACATATAGCATAACACCCAGTGCTCATTCCATCAAGTGCCCCCATCAGTGCCCATCACCCAGTCACCCCAACTCCCTGTCCACCTCCCTTTCCTTAAACACAATCGTATTAGTGAGTCATGAGAGCTTCACTTTTTGTTTCTAATTCTTACATTTTTATTTCTTTTTATTGCAAGATCATACTAGTCAGTGCCTTCAAAGTAATGTGGCACAGAAATAGTGATAGCAGGTATACTTTTCTCATTCCTGATTGCAGATACAAAGTGAATTTACCTTCTGTTTCTAGTTTACAAAACATTTTTATCATGAATGAATGCCAGAGGTCAGGTTAATACCCTCTTCTTCAAGAAACCTTTTTTTCAAATCTATAACACTTTTTTCCTTCCCTCATTATACCTTTGTATAATTTTCCTATTCTCATGTTTAAAGCATGCAAGTCCTTTCTATTATTAAATAGTCAAGTGTTTTAACTCTAGAAATCATGTCTTACTTTATAAGAATAAGCACATTCTTAGCAGAATGTAAAATATATATCAGACACTCACTAATTAGATAAGAGTCCCCAAGATAACTTTTATTTTTTATAACATTTAATATATTTTGTGTTAATGATTGAAATTCTGTACAGTATTTATTTTAGATTTCCCCATTTTAAAATGATAATGCAAGCAATATAACCATAGTTATGATTCCATATTACTTGCCATACTAATATATGCATATTTTTCTTTTGTATTATTGATATCGGGATAGCAATGGCAGTTTATAAAATACATTTTACCAAATTTAAATATATATTATTGTCAGAACCAAAGCTTGGGGGTAGATTCAGGCTTGTTTGAAAAACCGTGGGTCCTTTAAAGAACCCAAAGACAGATGATGGGACTCCTGTTTTGTAAAAACACTAGAAGACAAGTCGAAGTTTGGGCAGATGAGGGAAGGATGAGTAAAAAGGCCTATGTTGTAGAGACTTGATTGTTTCTGGTATACGAACATGAGGTAGAATTTAGCCATAGTCTTTGAATCTATGTCTTTCAAATCCTCAATTACCAAAATGCTTTTGAGAATCTTTACTTGGAGGAGATGGTTGTGTTACATAAGATGAATTGGGTCATTAGGATCTCTGCAGCTTCATTTTGGTAACTCTAAGATAGTTTTGAGGAGCAAAACACATTTATCTTTAGGGCAGAGAGGGAGAAATTTATGAAATTTAGCATTTCAAATGAGATCTATATGTGTGCATGTAATAACCCCAGGCAGCGACATCTCCTGGCAACCCAGCAACCACAGACAGAAAAGAAAAGTCCATTCACATTCAGACACCAGCTCTGATTATAGATGTTAAAGACTCTCCTTTCCTTCAGACACTGCTATGGGGAATAGCCGGCCTGTTCATCAAAGGAAAACCAAGCTCCATGCTCTTTGAGGAGGTAGCTGAGAACACTGCAATCTGAAGCACTCTTAAAGAGACCCATATACCACAAGCTGAGGAATCTTCAGTTATTCCTGTTCCATTTGATGGAATGTTTTCATCATTATTACATCATTAGATTCCACTAACTCGAGAAGCAGGCAGGGGCACAGAATGTTACTCCCATTTTACAGGTGAGGAAATAAGCCAGACAGTTAGCTTTCTATAGCCAATACAGCTAGTAAATTATATATCGTGATTAAGAATCTAGATTTTTTTGCTACTAAAGTAGTGTATGTTATTTTGTTTTGTTTTGGTATGGTTTGGTTGTTTTTTTCATTATTTAAAAAGTCTGTGATCTTGAAGAAGTTACTTTGCAACTCTATGTCTCAATTCCTATTTGGTATTATGGGCATTACAGTAATACTTATAAACCCTTAAATGATGAAAAAAATCAAATAAGATTTTATGTATGTGTATGTGAGTGTGTGCGTTTGTTGGAGTGTATGATGCTTATCTTGCAATCAGTTCGCAATAATCATCATAGTAATACTATGTAATAAAGAAACATTCATTTAGAGTACATTGAAAAATGAGTCTTCACTAAAAGTTCTGTGGCCTAATAATAGCTAACATTTACTGAGTGTTGAACATATGTCAGGGATTTTTCTAAAATCTTTATAATAATCAATTAATTCTTTTTATAGTTAGAACAGACTTTGAATTTAGTGCTGTTTTAATATTCACAATACAGTTGAGGAACTGAGGTAAGGAGTAGCTCAACCAAGGTAGCTTGCCCAAGATTAATGGTTCAGCTGGAAGTTAAACTGAGGTGACTTAGTCAAAGTCTGTGCATTTGACTGTTGTCTTCCTGTTTGGTATGAACATGTTTACATCATTTTTTGCTAGTGTATGCAGCTTAAAATAGTTAGATCAATAACCATATTTGCTTATATTTTGACCCATAGTTCTATGAGTTATTTATGTATATTTTAGAGATATAAATCTTGAAAATTCTATGAACCATAATTTATATTTTAGAGCTATAAATCTTAAAATTCATGAGCCAGCATGATATTCAAGACTTCCTCTTAGCTTATAATCAAATATTAACATCTACTTATACTGTTTCATCATCCTAGTCAAAGGTACCTTCTTTAAGGTGTGGCATTATATGTAACATTATTACACCTTTTCATTTTAACATAATACCTGGTCATATTCTAGGGGTATGCTTCTCAGGTATGTAGCATTGAAATCTAGATATTTTTCCACATTAATCAATATTTTTATGAGGTGAAATCAGGTTTAAGTGGACAGCAGGAACACATTGGATTAGGAAAATTAATCACAAAAGGGCAGCTTAAAATGTAAGGACTAATTACAGAGAATATTTTAAAAATGTGTGATTATATAGTGACAATGAAAACAACAGTTCTGTCTGGTGCCCATGGAAGTAGATTTCATTGTTTTATGTCTCTTGCTTTTTAGAACTAGGTGTTGAAATACATACTTTTCTCTAATCATAAGAATTGCTGAACACTAAAAGCACCAGGCCTGAGGCAAAGGTCCACTTCATCTTAGTATAGGAAGAGCTGTATTCCATCTCTTCCAAGAAGCTTGCACAAATCTGTCTTCCCTTTGCTTTTCTTATAAAACTGTATGACCCTTTATGAAGTTTAATAGGGGAATTCCATTTCCACCAGTGGAGGAGGAGTGTCCATCTATAGCTTGTAGATCAACAGATTTCCTCTGAAGTGAGTAGAGAGAAACAGCCAGATAAGAGTATAGGCATATGGTATATAGCTTATGGAAACAGTCCAGTTATTCTAAAGCTTCCATACTTTATGTTTTAAAAGGTGGTGATGATGATAAGGAAAAGGGGTAGGAGGATGTACAGAGATATGTTTAAGATGATTATTGAATTTAGAATGTTTATTAAATAGAAATGTTTAAGATTTGATTTTCTAATGATCCCAAATTTGATTTAGGAGCATTAGGTCATATATAAACTTTAAAATAGCCTAGGAGTTGTTACTCCTGAAGGTTTAAAATTAAATATGAATGATCCATGATTATATGGTCAATTAATCTATGACAAAGGAGGCAAGAATATACAACGGAAAAAAGATAGTCTCTTCGACAAATGGTGTTAGGAAAACTGGACAGCTACATGCAAAAGAATACAACTGAATCACTTTATTATACTATACACAAAAATAAACTCAAAATGGATGGAAAGATCCAAATGAGACTTGAAACCATAAAACCCCTAAAAGTAAACATAGGGTGTAATCTCTTTGACATTAGCTATAAGAATACTTTTCTAGATATGTTTCCTTTGGCAAGGAAAGCGAAACCAAAATTAAACTATTAGGACTACACCAAAATAAAAGCTTTTACACAGTGAAAGAAACCATCAATAAAACTAAAGACAAACCCCCAAATAGGAGAAGCCATTTGGAAATGACATATTTGTTAAGAGGTTAATATCCAAAATATATAAAGAACTTATACAACTAAACACCAAAAGATCCCAAATAACCCAATTAAAATTGGCAGAAGACATGGATAGACATTTTTTCCCCAAGAAGACATACAGATGGACAATAGACAGGTAAAAAGATGTTGAACAGCACTCATTAGCAGGGAAATGCAAATTCACTACAATGAGATATCACTGTACATCTGTCAGAATGGCTAAACTAAAAAACACAAGAAACAACAGGTATTGTGGAGGATGTAGAGAAAAAGGGACTCTTATGCACTATTGATACGAATATAAGCTGGTACAGCCACTGTGGAAAACAGTATGGAGGTTCCTCAAAAAAAATTAAAATGAAACTACCATATGATCCAGTAATTTCACCACTGGGTATTTATGCAAAGAAAATAAAACACTAATTTAAAAAGGCACATGCATCCCTATGTTTATTGCAGCATTATTTACAGTAGTCACAATATAGAAGCAATCCTAGTATCCATCAATAGATGAATGGATGAAGAAGGTGTGGGATGTATATGCAATGGAATACTACTCAGCCGTACGAAAGAATGAGATCTTGTCATTTACAACAACATGGATAGATCTAGAGGGTATAATGCTAAGTAAAACAAACCAGTCAGAGAAAGACGAAATACCATATGATTTCACTTAAATGAGGAATTTAAGAAACAAAGCAAATGAAAAAGTTTTAAAAAAAGACACACACACACACAAAAAAAAACAGGCTCTTAAATATAGAGAATAAATTGATGGTTACTAGAGGGGAGGAAGGGTGAAATAGGTGAAAGGGGTTAAGAGTACACTTACCGTGATAAGCACTGAGTAATGTATAGACTTGAATCACTAGTACATCTGAAACTAATATAACATTATGTTAACTGCACTTGAATTAAAAATAAAAAAAATATTTTAAAAACAAAATTATATATGAATGATGCCTTCATGCCCAGCAACCTGGCAAATGGCATAGTGCTTAGGACATAATGAGCAATGTCAACTCATTTTATAGGGAAAAGTTCTTTCTGTGAATTCAATTAATAGTCTCTTGTTTATGTATGATATGGCCAGACACAGAGTCTCCAAATTCTTATTCTTTGCCTCATAAATGATTAAATAAACTGCTATCCCCACTGATCCTTTGGAACCAAGTGCTTATTAACCAAACTTTGGTCAACCTTCTCTCCATGCCCCAGGTCCCAAGCTTTTGGGCCACCCTCATCCTGAGCCACCACACAGCCCTTCTTCAGAGCCCACCATAGTCTAGGCTGACCTCAGGGTAAAACATTCATTTTTTAAAATATTTTATTTTTTTTTAAGTAATCTCCACATTCAACATGGGTCTAGAACTTACAAATGATCAAGAGTCACATGCTGTACTGACTGAGCTAGCCAGGTTCCCCCTGGGTAAAGCATTCTTTACTCCGTCTTATCATACAAGTCCTTCATCCAACTTGCCCACACTTTGTTTTTTCCTAGCCTTTTTTCACTGTAAGGGAAATGCCCTTTTTGACTTAACCCTAAGATGTTTGCTTATCTATGGTGAGCACTTTCTATTGTAATAGTGCCTTTCCTTACTTTACAACCATCCTTTTGAATAACATCTCTACTAAGTCTGAATTTGTTCTTTGATGTTTATTTGATGATTACTTCCAAAAACTATGCTTAGAGGCCATCAGTTTATTTATTTTATTTTTTAAAGAAAAAATCTTAATTTGCTAGAACTTAATATAAAGGGCTTTATGAGAACATTTACGGTTTGTTAAATTCCTCGTTTTTCAGCCTGACAAGACTGCTTAAAAAGTGAATTAGATGAATGTTTTAATGTACTGCAGTCATTTCCTTAGCTTTTAGCTAATGACCTCATCTGGACAAAGCAGATATTTCCATTTCTTATCAGTAATAATTAGAAATATAACTAGTGTAGTCTCATGCCCCCTGAAAACTCTCCAGGAGACTTCAATGGAAGTCTCCTTCCACAAAGGAGATAACTTTGTGGAAGTGATAAGCAATGGAATAAAGAAATTTAAAAGTAATGGCTTTGATTCCATAGGAACATGATTGTTTTTAGAGTTCCTTTAATGTATAAACCCTTGAAGAATTATAAGCAATGCCAAAAAAGAAATGGGCACTCTATAGGAAGAAAAGTAGATCTTTCCAATTCAAAATAAAAAACACAGCCACAAACACAAACAACAAACAAAAAAACCACAAAGCTAACACAACTACATTATAAATCCATAGTGTAGTAGTATATAAAACTCAAATGTTATTTTAGCTCATAGTTTTGTTTTCCTATGTATCTAAACCTTTCATAAAACATTCTACATAGACTTAAAGCTATCCAGTGAGATTTCATTTCCAATATTTCCCCTGCTTGTGAAAGTATAGACAGGAGAGCCACCTTAATAAAAATTAAAAAAATATCAATAAAGAAACTTTAAGGGGCTTGGCTTCTCTTATGCTAATCAGCACAGACTATAAGAGAATATTGTTTTATCATTTTAAAATACTTTAAACTGCATTTTGGTTATCACATCTATAATTGCAACGGGTCTTGTGGCAGTGCTTCTCATGTCAGCTTGACCCCAGGACTCCTGAATCAAAAACTTTTTTGGTGTGTTCCAATGATCCATATTTTCAACAACCTTCACAGATTGCTCTCCCCCACTCAGTGAACCACAGATAGAGCATCATAGCATCAATAGAATATTAGAAATACAAAGAAACATGCAGTCCACCTTGCATAGAATCTGATGAAATGTATTGATCTTCTCTCCAAAACAAGGCACACAGGAAGTTATACGTCATTTTTACAAAAAAATTCTGGGACATTCAGAAATGTCTTCAAGACAGAGGCCAAAATATATTTTATTAACAAAAGATTTTTGTTCCCAAGTTAAAAGCACCTAGTTTATTCTATCCAATATTGATTCTATAGATGAGAAAACTAGCCAAGAGTGTTAATATTTTGACTAAGGTTAAACAGATGGACTACTTACATTTTCAGTTTTCAACAATTTAACAGTCAAATTTAACTGTGTTCTAGGCAGACAAAGTGATTTTCAAATAATTTATTCTAAGATAACTTTTTTCTCTAATGTATATGTAAAAATCACAGTTGGTAAATTGTTAACTTGAGAATAAACTAACTTGTGCCTCGATATCATTCTATTTATAGAGCTTCCTACTACTGATTTGAAGGCATTAACAGGAATTCTTCCAGTTAATTCCATTTTAGTCTCAATACAAAATTCATAGACTTGTATTGATGGAACATATTGAGTGTGGTAAAAAATGAACCTATCATGTTAAATTCAGTTTTCTGGTATTAGAAAGCAAAAATGGAAATTATAATTCCAAGCATTTCTTTATAATTATACTTTTTCTGTCCTATCATCTTCAAATAACTATTCCTCTAATTTTTCTCTCTTTATGTAATTCATTTTATGAAATGCATTTGTACTTTAAGATATATATTGATAAATATCCTCCTGGTCATGTTAATGAAACTTAGTTCTAAAACTCTAGAAGGAAGAAAGAATGTAATGACTTGTCTAAATGAGGAGAATGTATGAACAGATGTGGAATAATTTTCAAAGGAGAAAGGTCAATGTGAGGCACATCAATGAATTATAGAAAGCACTAGATAGTTTCTAATGAAGGGAGAAATAGGGGGACAGAGAGGGTAAATTGGACAAACACAATACAGAACAAAGTAGACATTTCAATCTTGTACTGCAGTTTCTTCCATCATCATTTGGTTGGGAGATCCTCATATGCCCGCACTTTCCCTTAAATTACTTTAAATTATGTTCCAAATTTAAATTATGCTAAATATTGGTAGTAACTGTGTACACCTGTGCTTCACTGTTGGATGTTCCTGCTCTGATGTACTTTATAAGCATTTACAGCTTTAATGAGGCTGTTTATTTGTAATTGGTCCCTATAGGAATCTGCTGCTGTATTTCATCCAATTTGAGTTATTTTCAGTTATTCTCTGGAGATATCATTTGAAATAATATCTGATGTTGCTTACAATTCAAAGAAAGATATAAGACATTTTTAAATGATAGATAAATGCCTGTACTATAATCCTGCCCTCACAGTTTCACAGTTAGTATTTCCTGCACCACTACTATATACCTTAACTGGCCATTTCTGAAACAAAAGAGAGAGCATCAGCTCTAAGTCAAGAACATCTAAATTAATAACTTTTCGCTTTAACTTCCTTGACATTTGCTCTTGGCCAAGCCCAATTTCTCTGCATCTCAGTTTAGTTATCTGTTAAATGGAAAGAAGTTAGACCTTCTAACCTCATGACTATGACAAAGACACAATGAGATAAAGAGGTTAACAGAGCTTTGTGTTTTGGAAATGGACATGCATTTTTCTGAAATCTGAGCATATTTGGGGTTTTCAAAGGTTTTCAAAGTTTCTTACCTTTTTCTTAAAGGCATGGGAATTCTTGTTAAGTCAAATCAAAGCTATGGACTCTGATTTCTGTAGTCTTTGTCTTTCTCTTTTGTGTTCCCACTGATGACTGTAAGTTCCTTTGGGCCAATGACCAGATTTTCATCTGTGTTTGTTCTGTTATGAGATGATCTGTAATGTAGTTCTCTCAATTGGTTATTTTGATTCTTGACTTCCTCAGCTCTTCCTTTTCAGATAACTATTTTAATCTTATTATTGTGGTCTTTGATTTTTAAATTTGTGTTCTATTTTTCTTATCTACATTTTCCGTTGATCATTTCATTATGTTTTCTTTTAAAATGAACTCCTTATTTTGTTTCCTTCTTTTGGTTTACTGCATTTCTTTTTTCTTTCTTTCTTTCTTTCTTTCTTTCTTTCTTTCTTTCTTTCTTTCTTCTTTCTTTCTTTCTTTCTTTCTTTCTTTCTTTCTTTCTCTTTCTTTCTTTCTTCTTTCTTTCTTTTTCTTTTATTTCTCTCTCTTTACCACCAATTTTCCCATTTTTTTCTTATTAGTTATGGTTTTCTTGGCAGATACCAGATTGCCATGCTGTACCACTCGTCATTTGCTCAAATTCAATGTGGTCAGCTCTCCCACTTTCTCTATCTTTAAAGCAATTTTTCTTACATCAGGTAACTCCCTACTTACCCAGGACTGTTTGTCTTCCCTCTAAGCTCCCATTAGAAGGGAATTTTATTCTGCATTTGTAGTTTGAGCACATGGAAGAATTTCAGTTTGGTCTTCTTTTCTTCTAAGATCCTGGCAAATATTCTCTAACAAGATTTAAGATATCTATTTTCATAACTTTGGGTTTCTTACCATTACCACATTTCTGCAAGGAACACTGGAAAATGTCAAAATTTTACACTTTTCTTACTTCTGCAGAAATCCTATGTCTCATGCAAATCTTCGTTCACTTCTTTCCAATGTCAACTGTAATAATGAGAATTCTCACAAGTGTGCCCCCCAGTCAGTCATATTCTTTCTTGGTATTAATTTTGAGAGTCGTTGTGTGTGTGTGTGTGTGTGTGTTTTGAACATGGTATGGAGTCTGAGTCAAGGTACCAGAATCTTTATTTCTTTTTGGAATGAGGTGGCATCAGTTCCTTCTGGGTTACTACTGTGAATTCCTCTCTTTTATAAGATTTGTGGCTTCATATTCATTTTATTAGGCATTGGGGGCAATAATTCTATGACTTGAGTTTCTTCCACCAACTTTCTTACTCTTCAGTATATTTCCTATCCTTTTGTTTTTAAACTCAGTGATGACAGGAATGAAATTTGTATTCCTCTTATAACTTCTCTGATGGAATTCCGTAGCTTCCCCTGACCCCACAGAGACATATCTAGTTATAAAAACAAGAAAAGTTAGCATTGTGCCTGTAAGTTTTTTGTTGATGTATTCAATCATTTCATACTCCCTTTCTAAGCACCTTGGTAGTATATTCCACAAAGGATGTAGTTCTGGTATTGGTGGGCATCTGGTAAAGAATACACTTTGGTATCATGAGATATAAACTAGGTGAAAACTGAATGCAAAGATAAGGAAATGAGAAGAATATGTTCTCCTTTACAATTGGGAAAGATGAATTATTAGGACCTCATCTCAGAAGAGAAACTAAGCTTGTCAGTAAATTGAGCATTTTCTTATATTTATTAATCTGATTTACATGGAAACAAAATAATCTGGGTTAAATATGTAAAAACAACACGGACAGTTTAGAAAGGGGGATCTTTTGGCATTTCGAAACTATTCCACTCCATATTTGGTTTACAGTATCATTTAAGGTCAAATAAGCCAAGCTCTCTAATATTTAAAGTAAATGGTAAAAGCAAATTGTCAATATCCCAGCATGGAATGGCACCTAGGTATAGTGCTTGTATTTACCCTTCAGACATGATTAGATACCTTGACTGCATTCTTTGCAATCTATATCTTCTTTTGATTTACTAAGAAATGTTGGTTCCATAAGAGAAAGTCATTTCTTTGAAACCAAACCTCCATGCAGGTATTTTTTAAGTGTCAGATTGACAAGTGCTATAAAACAATACACTTCTCATCTATTATACATTCTCGCCCTTCTCTGCATAACAATAGATTGATGTGATGAAAGGAGGGGCTGGATAATAGATCCAGAGCAGATGTGTTTAACATTGTTCTCTGAAGAATAACTATGTAGTTAAGAATAACACTTTACTCTCCAAAAATATGATTGGGGAGGACCAGTATTTTACCCAGAGGACAGTCAAGAAGCAAGGATGATTCTCAAGTGATTTTTTTGTACTTAGATGAATCCTTTAATACTCTTTACCAAATCCACTTAATGATAAAATCCCTGTAGCAACAATTCATCGTGTGAAGTATTTCAACCTTAGATTTTTTTTTAACATACTATAATGCATACATGGAGTGCTGTTCATGTCTGTGGGTGATAGCTGAATATAAAGGCTGTCTCCATGGTAGATAATAATATTTATGACAGGAAGAAGATTGAAAAAGGAAACATATTTTAACAATACTTTTAAGTATCCAAAATACCGAAGAAAAATGCTTTGGAGATTTTTCTGTCGTTTTCCAGATTTCACTCTGCTTTTCAGCCAATTTCTTACATGCAGACATGAAACCTTTACTAACCTTTCTTTTACTCTAAGTATTATATTTATATATACATATATATATATCCTATTTATATAATTAATCATGGAAATATTTTTCTATACAATGAAAAAATGTATTTCATTATACTTTCGAGGAAAAGAGGACTTACGAGAATAATTTTGTAGTATATTTGAAGAAATGGCACATTAAGAAAGGATAATTCAGTACTTCTTTGGACTATTTTTCTTGTGCAAGGCTAGAGGCTATTCGAATGGACATATATATTCATGTGAATCAACTATTTTTCTGCAAGAGGAAGATGGATGCAGGATATTTGTCAGTGGCCTAAGGAAATGTCACAGATGTGCTCCTCCCTTTTTACTCCCTTAAGGAAATGGACCTTTAGAATTAGGATTCATAAGATACTATGCCTATATCTCCTTCTTTTCTCCACTTTCTGCACAGCTTCAAGAGATAGGTATCTATCTATCTATCTATCTATCTATCTATCTATCTATCATCTATCTATCTATTATCTATCTATCTATCTATCTATCTATCTATCTATCTATCTATCATCTATCTATCTATCTATCTATCTATCTATCTATCTATCTATCATCTATCTATCTATCTATCTATCTATCATCTATCTATCTATCATCTATCTATCTATCATCTATTTATCAATCTATCATCTATATCTATCACCTTCTTCTATTATCCATCTATCTATCCATCTACTTGTAATGATAATCTGGAAACCATACGTTTAAAGTCTTTGCCTTGATATCGATGTAGTTTGCAAATACTGCTCAGATTTTGTTATCAGCAGTATCTTTAATTTGTTATCTTGGGCATTCTATTATTATTCTAAGTGGAGAGTTTTCATTATGTTGAGTGATCTAGGGTCTCATGTTTTACATTAGCATCAGAAGTTCATTATGTGAATAGAGTCAAAAGCAAATTAATTCTAATGGCATAGAAATGAGAAAAGTTTGGGAGTTGAAGGTAGTACAAATAAGAAAGGTATATATTCCGGAAAAAGTAATTTCTAATTTATATTCTCTCATATATATCTCTATCTATATATCTGAGACCATCCTGTTTAATCTTTTAAAACTTTATTATCATTTGTTTTTTAATTGGTAACAACATATAAAATACTTATTGTGTGCCGGGCACTGTTCTAAGTAGTTTACAATTGACACCTCACGTAATCCTTATAACAATCAGATGACATTGTATGCACAAAGTTTATGAAGGAACCAAACTTCGAAAGCAAGAATAAAGAATGAGGAGAATGAAACGAGAAAGAGAGAAAACAAAAATAAAAGTCAATTATTGAATGTTGATCATTGTGGGCTTTGGACGCCTGATTCCACCAGGTCCTTCTGAGGAGCTATGTAATTGTCTGCCTGAGGAATGAAATAGAGGATTTTTCTATCAGCTCCATGCCTTGAGATTTGGTCCTTAGAGATTTGGTCCTTAGAGTGTAGATACACCACACCCATGTGACATTTGTATATGAATGTCAAGTGTCTTTTTCAAGTGTCCCATGCCTCTGCAACAGAAAAGTCCTAACATACATATACATAGTCCTGTACGTATGGTACATACTTGACTTTAGTCACCACGAGTGTGAAGTAGATTAAAGCCTGCTTGGAATTGTTCACCATAGCCATGGTTGTAGTCAGAGAATATATGTCAGTACAAAAGTAATATTCATATGGTCCATTCTTGCCTCACTTGGATCCACTCACAATATGCATAAGTCCCTTGGCAAGAATTTCATACTTAATGCTTATTATTGGAACAAGCTATTGTCCTTGCTGTGATAGCCAACTTCCTCTTCCACTACCTCTCATTCTGTATTTTCTTCACATTTGGACATCACATCAACTGGGCTGATGTTTGCCTATTTGGTTGACCCATACCTCAGCACAAGTGTTTTGGGGCATTGGGAATCTTGCATTTACTTGCAATTCATCACTTACTATTAGGATGGGGCATGGGAGTATCAAAAATGTCTTAGTGAATTCTAGACCTACTATTTCCTATCTCATTCTGTAGCAGAATTCCTAGCTCCTTATCATAATAAGGGTTAATTATCTACCTTCTATGTAATAACTCTGTTTTCTTCTTCTTTCTGCTCTCCTAGCAAAAGAACTCTAAAATGATCAACCGAGTTATAGCTGACTGACTCTTTCTAGGTAATGCACTATATTGTACAATGTAGAACCCAAGTAATTCTTGCTTTTCCATAAAATGATTCCCTCAGTCTAAGTAACATATGCATAGATAAAGAATTCTCTGATGCTGGAGCTAGCAGTATTCCTGAAGCCAGAAAAGAGAAATCTAAATTAGTAGGTATTAATTCTAGAAGATGAATCACTGCCTCTTCCATCGTGGTAGAAGTTCAACATAATCCACTTGCTACTAAGTGACTGGCCTGAGAGATTTTACCATATTGAGAGTTCAGTGTCAGTCTCTGAGGCTAGCAAGTTAGGCATTTGGTAGTGACAATATGACACTGACAGTAGTATCACTAAATTCACTCTAGTGAGATGGAGCCCATGTTGTTAATCCCATGTTTAACCACCATCCCTGCCACCATGGCCATTCTGTTTATGTTCCTTTCTCTCATGCAGTGGAATTGTTGACATAGGCTACTGATGACCTTAGGCTAAGTCATCCCATCTACTTGGCTAATGTGTTTCCCCTGTGTTGGATGCTCTATGGCTAGGTCAATATCAGACATATAAATCTTCATACTTCATCTTCCATAGGTTCATCCATATGTCTCTTGCCCAGATTTTTTTTTTATTCCTGATCTTCTAATATTTACCTCTGAAGCCATTTACCATTGTCTATAGAATTCTGTGTGTATGCAAGTCTTAAGATACTTCTCTCTCCAAACAAATCAGCCAATTAAATGTGCTCCCTGCAGCTTTCCCAATGATAGGACTTCTCACTGTTGTTACTCTTTTGGACCACGCATAAGTAGCACTGTCCTATAAAAGAAATCCATTTGTAATTTACCTCTACATCCTGAAGCTGTAAATACATCTTCAGATGAAGTTTTCTGTCTTCTATAAGAGAATGGTAGGAATGGCTCTCCTAAGAGATCAGGAGTATGAGCTGAGTGGCTTGCTTCAGTGTAAGAAAGACAAGTGATGTGAGAACTTGATCATCTAACTTACTTGTGCCCTTTAACCTTTCTTATATCTTAGACCCCAGGTGTGATACTGAACATACTATTTTCATTGTATCATGGATGGATAGCACCACTCAACTACATGACTTGGTGAATCTGACAATAACTGACTCAGAATGAGCAGTACTAGTCACAGAATTATCTTTTCTCTCATGATAAGGGACATTAGCATGCCGGCCTCCTGTCACGGAATGATGACCTTCGCCACAGCCCTAGGGCTCTGCAATAATACTTGGTAATTTCCAGAGATTCCACACAACACCCTTATCCACCAGAGATACATCTAACATCATCAGATCTGCTGGGTCTTATGACTTGGATGGCTGGGTAGATATCTCTATAGCCTAGGACCTGCTACACAGTCTTGTCTTGCCCTTGGCCTCAAAACTGACAACACTTCAAATGCCCTGACAATAGGTTGGAGAATCTTCCTCCAGTTTAAAATGTATTGCTTCAAAACTCCAAAGACACCTAGCAAGTGCTATAGCACTTAGTGACTTATTGATAGGGGAAGAAGTTGTAGCAACTTGTTATTTTTGCCTGAGATGGGAAATCCTGGCTTGCCATAGACCAGTATATTCCTAAAAAAATTTTACATATATAACAGCTCTTGAATCTGCATATTTTCCCTTTTATTTCCAACATGCCTGTTTTTAAAAAGTATTCAGAATATTTGCTACTTCCTGTTCAATTTTGCATAATGCTGTAGAATGATAGACAAATATGGCCTTTGGAAGAATGTTAATTGCTGGAGACTATATTTAAGTAGTTGGATATTTATCTCTTACACCATTTAATATATAATAGAATATTATTTTACTTAAAAACTTAAGTTTTACCTAAAAACTTGTATTTTTTTATAATTAGATGATTCTTTCCCCCAATGAATTATAAATTCCTTGAGTGCAAAAAGCATACATAATTTATTCTTTTTTATAGCCACAAATATCCTTCCAACATCTTGCTTAGAGCTGAAATAAAGATGAGTTGATTTGATTAAAAACTAATGATTATGAAGGTAATAATTGAAATATATAACCTGAGGAAGTGTTAAATTGCATTAAGGAAAAATAGGATAGTACCTGCACCAAAAGTGAGAAAAAATGAGGAATTAAAAAACCAAATATTTTTAATGTGCCTGTTATGTGTTGACCACCTGTGCTTTATCTAGGATAGGGTCAGCAATGTGATGTTCTTGTTTAAGAAGCAAACACCATTAATGAGATTCAGAAATAAACCTAGGATATTTAGACACGACTGTCTTAATTCCCTGATAATTTTCTGTTAGCACTAGAAAAATACAAGACATCATTTTCAAGTGTATTTTTAGCCAATTATATGGCTTTACCATGGAAACACATAATTGAATTAAATATTTTTTAAAAATAAGGAAAATAAAAATCCTGGATTATTTTCACATAAACTATTCAGTATTTCCTCTATTTCAACAGCTACTACAGTTATTAAAAGATCAACTTCATTTCCATTACTACGTGTCCTTTCCTACAATCCCAATTCATATTCTGGGATTGGAACACATTACTTCTATGCATCACATCACAGCATCTATTTAAAGTGAGGGACCAATCATGTCATTGGATCAGAATAGGTCTAGTCTTGGGACGCCTGGTTGGTTCAGCGGTTGAGCATCTGCCTTTGGCTCAGGGCACGATCCAGGATCGAGTCCCACATCGAGGTCCCTACATGGAGCCTGCTTCTCCCTCTGCGTATGTCTCTGCCACTCTCTCTTTGTCTCTATGAATAAGTAAATAAAATCTTTAAAAAAGAAAAAAGAATAGGTCTAGTCTTTTCTCTGGAGGAAAATTGTTAGAAGGAATGAAGACATAAACACTGATTAATAACATTTTGTTTTTTTATAAATTTAATTTATAAAATTTAAAATTTTAATTCTCCAAATATGTCCAGCACGTATGTTTAAATAATATTAAAAATGTAAACCAAGTAAGACAAATACATTTTCTTCTAACTGAATGGCAAAACTGATGCAGCATTCCCTTAGGTTTTTCCCATTATATTTTTTCACACATACACATACATTATATATATAGGTTTTGACCTTTGAGTCCAGCTAGTTTTTATGAATTTCAGGTTATCTTTGAACATATTACTATTTGGTTACTGTTTTTCCTTGCTTTCCTCTACTTGGGTGTCCTGTTATTCTTATCAACTACTATCCTATTGACATATAGCAACTTCAGGCAACCACCAAATTTGAAGACAATAATAATCTTCTCATCTCTTCTTCATCAGCTCCTCTTTGAGGTTCCTTAATAGTGATTTTTTCTTTGGTCATTTGACTTTATGTTTTTTGGCTTCCCTCATAACTGTGTAAGGTCTAGTTATAATATATTTCTTATTCCATAGCACTCATATTTGTTCTGATTCCTTGAGTGACAGCAGTAATACAAGTACCTTCTTACTTTACCTTTCAAGTCTCTCAGTCTCGTTTTTCATAGATATCCATTTGTCTCGTGTGATGCATGTAATTTGTCCAATTCTTTCTTGGAATTTATTAATTCTGTGCTATTAGACAATCCACAGTTTTTCTTGTATTCACTTTTCACTTTCTTTTTAATGTTAGAAATGGGTTTTTTGCTCTTCCTCCAAGTTATCTTTTCTAGTATATTTTGTCTTGTTTTATGTTCCTTCTTTTAGGCCTTTAATAATTTTAGATATACCATTGTATAATGTCTTTCAGATGGTCAACTATTTTCTGAAGCTTTCTGGAGGATTTCAGTCTGTTCTTTATTGTGTCTATTGACACTCCTTTGTTGTAAAACCTTGTACATTTTGTAATTTTGAAATGTAAACTCTTAGTCATGGATCTTCTTTAGTAGAAATCATTTTAGACTTGAGATGAGATTATGATCTTTTACAGTGTGGTTTTTATTTCCTTTTTGTCAACCACCCAATGATTACACTGGTAAGGAAAATAATTTTGTATTATTATTATTGTTATTATTAAATTTTAATGTATAGAATCCTAAAGTAGTTTAAAATCTAACTGTGATGCTTCTAGTTAGAGGAAACCCTTACTCCCTAAACTCAATACGCACCTTGATTCATTATCATACACTGGGAAGAACTTTCACTGTACATACTGACTAGCATCCTCACTAAATTTTATCATCAAGACTTAAATTTTTTGTATAAGCTTTTGAATAAATTGTTATTTTGTCATTTATGGACTATATAATTCAATAATGAGAAGGAAAATATTTTCGCTATTAGATTATTATTAGCTGATTTTATATGATTTAACTATTAATCTGCATTAAATTCTCACTATATGATTTTATAAAATATAAGGACTTTTAGCATTTTGCTATATATACTGTTATATTTCATAACATTTTAAAATTTTTATTTATTCATAAGAAATATATACATAATAGGCAGAGACATAGGAAGAGGGTGAAGCAGGTTTCCTGTGGGGAGCTTGATGTAGGACTCAATCCCAGGACCTCGGGGTCAGGGATCACACCCTGAGCCAAAGGCAAATGCTCAACCACTAAGCCACCCAAGTGTCCCTGTAGAGTGTTATATCTTTATTTTAATATATTTTGTTTATTATGCTCTGGCACATTTTTGTTAGAACTTGAATCCTTTTGTACTTGAGCTTAGTATGTTAGTCTTGATAAATTACTTAATATTTCTGAGAAATTACCACTTAGGAATAATACAAATACAGAAAATTCAAATACAGAAAACTAATTGATTTGGGGCTTAAATGCTAATGAAATTTGTGCCTGAATAATTATATTTAATGAAGCAGAGACTTCATAAACCAAACACATTACAGCCCAAAGAAAAATCTTAATTTACAATAAATTCGCTTATTATTTTTTTCAAAAAAATTGTTGATTGCTTAACATGTGTCAGGTAGTGAGCTGGGAATTCATTGGTGAACAAAATGTATTTCTTGCCAGCACACAAGTGAAAAAGGTAGGCGCTAAAAATATGACACAAAACATGTAAAATTACAACTGGTAAGTTTAAAATAAAATAAACACAGGATCTATGAAAGTATATGGTAGAGAGATAACAACCTAATCTGTGGATTCATAGAGAGCTTCCCTGAGGAAATAATGCTGCAGGTGATATTTAAAGTAGATATTTAGGGAAAAATGGGAGGTGTGGGGAGGGTGAGATTTTGGAAGGTGAAACATCATGTACAATTGACATTCAGTTATAGGCCATAAAGAAAAAGGGCAAGGCAGCTAAAACCTGCTGAGACTGAGACCATGATGCATGGTGAGATTTAGAAATAGGTGAGGAATGCACCATGCAGGTTTTTGAGGCTATCATGAGAATAGTGGTTAGTTTTTAAGCATTGAGAGCCATAGTAAGGCTTATGGGTGTTCATGTGGGAAGGACAGCTTTAGGAAGTCCTCTACTTTAAAGTGATTAATGTTTTCATTGGCGGTGTCCAATTTTCTGTTAATCTCATCTCAAATATTTTTACTTTAGATATTTTATTTTTTATCATTAGTTGTTCAGTTGAGTCTTTTAAGAAACTTATCTTTCATGTCCTTCCTTATTATCCTAATTTTTTCTTCTACCTTCTTGATCATATGGAGTAGATTTACAATAACTTTTTTTAGCTTCATTATCTTCTAGGCGTACTATATATACATTGTTTCTGACTCTGTTTTCATTGATTGTTTTTTACTCCTCATTAAGAACCTTATGCCTACTTTTTATGTGCCTGATAATTCATTAAATGTCAGACATTGTGGATTTTACTTTTTTGGTTCCTGGATGGACTTGTTCAAGGTAACCAAGTTAAGGGCATATAAATCTATGTATTAAATAATTTAAGTTTTTTATTTTTAAAAAAATATGTATGTTCCTTTGGAGAAAAGTTCTCTGTTGAGGCTTAAATGTATGTCAAATAGTAAACAATGAAAATACAAACAGTGAAATATACTACATCTGACATACTGACATACTATCATTGAGTTTGGGCCCAAAATAGATGTAAAGCACAAAAACTTTCTAAGTGCCCACATATTTTTATATGGTAAAGTATTTGATTCTTTTCTCGGGTCAATTGGGAAATTCAAATTTGGAAGTACAAGGAGCTCTGGTGCCAAAATTATTCTCTTTTTCTTATTAAACTGTATACTTCTTGAGGAAGTGATTATGTCATAGAAAAAAACCACTTTTTTATTAGAAAGGTATATACATTCTTAAATTATAAATACTTAAGAATTTTCATTAGCATATTCCTAGTATGAAATAGAATATGAATGATGTCTTAACCTATAAGACAAACTTTTTCAGATGATATATTTTTTTAATAAATCTAAACCACACATAATAAACCATTCTTCTGACAAATTTATTTTTAAAGTAATAATCCTGTCAAAAGCACACAGTTCTTTTGACCAGAGGTTATGTGTCCATTGCAGCAACTTTTCAACTGAAACATAATTTTCAGGATAAGAGTGTTTAAAGACAAGCACACAGACCTTATTGTTAATATATATATATTTTTTTCAGTGTACAGAATAATATAATGTATCTTCTACCAAACTTTGTCAAATATTAACTTCAAATTTCATGTGTATGTATTCATAAACTCAATAAAGTGTCCTTTTGAGATTTTTAACTGAATGCTGCCATAATACATATCTTCTTTTAGCAATTTGCTTTGTTTTCTTTATACATTTTCCCCCTAAGTACTTTTGATATATACCATTCCATATCATTCATTTAAAGTTCAAAATAGGGACCCCTGGGTGGCTCAGCAGTTGAGCGTCTGCCTTTGGCTCAGGGTGTGATCCTGGGAATTGGAATCGAGTCCCATAGCAGGCTCCCTGCCTGAAGCCCGCTTCTCCCTCTGCCTATGTTTCTGCCTCTCTCTGTGTCTATCATGAATAAATAAAAAATATTTTTAAAAAATAAAGTTCAAAATAGTGTCACCATATATTACCATTCTCTGTCCTTGAACTTCACATAACTGAAATCTCTGTGTCTAGCCTCCTGCACTCAAGTGTCTGATTATGCGATTCAGTCATTTGTTGCATGTAGTGGTAGTTCTTATTGATATGACTGGTTAAGAATTACACAATGACTTACAATGTGCTAGTATGCAAATTTGGGGGTTTCCTTCCACAGTCCCCTACGCAGTACGTTCATTACTGTGTCCTTCACTTTTCATCTGCTTTGCCTCCCAAAGTCTCTGACTTCTGTCTTCCCTTCCAAGTGAGATCATAGTCATCTTGGGTTCTAGACTCCTGCAGGAAGAACCTGGGAATGGCCTCAGAAAAGATAGGGTTAAGCAGATTTCACCAGCTGTGCTGCTTCTCTTTTTTCAAAGATAGTAGTCTTTTTGATACTTTATTTTTCCAATTCCTTCAGATGATTTTCTTTTATTTTGTCTCTTTGATAATTATTTTCGCCAAGAAAGTTATTCTGATACCAGTTATTTTATCATACTTGAATTGAAGAAAATCCTTTGTGTATAAATTCTTTGTGTTTTTACATGTATTTTGGGGAAATTTATTTCTTTTCCTTTCAGATTTTTTTTTATCTTCTTAAGGAAATGTAATCTATGTAGTAAAAAAGGCATTTTAGTATTTTTTATGGTAATTTTTTTTTAATTTGCTTTTTTATTTTAAATCTATGATTGACCTGGAATTGATTTTTGTATATGTTTTCTATTTGGATGTATCTTTTTCTCTTATAGATAAACAGTTGTTTGAGCAAACTATTAAATAATTCATAGAACTACTTATTTATACAATTAAGCTTAAATATGCACAGAAAATATTATGCATTTAATAGAGTAAGCCTTTTTAAATATTTACTTGGATTACGTTTGTTCAGATGCCTATTATACCAGGCACTGTGCATACTATGGCAGAGAGTACAACTGCATTTTGGGGATGGATTATGCTAATTCAGAACACTCAGATCCTAAAACAATGTTATGACTAAGTTTCACTATTTAATCCAAAAGTCACTTTAGCTATATTTTTACAATGCCTCTGTATTAGGATTCTCCAGAGAAACAGAACCAATAGGGAGATCTCTCTCTTTCTGTGTCTCTGTCTGTCCCTGTCTTTCTCTCAATCTCCCTCTCCCTCTCTCTACCTATCTATCTACTGATCTATTACAAAGAATTGACTCATGTGATTATAGAGTTATTCCAAGATCTGTCAGCAAGTAGAGACCCAAGAGAGCCAATGGTTTAGTTCCAGTCCAGATCCAAAGGCCTGAGACCCAGGAAAGCCAATCGTGTAGTTCCCATTAGAAGGCTTGCAAGCTCAAGACCTAAGAACTATTGTCTTAGTTTGAGATTAAGGTGGATAAAAAGCCAATATATTCATTTGAAGGCAATCAGACAGAAAGAATTCTCTCTTATTCAAAGGAAGGTCAGACTTTTTGTCCTGTTCAGGCTTCCAATGCATTGGATAAAGCTTATCCAATCGGGTCTCATTGTAAAGAGTAGAGAAAAATCTGCTTTACTCAGTCTACCAATTTAAATGTTAATCTGATTCAAAAACACTTTTACAGAAACACCCAGAATACTATTTGACCAAATATCTGGGCACCAGTTGGCTCAGTCAAGTTGACACATAAAAGTAACCATCTCCAAGTACAAATGGATAACAATCAAGCATAGTAATTATTTCCTGTCCATTTTCATTTGCTATAATAAGCAGGAAGGAGTTGTTATATAAATGTCATTCATTCATTTGAAAGCATGTTTTGAGCCCCAATAAGCTCAATCTTTGTGAAAATATTGGAAATTTACAAATTATGATATTAAAGAGAAAGTCATGGGATATGATTAAATATGACTAGGCCAGGAAGAAACTTGCAGATGGAATGTGATGGCCTGCCAGCATCTCTCAGGTAGGCAAAGAATTGATTGGAATCATGGTATAGATCCAAGTAAAGATTTGGGTCTACATTCTAAGGAAAATGAAAAGAGATTGACAGCTTTCAAACAAAGGAGTAATATATCTGATTTTCATTTTTGAAATAATTCTGTCCTCTCTGTGAAAATATATGAGATAGGAATAGGGTCAAAATTGGAGGAATGAAGTACAGTTATAAAAGACAATGGTGATCTGGACAACAGTAGAGATATAGAGAACTAACTGTATATACAAATAGAGGAAGAATTGATAAGCCCTTAGCAATTGATTGGATTTAGGGTAGGAGGAAGGCAGGTGTCAATATTGATTTTTTGGCTTTGATCTAAGGGATTGTTAAAGAAATTCTAAGGAATTAACATTTGCTGAGAGATAGAATGCTCCAGGAGAAACGGGCAAGAATGAGAGCCCAAGCAATAAGTTCTTTGGAGAAGGATTGAGGAGAGATGTGGAGAGATTCTTGATGAATGTCTACTGCCAAGGGGATAAGTCTCATTCTTCTGTAAATCAGATATTTATGAAAAATTAGTCTTTCAGTTCTTAAGTTACTTTATTTTGAAACCACATGCATGAGATTCTCCATTTCATATCCTCTGGTTCCATACTAGATTTAAATCCTTTCACAAAGTTCTTATTAAACTTTTGCCCTTTATTATTTGATCCATTCCCTAGGTTTACATTCTCCTTTCTCTAAGTCCATAGAAAAGGACTTGTCTCCTGTTTGGTCACTAAATAAAAATTCTGTCCGTAGAACTGTTTCCCAATTCAATTCCACATAGACTAAGAAAGACAGAGGATGTATCAGTAAGAGAATATGTGGTAAATTGTTAGCCACTTATTTCTGAAATATCAGGTCAGGTGGGGTTTAAAAAGTGTCAGGGGACATCTGGGTGGCTCAGTTGGTTGGGCAACTGACTTGATATCAGCTCAGGTCATGATTTGAAGGTCCTGAGATTGAGCCCGAGGTTGGGCTCCACACTCAGGTGGAGTCCAATTGAGATTCTCTCTCTGCCTCTCTTTTTGCCCTTCCCCCTCACTTTCTCTCCCTAAAATAAATAAATCTTTTTTAAAAAACTGTCTATTAAACTTAGTATCGGTGAGTTTATTTATATTCTTAAACAGTTCAGTCAAGCAGCAGATGTGGAATATTAATGGGAAGGGGATAAAAATTTAATAGAAAGTAAAGAAGATGCATCTGTAGACAAAGGAAAATGTATGTTTGACTGAAACAGGACAAAGAAAGCAAACATCTGTTTGTAATTATCGATTAGTTTTATGTGGGGAAACAATGACCAATAATGGTGATGTGATGATCTGATACTTTGCTGATCAGTTCAAAACTCAAATTCCCTAATATTCTTCTCTCTCTCTCTCTCTCTCTCTCTCCCTTTCTCTCTCCCTTTTTAAAGTAGGCTCCACACTAGCATGGAGCCAAATGTGAAACTTGAACTCAAGACTGAGCTGAGATCAAGAGTCAGATGCTTAACTAACTGAGCCATCCAGGCACTCCTAATTTCCCTGAAATTCTCATTTGAACAATAAATGCCTTTCTCTTATGACCACACACAATTTTATAATAAATCATTCCAATTGTATAATTAAAAGATTCACTTGGATGGTTCTTGTCATTTTCATTTTAGTTTCTTTTATATACTAATATATTTGAATTATTTCATACCTTACCTATCACATGTGCCCAATATTTTGCCATCTTCTTTGCATCCTCTGCTGTGTAAGAACATGAGAGTGGGCCTTTTTTTTTTTTTTTTTTATTACAATGCAAGTCCTGACAGTAAGCTTTAGATTGCTGAGGGCTTCACTTCAGAGGCAGTTCTCTCCAAAAACACATATACATCTAGAGAAAGCGGCCACTCCACCCCTGGAGTTTCCTTTGTTTTAGAGATTTCTGGTTGACTTAAACAATTTCCATAGCTTGTTTTCTCTATCCTGAGTTTTAATTTTCCCTCTTATGTTTTAAATTCACCACTAAAGAATAAACCCATGAAACCCTAGTCACCCTATCCTAACTCTCCAGTGAAAGTAGAACCCAGGTCCACATGTTCTTTCTCTTGTTATTTTTTCTTCCTATCTTCTCTCCTTCTCTCCATCTCTCCCTCTCCCTAAAACTTTGCTGTGTGGGCCCTAGTGCTGTGTACCCTCCAGGCTTTGTAACTAATAAGGGTTTTCTTTTCTTTTTTTTTTTTTTTTTTTTGAGTCCCTTGATGGTTGTTGTTGAGGTGCATCTTGCAATCACAATAGGAACCACAAGGACTGGTCCAGCCACAACATTGGCTCAGAAAGGAAAAATATCTGTGGTCTACTGGTGGGCACAGCTGGTATTTCTAGCCAAGAGCATCACAACCCATAGACTAGACCAGCAGAAAACAATTCTCCTATCACCTGGTTCATACTTGTTATCCTAGAATGTACCTTAAATGCCATCATCATATTTTCATTATGTGCTTTATATGTTGAAGTTCCTACTTAGTTGGTCACATCCTTGTGACTTTGGCTATACAATTCACTTTGAGAGTAAGTTCACCAATACTTCTTTCAGGTGAGTACTTGGAAAAGTTAACTTTGTTGAGACTTTGCTTGTCTAAAAATGTTTTTATTCTATCTTTATATTTTATTTATAGTTTGATTGACAATGAAATTCAAGATTGAAATAATATTACTTCAGTATTTGGAAGCTTCACTTTAGAATCTTATAGCTTCATGGAAGTCTGAAGCCATTTTGCCATTCTGAATGTTGATCCTTTGCACATAAGCATGAGTATTATGTACTCTACCTCCTTAATTTCTGAAACTTAATGAAACTTATCTTGTTTTTTCATGTCCCAAACTTTTATGTGATATGCTTCAGTATAGGTCTATTTTTGTTCACTCTGTTAGCCACCTCAAACTAGATTATCTTTTAATTGCATTAAATTTTATTGAAAAGGTTTTTGGAGGTAGTTTCCTTTTCCTTCAATTATTTTTGCTGTTTCTCACTCATTTTTAATCAAAAATCAACTTTTTTCCCAAATATTTTTACCAAGCAAACAAGAAAGTAGGTCAAATGGCTTCTTTTTTTAGGTAACTTCATTGTAACTTTGAGATTCTTATTACAGTGAAAGAGATGGATGATGTTTGCTTTTATTACAAAATAAGCTGACATCTCTACTACTCTCTGTCCTTCCTTACCCTACAAAGGTAGAAATGGAATAGAGGATCAATCAGAAACTCTCCAGGGTATTCTACAAACAACACTAAAATGATCTTGGAACAAGTGATAAGACAGTTAAGAAAATAAGATAACCTTTTATTGTGAATTTGTTGCTAATCAGTAAAATCCGGGAGTCATACAAAAGGAACACTGGCTCTCAGCAAAACAAAACAAAACAAGACATCAATTTGAATCAATTTTTTTAACTGGATAAAATTGCCAGAGTAAATTTACTCATTCACTCAACTGCCATTGGTTAAATAAGACAGCTCATCTGATACAGTGGATAAAATAAACTATAACTTACTACTAATAAAGTCAGACCTCCTCATGAGAATGCCTTGTGTGTTTTGAAGTTAGTCCAATAAGTAAAACTAAATAATTATGAATTCAGTGCTGCTAATGATTGAAATTTTTGATTGAATTAATTGAAGATGAATCCCCAACATTCTTTTCCAAATTATTGACAAAGCATGGTTTTAGGGTTTTGCTTTGTGACTCTTTGCCACAAAGACATAGAGTCTACTTTTCTAATACATTCCCAAGAACAGAGTATGAAGTCCCTCTTGTCGCTTCTGATCAGGAGGATGAGCTACAACCTTTAAGTTGGCTCATCCAAAAGCAAATCTCATACAGAAAATTATGTTGTCCATCGATGGGTGAAAGAAGAAGATTCAAGCTTTTGGATATTCACTAAGGCTGCTTTGGAAATCGAATGTTATATATTAATATGGGATTTAGCCTAATTTAACAGTTCTTTTCTTGTTTTGGATATGAAAGTTTTCTCAATAGCACTGAGAAGTACATTTTATACTTTAGCTAGATCACATCATACCTGTTTAAAAAGTTTGCTAAACAAAGAGTTTCTATACAATTGTAAATCATTTAAAAGCTGACATTTTGTTTTGTGAATTCACACCAGCTAGTGTCTATCTCTATTTTTTAGGTCATTGCAAAGCTTTATTAATTTGCTTTCACTTTGCAGTTTAAAATGTTACAGATTTAGGCCAGAACTTCAAATATTTTCAGTTTAATCTTTATTACTAAAGTCACTTAATATTATTTATTATGTATTTGTGTGCGTGTTTTAGTCACTTGCAACAGATATTCTTTTAATTTTTTTTACCTTTTAAATTTTAATTTTTATCAAATTGGGCTTCTAATACCCTCATTTGAGTTTAATGTATTAAGAACGGCAATCTCTGAGCTGCTTATAAAACATGCATAAAGGTAGAAATTTGTTCACAGTCAATAATTTTTATCTCTACCTCTACTTTCTGATACTGTATTCTGGTTTAATGTTATTGTAATCCTGGAATGTGTGTCTGTGGCTCTGGCCATAATTATGATTGATAATACCCAGTATTTCCCAGAAACTGGAAAATTTGACATTAACAGATTCTGTGTTAGAGATACATAAGTGAGACATTTTTGATGCAATATTTAGCAGCTGTAAGGCTATTTAAGGAAAATTTCAGTTCCATTGGCCAGTCTACTGTGTTATAAGTGTGAATAAACTAATAAATGAGGCTCAGAAATAATAAGTGAACTTATTGACCAGAGCCCTACAAAATGTTTATAGAAAAGTGAGAACTAAAACACAATCTTTTTGACTTTCACTTATTTTATCTAATTTATATTCACCTATGTTCATTGTTATGATATGGCTCTGATCAAGTTCAGATTTGTTATTGGAACTATTTGACAGTTTCTACATGATTTATACAACCAATTAGTAATTGTCAACCTCTTAAATCCCAGGCAACGTCTATGGACTTGTCCTAATCCTAGATGCAGACTGGAGACACCTGGGCAGCATTTAAAATAATATGATCACCAGACTCTATCCTTAGAGATTCTGATTTAATTAGTTTATCATTGTGCTTATGCATTGATATTTCAAAAAATTCTCTAAGACAATCTAACATGTAGCCAGGGTTGAGAATCTCTGCTTAGTTACAACCCTGGTTTCACCATGTACATTTTCAGACACCCAAGAGCATAAATCTAGAGTCAAAAATAAAGCATCTGGGAATGGGCTTAGAATTTATTAATTTGTGCTCCTTCTCAGACAGGAATCTGTCTTATTACATGTCTGATGGCTAATCACCAAGGTTGGTAAAGTTTCCCTACTATTATATTTCTGACAACTCTAAACTTCTTAGTTTAAACCAAAATATCCTCTTTTTCTTTTTTTTTCACTCAGTATTGTCTTTGTAATTATGTTTTATTTATTTTTTGGAGAAGTTTGAAATTGAGTAATTTTAGTAAGTGTTTATATCTTCATCATTTTCCTGTGAATACAAGTCACTTTATCCACTGAACAGCAATATTAATTTTTTTCAGTGGATAGACATTTTGAATTATTTCATTGCTATTTATAACAAATCCAGCTGTTCCTTTTTGCATTTAAACAGGACTGAATGTTCTGTCCTTCAAATTCTAGAGGATACAAAGCTTCCCTTTACCAGGATTCTGGTTCCAAAGACTTACAGTTGGTTTTAAGTAATAGTTTCATTCTGTTTTGGGAAATCTGAACTGAATTGGGATATCTAAAATCTATATTTCAGTTCCAACTCTGCCATTAATATGTTAACACGAATCCCATGAGTACCCATTATATGTCAGTATGCTAGTATGAGCAAAGTATACAGAGGTTTAATAACAGAAATAATGATAGCTTACATTTATATAGTTAATTATAGAGAACTACAAGTTTTTGCCTTGAAGAAGATCTAAATGAGTTGTACAGATAAGAATGTAAGAAAAAGTAATGAATGATACAAGCAAACTGTATAAAAATTTCCATGATAAACCTTGGGTTCCTTAAGAGTTAAAAAGCATCGGGAAATTAATAATGAAAAATATTTATGAATGGCTCCTTGAAAGGTAACTTGCAAATGACTTGAACTTTGTCACATCATGTTTAAACAGAGAACTGAAAAAAAAAATTAAAAAATATAATAAATAAATAAATAAACAGAGAACTGAAGGGTAAAGAAGGTGTTCTATGTAAGGAAAATGGTATAAAGAAATGTTTGTGTGTGTGTGTATGTGTGTGTGTGTGTAGAGAGAGATAGAGAGGGGAGAGAGAGGGAGAGAGAGACTCTAAATGAAAGGATAATGTGTTGACATTAGGAAGAAGTAAAACTAAGAAATGTGGAAGCAATATCATAGAGTTATTAAAGAGCATCAACTTTGAAGTCTGATTGATAGGGACTTTTTTGGATATTTGTTTTTTAATTTTTAAAATTGAAATATAATTGCCATATAATGTTATTTAAGGTATACATGTTGATCTGATGTGTATATATATATATATATATATATATGTACATATATATGATAACCCCTGTAGCATTAACTAATACCTCTTCCCATCACATAATTACTTCTTTCTTGTACAGGGTTAAATTCTTACCTTACTCTTACTAGCTATATGATTGACTAGCTATAGGATAAGTTATTTACCCTGTAAAACTCAGTTTCCATATTATTAAAATAGAAATATTACAATACTTACCACATTCTGGATGGTAAATGAGACAATCATCATCAAGTACTTAGCTCAGTGTCTGCCCTCAATAAATACCACCTAAAACTTAAATGAAGCCAAGCAAAGAAAAAATGCATTTAGTATGGTTGCAAATTTGCTTTTCCTAAAGCCTGCAAATCAGGAAACAATATTTGAGGTAATTTAGTCTGAAAGAACACTGAATAAAGGTAGAGAGAATTTAGGGTTTGAGGGCTATCAAATTGATTTTTTTTAGGAATTGAGGCTTGAAAAAGTAGAGTACAGCACTAGTGGCATTAAAATTTTAAATAACAGGACAGGAGAAAGAGATTTCAAAGAAAATTTGCAAGTCTTCCTTACTCAGAAAAAAAAAAAAGGAAACAACATAGCAGGAAGCTATGTGAGTAAAAGAGTCTAGGAGATAATTAAAAATAATAGTTTGAGCTTGAATGGGAGAACAGAGCTGAGCTTACAGATATGAGCATCATCAGGTATAGAAGTTAAAGTTATAAAATCAAATGAGCACTGGGGGTTATTCTGTATGTTAGTAAATTGAACACCAATAAAAAATAAATTAAAAAAATAAATAAATAAAATAAAATGAGGTCTCTGAATGAGAAAGTGTAAGAACTTGAGAGGGATCATTCAACTGCCTAATGGTTAATGGGTCCCTTTCTGTATCAGGCTCTCAAGAAATATGTAGCAGAGCATTATTGATTATGATTATTTCCATCCACAACTTTCTCCATTTCATCCACTTCTGGATATCCGTCCCTCGCACCATCTTCAGTTTCACATTTGTTGAGTTGACATAGTTTCTCTTACACAGAGATGAAAGCTATCAACTTTTTCTTTTTTGCATTTTTCTCATTTCATCACTTTAGTGTCTTTCAGAGTAAAAAGTAGTATTTGTCAAACCAAAGACGGAGCTAGGCAGTTTGCTTTCAATTCTAAAAGCATTTTACATTATCAGACACATATTGATATTCTATGACTTAGTCCTTTTATGAATATGTAAATGTCGGTTATATGTTTATTTGTTTCCATTGACTTAAATTTTCTTCTTTTGTTAAATAGTCTTCCATACATTCCTCTTATAATCGGAAACATGGAGGGAAAAATCACATGCATGCCTTCCCCCCCACCCCCCCTTAATGTGAAATAAAATACTTTGGGCTTTGGCAATGGTTAAAAGGAGAACTTTTCTGGTATAGCAATATCTAATAAATGGAGCTTTTCTCTTCATCTTCATGCTTTGAGTCTGCAGATGTGTTTGAAGAATAAGACCACTGGATTTCTAGGCTTCAATCTCTATTTTTAAGGTTAGTAGAGCCTTCAGAAATACATTTCTTCCCACATTTTTATCGTTTGTCTTTTCTATTCTGCATAATCAAACTTGTTCCATGTTATTTTATTCCTTTGGCTCAGAGGGTATTGGTAACAGAAGTAGAAATCAATGAGAGAATCTGCTTTTTCACCTTGTCCTTGGTGGGTCTTCTGGAAGTATATACTTGGTGGTATATTAATGTTTATGTACTAACAAGGAGGAGGAAGTAGTAACAAAGCTGACTAGCAGATGGTGTGCTTCAAAGGCTGTGTGGTTGTTAAGCCAATGTAATGGCTGTTACTTGGGCAGTGGGCCAGATGCAGAGTCTGCATGGTCATTTTTATTACCAAAGTGATGAGTATCACAGCCTGGCTGATTCATAGTTGACTTGCCAACCTGTACCATGAACAGCCTATATTATGGGGCACCCCAAGTGGTATGCAACAGATGCAAATGTGGAGTCATTACAGAAATGAACTTTCACTCTTATTAACTCACACAAGGTGTTTATGAGGGTCATCACGCCTTTCATTTGGCACCTATGTGAGGTCTGACTCTTTCAGGGATGGTGCTAATTCATTTTCAGCAGCAGTTTTTACTCTATTCACTGACTGGTCTTTTGAAAACCTCCTAAATAAATGTGAAAAATACACAATTTCTTAAAGATTTAGTAAATAACAAATGAGAACAGAATCATTTTCCATCTGCATAACAGAAAGGGTATCCATTGTATATAAACACTCTCCTTATTACTCAGGGCAACTTTTATGGTATTATTTACCTAATTTAGTAGTCAGTACATACATATGAATGCAAACCCATTAAAGTTACATTTAGAAATAGTAAATTTTTTCTATTTTGGAGGCAAATACAGTTTGGTTCGACCTATGCCTACTTCAGATAGGGATAAAGTAATAATTAATTTTAAGTGGAAATACATAAGGCTAGAGGCTTTTAGATAGATCATAATTAGATAAAGTAAATTGATTAATCAGAATAAATAATCAACAGGTGACTATATGCTCATAACTGGTAGAGATTAATTTCTAAACTTCAAAGGGCTGATGGCATTTTCAAAAATCAAAAGAAAACTAGACTATTTTGAGCAAATCCATTTTAAAGGTATATCTTTCCTTTTGATTTAGATTTTCTTAAGAAATGCAAAACATTGGAAAGGCATGAAAAAATGAGGAGTTGTAAGCACAGTTAAAAGTAAGTAAACATCCATTTAGATTCTTCTAAAAATGTTGAGGGAACTTTGGAGTTACCAATATAATTTAAAATATTGCTTTTACAAATTTTATTTTCAGGCATTAGCTTTGATATTTATGCATGAGAAAATGATAAACAACTTTCATTAGTTTTACAAGTTCACCAGGAAAAAAGGAGTATTTTTATTACAGTGTTCTTTCCTGTAAATAATAAATTCTTACTTATAAGATGGAGTGCCATAGTTTCTATCTAGAGGAGAAAGAAATGTGTGAGTGTCATAGTCTTTTTGTAAACAGTGATTTTTCTAGCTCCATCAAATGTTATTTCAAATCCCTTACAAAGTTGTATTCTAACCATTTCTGTATTAACCATTCTGTATTTATTTAACATGTATTTTTAGCATTTTCATAGTGTACCATATCAACAATAAATCATTTACTTTTAGTGCTGAGTTATGGAGGTGAAAGATGAGGGGATGAAGACAGTAATGATAGAATTTATCAGAGTTACATATGATATCTCAGTTGAGTCAGTCATTAGCTGGTACTTTAAGATGTAAGTATAAAAGCATAAAATTCATAAAATAGTTTCAAAATATTCAGCATTGAACATTTCAAAGAGTTGCACTTTTTTGTAGACTTTAAGATTGTTCCCGTTTCATTAAGTTAAAAATATTTTTGCCAATTTTAACACTTGTTAATTATGAATCCGTGGAAAAATATACAGAGATAGCCTGTTTTTCTGTTAAAAGAAATTAAGGTAGATGTGGTTCACTTCTACAAAGCTGTCCTTTTATGGAAATACATTTTTTAGTATATAACATCACTAAATAATGTGCCTGGACTCTATTATTCTGGTAGCATATAGAAATTATTTTTATTGCATCTTTCTGTTTTGGAATAGTTTTGTCTGTTTACAACAAAGGGCATTAGAAAACAATAACAATACTACATGGACTCTGTTATTTAATAAAGGAAGTGCTAGTTACTATATTCCTTGAGTACTCGGACCATAGTTACAACTCTGTAAGAATCCAGAGGAGAAGCATTTCTTTTTTCTGTGCTACCAATGATTCTTCTGACAACTTTACTATTTCCATGCGTATGTGTAGACAGATGGGAATCTTGAAACAACATTTATAGGCTCACAAGTACATAGGATTTTTATGGCTTGCATATTATGCATTAACTTGATATTGATTTCATTTTACGTTTTGAACATTGATTTTAATTTTTCTCTGCTTTATGTACTATTTATTTTAATCTTGGATTACAGTTAGGATTTAAATATGAGGTTTAGAATGAATAAATCCATATAGATACATTCGTCGATCCATCGTAAAGAATAAAAATGCAGCTTGATCTACTTCTTTTTTTTAAGATTTATTTATTTATTTATTTATTTATTTATTTATTTATTTATTCATGAGAGACACACAGAGAGAGGCAGAGACACAGGCAGAGGGAGAAGTAGGCTCCATGCAGGGAGCCCGATGTGGGACTCGATCCTGGGTCTCCAGGATAAAGCCCTGGGCCAAAGGCGACGCTAAACCACTGAGCCACCCAGGGATCCCCTGATCTACTTCTTATAAAGTCATTATAATAACCAGCTAATTGACTAATACTTTCAGGCATGGCCTTGAATATGAGTTATGACAACTTAGATGACTGAAATGTTTTGGCTAAGAAATTATCTTTACACACTTAAGTTCTTTCTTGAGAGAAATAATAAGTATCCAATTTTTTAAAATGTATTCAACATACAAAAATAGTATCATTTAGTGTTTATAATATGTTTAGCATCAGTATTAAGATTGTAGATTCTGGAGGCTGAATCCAGAGATTTAAATTGTTCTGTGTCACTTACTGGCTATGACACCTGGAGCAAGGCATTAACACTGCTGTGTCTGAATACATTATTGTTAAAGTGAGGACAATAATAGAATCTCTCTCTTAGAGTCATTTGGAAGATTAAAGCATTGAATATATGCAGTACCGAGAACACTATTTGGCTCATAGAAATAGCTGTATAAGTTAGCAATTATTTCCATCCTATTCCTGTTCACAGTCATAGAGCTTTTCAGAAACACAATTCTTTTAATGCCTTCTTTTTTCTTTTTCTTTTGAAAGTTTCAGATCATCCTTCTGATGAGGGGATGAAATTAAATTTCAGTGATACACCTTTCAAGAAGTTCAGAAAACCTTGCCACTTGGTTCAGTAAATTGTTTTCAAAATTGTTTGAATCCTTTTTTCCTCCTTATCTAGGTTTGGAAAACTTCAATGGAGCATTGCTTGTGTTAGAGAAAAGAGAAAATCTTACGCAAGTGCGATAAAGAAATGACAAGAAAGATTTCCAGATGGGAAGGATATGCACTTGCTCTGTGAGTTGTGGCATTACTTTGATTTCAGTACTTGCTTTTATCTTTTGCTTTCAAACTGAAGAAATGTTTTATACTTAATAATTCTATTGATGTATCTTTATTTTTACCCAAGGTAGTACTCAGAGTACGGCAAAGATGTGTTTCCCAATTTTCACTGAGTATTAAGAGTTCATACTTTTTATGGCATGTGGTGAAATACATTAAACATATTGAACTTTTCTAAAAACATATTATCTCTCCTATCCATCTACTTTTACTATGTCTTCTAATTTTCTCTCTTCCAAATGTTGTGTTCCATTTTTCTTCATATTTAGTATCACAAAAATAAAGATGTTGTTCATCCCCTCACATAGTTCCCCTCTATAACATTGTGAGTATATACATTAGGTAGTCTTCTCAGAGAGTCATTACTGTACTAAAGAATCAATCCAGTAAGCATTCTTACCCTTTGTAAAAAAGAAATCACGAGATCCTGATGAGATCAAGTTAAGACGCTGTATTTGAAAGAGGCTAAAGCCACAGCGAACAATAGGAACCATGTGCTAAGAATGTCCAGGAGGCATTCTTTTCCTCACACTGTTCCTTTCAGAAGAGCACAGCTATTTGTAGTCCCCTAGATGTAATGGCCTGAAAGTTCTCTATCTCTCATCTGACTACTTGTTCTTCAGGTATTATCTCAATCCTGGCCTTGTCTAAGAAGACAGTCCTGGAAAAAAAAAAAAAAAAAAAGAAGACAGTCCTGTGTTCCCTGGCCCAAAGTTCCATGAGAACAGTCTCTCCTTTCATCATTGTACATACAACTTCTATTGAACTAATTGTAATATAATGGTTAATGTTGAATTGGCTGAATTCATGAATTAAAGATAAGTAAAATTAAATGTAGATCTTCTTTCTTTTCTGATCAAAGGCAATAAATCTTACGGACAGTGTAGAAAAAATTATTTGTTTGTTTTGTTTTTTTTTTCACTTTTGACATAAGATTCACTCTTCAGTTATTGGAGCAACATGTAATGATAAGTAAAATCAGGAAACTCATTTCTATGCATCAAGTTTTAATATAATTTTGTAAAATTCAAATGGAAGATGAACTGGCTTCAATTGAATAAAGCCTGTGGCACTCACTACCAGTATAGTTACCTACTAACAGTTTTGCCTGATTTAATTTAAAACTGAGTAATAATTAAAAGTTATTGTATGGATGCCACAATATTTAGTGTAATCTCTTCTATTAAATGTTCCACAAACTGTTCAGAGAAAATATCTGAACCAAAGTAGCAAATACATTTGAGAAACGTTGCACACATTATCTTGTCTTAGTCACAATTCACATTAGCTTATTAAAACCTCTGAGAAGTCTTACAATAAAGAGATATGTAACTTAAAAAATATATTTACTAAATGTATTTGACAATATTAACATCACAGGGGCTACATCAAGAGGAACACTTTTGAGAACACATAATGAACATTTTTATGTACATCCTGAGGAAGCAAAATAAAGACAGGGTTCTTGGAGAAACATAGTGCTCTTTTGCAAGTTGAATTCCTCGTAATAGAAAATATTAAAATTAAGCTTTTAATACAAAAATTACCCATAGGAGTAGTAGCCCTAGAGTTAGACATCCAGGAAAGTAAATATAAAAGCAGGTCTGAAAGTATGAGATCAATAAAAGGGGAAATGGGAAGGATGAATCTAACAGTGATTGCTTTCAAGGAAGTAATCATTAAATAAAGTGAAATACACCTACAGCGGGAGAAAAATCAGGCCTTAGGAGTGGAATCAGCTTGAACTGAAAGACATCTATACCCTTTCATTTAAATGAAAATAACAAAGAGGAGGTATTTTGTAACTGTTCCTGATTGTCTTCCTCACTTATCTTTCCAACCAACAGATGCAGATTCATTTCTTTAACCTTAACATCTTGAATGATGGGAAGTTTCAGAGTCATATTAGATCACTACAAATAAATATTTTCACAAAGTTTGAGTCTAAGCATCGGCTATTTTTGAGAACAAATTGATGACCTTTGTTCGTCATGTCTGCCAGATGGAAGTCATAAGTATTGAATTCTCTCATTTAGTGTATATTTTAGGAAAATGTGATCTCTTAAGTAGTACTGAAGTCTTGCAATCTCAGGATGTGGTCATCTAAAATTATCTATTTTCTTTACTACATTCTGTATCACCTACTAAACCTCTCTAAAGCACAAATGGGAGCATATTTCAGCAAAGATATTTTCCCAAAAACTAAAGGAATTTCTATAGACATTAATACCAGTTATTGGGAAAGTATTGGTAAATACTAATATTTGTAAAGAACAATAACAATGTAACAAATAGAATAGAATTGGAAAACAATACAAAGGTCTATAGTTGATTATTATGGCATTCTGTTATTAAAAACAAAATACAAAAGCAAAGAAAAAACTTCTATTTTTTTTTTTTTTTTCTAGCAGCTTTTAAGGAGCAGGAGCAGAATCAAGATGCCTGAATATTCTGGAAGCTATGGCCAGAATCTATTGTCACTTACTAATGGTTTATCAAAAATGGATAGATTAGGAATTCCTTTATTCATTTATTCAAAAACTATTTATTGAATACCTATATAATGATCATCAGGCTAAGCACTGAGAATATAATAGTCAACCTGGCAGATATGGTTCCAGAACTCAAGAATCTTGCCCTCTGATGGAGAGCATAGAAAAGAAGGTAGGAAGATAAATTTTGTAGAATATATTTAATGATAAATTTTATGAAATAGCTTCTATTGGAGGAGGTTATGAGTCAGAGAAGCATTTTCAGAGAAACTGACATCTAATTTACAAACCAAAATATAAGTAGGTGCTAGAAAGATCAGGGTGAGAAGAGAAGATAGATTAAAATAGAGAAGAGAAAATTATATATAAAGCCCTGAAGGTAAGGGAAATTACAGAGTGTAATAGATGGGGGCACTCAAGACTGAAAACAGGAGCAGAGTACTGAGTAAATGTAGTGTTCCATTAGAAACATGAGTTGTGATACTATGAGAAAGGTAGAAGAAAACAGAAGAGTAGGTGGGTTTGAAACACATTTAATCATATTAATAATATAGAAGAAAATCTAACCATTATTGAGCACTGCCTGTTAGACAGTAAATGCTTTTATGTAAATGCTTTTAGTAAATGCTTTTCATGCATTATGGCATTTATTCCTCCTCAATGTCTATGAATTAGATTTTTTTATTAAGACATTTTTTTTTAAAGAAGAGCTTAAGATTCACAGCAAAATTGAGGGGAAGATACAAAGATTACTTCCTGTTCCCACATGCAAAACCATTCCCAGTATCAACATTCCCCACCATAGTGGTATATTTACCATAATTGATGAGCCTGCATTGTTTCATCATTATCACCCAAAGTCCAAAATTTACATCAACGTTCATTCTTAGCTTTGTACATTCCATGGGCTTGGATAAATGTATGTCATGTATCTACCACTATAGTATCATACAGAGTTTTTTTCACTGCCCTAAATATCTTCTGTGTTCCTCGTATTTAATTTTTAGCTATCCTTTTTTTTATTATTTATTTATGATAGTCACAGAGAGAGAAAGAGAGAGAGGCAGAGATATAGGCAGAGGGAGAAGCAGGCTCCATGCACCGGGAGCCCGACGTGGGACTCGATCCCGGGTCTCCAGGATCAGGCCCTGGGCCAAAGGCAGGCGCTAAACCGCAGCGCCACAAAATTTTCTTTTCTTTTCCAATGGGAGGCTCTTCAGTTAGCTGCTAAATCTTTTTGAAACATACTGCATTAGCTAGTCTGGGTCTTTTGCCTCTCCAGTGAAACTCTAAAATGTTTGTCAATATCCACATAACTCACAGGGGTTTTGATTGGGTTGCATTCTATAGATTCAATATTGAGTCTTGCTCTCCATGACTGTAGAATATCTCTCTATTTACTCAATTCTTCTTTGGTTGAGGTAGATATTTTTAAGTGAGAAATTTTATTTTAAAATTATGTCTTAAAGAATTTTGAAAATAAAGAATCTAAGGCTCAAAGAAACTCAAGGTCACACAACATTAAGAAGAGAAATAAGGATTTAGATCCAGGCTGTCTGATTCTAAAGTCCATTTACTTTACTATATTAGGAGAGAAGAAATTAATTTGACATAGGTTATGGAGAAAGAGAAGGATTAAAGTCGTGTTAGTTTTCTTGTTTGTTTACCTGGGTGGATAATGCCATTCATGAGATAGGGAATATGGGAAGAAGATTAGGTTGGGAAAAAAATTAAGGATAGCTATTCTCTGTATGAAATATTCTTAGTATATACAAGTATAGATATTTTATCTATACAATATAGATAGAAGGATATAAGTATACATTTTCATTCGATGGTTGAAGTATATACATCTGCAGTTCAGAAAAGAGAACATAGTTGTAAATGTAGATTTGGGAATTACTAGTATAAATAGCAGAAGAAAGCCAGAATTTATTTCCACTGGTGAGTCTAGAAAACTAGCATTATATAAAAACAGTGATGAGGTCAAAATATGCCTTGATTGATGATGGCTACAAGGAAATGATATATGTGGCACCTCCAGATGTTCTCACTAAGGTCTGTCATTAAAAGGATGATTTGCAAAACACGAGAGGAGTCCATTTATACATTCATTAATTCATTTAATCATTCATTTATCTGTGACACACATAAGTACTGTAATAACTTAACTAAAATGCACAATTTATTCAGAAATCCTATAATAGAAAATCATATGGTGCAAAAATATATTTCCATTTTTCTTTGTTTTCAGAACAAAGATTATAATTCTCTTCTGAGGCTATATCCTGTATAATCATTTGGGGAGCAAAGGGACTCCATGAATCCATGTACATTAACACAAAGGCTAGTACAATTCAAAAGAAAACTAAGACTGTTTCATGTTATAGAAGACCAATTGATGAGGTATTCACAAGCAAAGAGCACTTCCCAAAACAAGGATATTTCTCAAGGTTACATGTGAACTCTTAAAAATGTTACACACTCATAAATATCATGCCAGTGGTAGACTCTCAGAAAATATTTGAACTTCTATTATGACAGAGGGAACTAATATGCTACCATTTTTTTAGGCTTGCAGAATTTTTTTAGTAGCTATTAGCATTTAGTAACTTTTAATTCTTTGTGTGTCTGTAAATAAAACAATAATTTATACCCTAAATGACAAAGATAATTATTGAATAATTCAACCAACTTTCCTAGTATAGTTTGAACGAAAATTTTTCTCCAGACAGTTTATTTTTTTTCACACATTCAAACTTTATATTACTGAATTACAGAAGAATATGAATATGTTATTTGATTACTTTTATCCATCACCAATATCAATTAACCATTTTCTTGTTGATATAGATAGAGACTTTGCTCCAATTACATGCATTGCTAATTACATATATAATACTATTATACACATACACATATCACATGCTCTGTGTGGGGTTAACAAACCAAATTGGGATTCCTACAGATTTCATATTTGTGCTTTCAAATTGTCTAAGAGCCAAATATATTTGATTACTGAAATCTACCCAGGATATTTCCTTGAATTCAAAAATCTCCAAACTGTTTCACAACAATTTGAAATCATTACAGTTAGTATAAATACATTATTCTGTTTGCTTTGGTAACAGTGTTAGGGAAGAGCTCTTATTCAACAGTCCTTCCATGTGGAAGGTTATTTATTAAAATAAAATTCCTGGCCCCTCTCAACCTTCTCAATCTTTCATCTATTAACTAACTGGTGAGGCTTAAGAGAGGAATTGGTTATGAGTAGCTAAAATCTTTTTGTCTTTTTGCATCTTAGTAGTATGCATAGAAGTATCTTTCTGTACTGCTTCTCTATGCTTTATGGTTTATTTTAAAAAAAGAGAGAGAGTGCATAAAATAGACCTCTTGAGTGCAGAGTCCCAAGAAGAAAAAGATAGGAAGGAGTTGACTTACCCATGACTAATCAGTCTAGTGATGGAGTACAATCAGAATTAGGAAATTTATTTTGTCCCAATTTTCAAGCCACAATCTCAGATTTCTGCTTCACCAGCAATAAAGATTAGATTTTGTTCTGAATACAAGTTCTTTCATTCCTCAATTAGTTCAGAACTTGAGTAGAAAAGTGAAGCTTCTTAAAATTTTACAAGTGTAAAAAAAATAAATTCAATGAGAATATATGAAGATTTATGATATATTCATCACCGTCTTAGATGCTATGCAGAGAAAATAAAGTATATAATATTCCCTGACCCCAAGACCTTATTATTGGGTGAAATAAAAGTGAGTATGTGTGAAGCAAAAAGAAGATTAAGGGGTTATGAATGTAATAAGAATGCAGGGAAAATTGAGGCAGTTGTAGCTGAAGCAATTTTATATAGTTTTATAGAGGTGACAGAAAAAGGTAGCATAAATAGAGGGCAGAAATTATGGATCACAGCTAATGATCAGAGAACACTGTAGTTGATTATTCTGGAGACACGGACAACCCCTGCCTGATTGCAATGGAATGAAGCTTTAATTCCTGGTCAAAGATGGTTTCAAAATAAAGAGCTATGTTTATCAGGAACACGAAGTGAAAGCACAGTTTATATCTATTTTGTAATCTCCTCTTGGCTCTGAATTTGATACACTGCTATGATATGATTGATCATGCTTCCACATTATTTACTTGCATTTTTACTGCATGTGGCTTGACAGTAAATATTCAGTCTTCACAACACCTTTGCAAAGAGACGTTTACCTAGGGCTCTTTTCTAGAATCAGACTACACTGAAATCCCATGATGAAAAAGTACAATGTGCCAAAAAGTTTATTATTTGTACATCAATACCAATAGACTTAGTGATATGTATCTCCCAGTAATGGAAATATATGATAGCATTGAAACAAGGGAACCCTTCGAGATTCTTGTGATACTGTTATCTTCAAACTGGAACAAATTCATTCTAATTTGTATACCTTATTATTTGTCGCATAGCCTCATTGGTTCTCCACTGAGCTACAATACTTCTATTTAAGTAAATTTTAATTTTGAACACTTCAGGCAAAAGCACGTATATGATGAAGTGTTATCACAAATGACAAGATGGTGATAAATATGAAGTTAAAGCAGTTTTCTAATTTTGTAGACTGTTTTCTATTATGCTTACTTGGCTCATGGTACTGTAAGCTCACAGAACAAGTGGCAGCCTAGTTAATCACAAGCATCATGGGGTAATTTGTTATGACAGGGCACCATGTGTGCTCATTAAATGCAGTGATTCTTTCATTCCCTTAATCTTACTTACTTCCTTTTATGATTCTTGTCTACCAAATCCTAGGAATATACAACAATGGAAAGCAAGAATTAATAGCCATGCCTAACATTATATAAAAGCATCTAGAGATTTTTTTCTCATTAAACATTTAGCAAACAAATAATTTCACTAAATGACACTGAAATTATCTACATTTATAAATTACGAATTGACACACTATACATTTAATTATCCACAGTGTAATGATCATGAAGCTATTAAACAGATTATATATTACTATAATTTTTACTAAAACTGAATACTGTTACATAAAATATGGAAGATTCACTAAATCATACAGGGCCATTCTTCACAGTATTTAGACAAAAACTTAACTATAGGGTATAACATGTAAGATATGAATTATTTTATATTTTGTATCTGTTGCTTTTTAAAAAACTCATAATTTACTTTTGGGTTTAGTTCTGTCTTAATTATTTAATCTAGTAGTTTAATAGCTCTTTTTGGACCATTGGGGATTATAATTACACTGTGCATTTCTTAAAACAATTCAGTGTAATTGTGAATATGCATAGGGTTAGTTTCAGGCAAGCTTGGCTATGAATCCTGCTTGTATTACTTAATTATTTAACCTTTGGTAACATAATCTCTGTGAAGGCCAATCTTCGTCAATATGGGTATTAAAAGAGGCAATTCTCTCAAAGCCATAGCATCCAGTAGGGACATTATAAGAAATAATCACTCATCCAAACACTATGCAGTTTGGATATTTATAAATCAATAATTACTGTATAGGTAAATGACAGAAAAGTTTTAGAGAATAGTGCTGGGTTTTAGTAACAGAAAGTCAGGGAAAGTTTAAGATAAACAAATATCAGAATATATTTTTGTCTCAAGGAAAAGAGATCCCAAATTAGGCACATCAGTTCTGGGACATCAAGAAAAAGGTAATAAAAATACAAATAGCCATTTCTGGGATGCATGGTAAGATCCTTAAGTTTTAGAAGCTGTGACATTAAAACTAATTAAGATGTTATAAGAATTATCTCAACATATTTGATAATTTAAGTAGATAAAAGAAAAAATAATACTAAGGTGACTCATAAAAACAGCAAGTTTTAATAGTCTCATTATTAAAATATTGACTCAGTAACCAACATCTTGTTATCATGAGAACGTACTGCCCATTTTTTTTGTTCAGTGGGAGTTCTAACAAAAATTTCAAAAATAAATCATTTCAATTAAAAATTCATCAAACAGGGATCCCTGGGTGGCGCAGCGGTTTGGCGCCTGCCTTTGGCCCAGGGCGCGATCCTGGAATCGAATCCCATGTCAGGCTCCCAGTGCATGGAGCCTGCTTCTCCCTCTGCCTATGTCTCTGCCTCTCTCTCTCACTGTGTGCCTATCATAAATAAAAAATTTTAAAAAATTAAAAAAAAATCATCAAACAGCAGTGAAAAATATTCCCTAATGTATATAGCAGGCTTTTCTATGACAATGAAATCTGACAGTACCTATGTAAGCACAGAAAATTACAGATTATTCTTGGTGGTAAACACATATGTAAATAGCTTAAACAATATATTAGAAAACTGAATCCTTAAATACATACAATCTTAAAACATCTTTTAATGACCAATTTTATTTTATCCAACTAATGTGAGATGGTTTATTATTAGGAAATCAGTCACTAGTATCCAACATATTAACTGATTAAAGAACAAAGCAAAATTTAGGATGATCTTACTGGAGACAGGAAAAGCTTTTGGTAATGTTAAATATCCATAAATGGTAAAACTATTAAACTAAAAAGGAAAAGCAATTTCCTTTCTTTGATAAAGAAAATCAGCCAAAACAATTTATAATAAATATCTATCCCTTTGAATCTAAAACAAGACAAAGATGCCATTTATTGGCATTTGTATCTAATTATATACTGGTCTTAGAATAAAAGGAAACAAAAAGAAACAGAAAGCTTACATAGGAAAGCTCAAGTCTTTTGTGCTAAGGTGGTATGATTATTTACTTAAAAGCGGATAGAAATACAGAGTATTAGAATTTATAATGTAATAATTGTATTTCATACAAAATTAATATATGAGTTATAAAGCACCTAAAATCACTCCAAGAAAATTTTGCAAACTCAAAAATCAGAATTATAAAATCATTTTGAGATATGTTATATAATTCTTAATAAATTGAGTTATATATCTTGCTCGTAGTTTAGAAGTCCCATATTATAATAACATCAGCTCTGTCTAAATTCACTTACAAACTTAAAACAGTCTAAGTGGATTCTAGTAGGCCTTTTTGCTTCCACTGTGGAAGTTGACAAGTTGATTCAACAATGCACTAGAAAGCACAAAATTCTGAAAATAGGCCTACCATTCCTGAAGAAGTAGAATAAGTTTGAAAGATGTGCTTTATAAAGACAGTATATTATGGAAAAGAGACAAATAGATTAATGAAGCAAAATTGAGAGTCTCTGCACAAAAGAGTACTCATATGGTCAATAAATATGGGATAAAATTCTCAATTTCATTAATGATCAACAAAATTACAAATCATAAACGCAGTGGGATACTATTACACTATTACACACCTGCAAAAATGGACACCACATTTCAAATCAGACACTACCAATACTTGGGGAGTTTTTATAGCAAGAGTTGGAAAGTTTATGGAATTCTCATACACTATTGATAAGAGAAAATTGGTACAATCATGTTGAGAAACCAGTTTGGCATTATATAGTGAAACTGCATATGCCCATATTTTAAAACTCAACAATGTTACTCCTAGATTTTAAGTTTAGGGGAACTTTTGCTACTATAGACTGAATGTTTGTGTTCCTCCAAAACATGTGTGTGTGTTTGTGTGTGTATATATATCATATACATATATATCATTGGCATATATGTGCACATATTGAAACTATAATCTCCAATGTGATGGTATTTACAGGTGGTGTGTTTGGAAAGTAATCAAGTCATGAGAATGGAGTTCTCATGAGTGAGATTAGTGCCCCTATAAGAAAGGGAGAAGACTAGAGTTCTCTCTGCCATATGAAGATATAGGGATAAGATGGCTATCTGCAAATCAGGAACAGAGCATTACCAGAACCTGACTATGCTGACATCTTAATCTCAGACTTCCAGCTTCTTGAACTGTGAAAAATAAATTTTGGTCATTTAAGCCAACTAGTATATGGTATTTTTGCTATAGCAGCTTGAGCCGAGTAAAGCAATTGCATATAATATCCATAACATCATTGTGTATTAAAGCCTCAAGTTGGGCAGCCCAGGTGGCTCAGCGGTTTAGCGCCGCCTTCAGCCCAGAGCCTGATCCTGGACACCTCGGATCAAGTTCCATATCAGGCTCCCTGCATGGAGCCTGCTTCTCCCTCTGCCTGTGTCTCTACCTCTCTCTCTCTCTGTGTCTCTCATGAATAAGTAAATAAAATCTTAAAAAAAAAAAAAAAGCCCAAAGTTGGAATAGGCCAAATGTTTGTAAAGGTTAGAGCAAATAAAAGTACCATCAAAGCACAAATGGAATACCGTAACGCAATAAGCATGAACAAGGGACACCTGGGTGGCTCACATTTAAGTGTCTGCCTTTGGCTCAGGGAGTGATCCTGGTGTCCCAGGATCGAATCTCACATCAGGCTCCCTGCAAGGAGCCTGCTTCTCCCCCTGCCTATGTTTCTGCGTTTCTCTCTCTCTGTGTCTCTCATGAATAAATAAATAAAATCTTTTAAAAAGTATGCATGAAAACAGCTATCTGCAAGCATGTGAATGAATTCACAAACAATATTGATAAGAAAGAAGCAAATCATAGAAGAATAGTGTAATATATTTCTATTTACGTAGGGTTCAAAAACAGACAAAACCACACATGCATAAGTATGTATATGGGGAAGGGGGTATATGGAGTAAAACTGAAATAGTAAGAGAATGATATTTCCCAAGTATATGTTTATATGTATATGTGTGTACCTGTATTATATATATTATATAGGTATTTATGCATGTGTAAGGTGATTTTTATTTACGTTTTGAGAAATGTCTATTTTTTACTAGGCTACTGTGTGTGGTTAGGTTTAGAAGAGTGATAAAAGCACAAAAAGTTGAGAGTGGGACATTAGACAAAGCATGTACAATGCTTGTCCCATGCAGCGACTTCCAGGTCCTGCCTATCTAGAAGTATATGTGTGTAAAGAAAGATTACAAAGGTTGACTTTAAGGTTCCTTTAATACTGAAAGGGAAGAAGAGGCGAAAGCTTGCAGCATTAACTCAGGATTTGAGTGGAAAATAGTTTGTCATAGTTATGCTGTCTTCCTTAGATTAATTAAAATTCTAAAAAAAGATGTGTGATTGCAAATTTGTGTATCTAGGGTAGCACTGCTCCTTCATAAAGGACCTCCAATCTTCCTTAGCTTAAGAACTAATTATTGTTTCCATTCCTCTGTTCCCTCAGCTAATCTTTAAAAGCAAAAACCCAGGGGACTCCAGTATCCTGAAATTTAGTGTGGGTGTGCCCTGGGAGTATCTTTCAGAGAGAGGATGTCAGTTACTACAATTGCTCAACTCCTTTTTCTAAGTCCTATAACATTTTCCTTCCTACCAATAAACACTATCTTGTAATTAATATTGGTTAGATCTTAATATCATAGCATTTGTAGCATCCATTGTTCTTCCAGAATAGATGTCTATATGCATTTGTTTTTGTTTTCTATAGGCTTTATTCCAAACATTAAATTCCAAATCCAACACAAATGAAGAACCAGTACATATATACTTGCATATGCATAGAGAAAGAGTTGGGTGATTAGCAAGGGCACTAATAGTCTTTTTAAGCTGCGAGCATTGTTTTATTTCCTAAATTGTAAATACATTTAACTTTGTTATTATTCATTACGATGATTTTTCTGTGTCTAAATAAATTGCATGCATTTATCTGTATGCAAATTTCACTGACTTTGCTTGCTTATTTTTAAGAAAGAGACCTCCAGGCCATAGATTGGTGTTTATTCACTTTTATTTTTTATCATAGTTTTAAAGTTCTTCATTTTTTTTTTCCATCACAGCCCACAACAAAAATAAACCCTGTTTTTGGTTTTGTTTTTGTTTTAATGCCCAGCATAGATAACAGATGGTCATTTTGTAAAGTTATAGATGAAAGTACACGTTAGAAAAATTGAGCAGATATAAGTATTCATGTGGAACAACAGTCTGGGAGTATGTTGTATAGATACAAATAGCTTGATGACTTTCAATATTTCCTTCCATAAGAAACCAGTCCTTATATCTGCAAAAATATCCTATAGTGAGTGATCTGGGGTTGTTCAGTATTGGTTCCATGATTCTGATCATACTGTTACCAAATTCAAGTCCTTGGATCCAGCAACAGTAGAATGATCCCGGACCCAAAATTTAGAAGTACAAGCTGCAACTGAATGGACAACAGTCACAAGAAAGGTGTCAGAGTGGGTCCTGGAACACTAGCCAGGGAATGCTTGAAAGGGGCTGAGGTGGGAAAGGAGTGATGTTTAAGCATGTAGAGGCAGGGAAGTCCAGGGCATTGGGAGCGCAGTTGATAAAATGTGCTTCTTCATACATCATACTTACATGCTAAGTGTCCACCGCTGGGTGTGTTTTTTAGTATTATGATGAAGGAAAAAGTCAGTGAAGGGTCACATTTGGTGGCAATCTTGTCTCTGACCAGTTGGAACTGGTCTAGGCTTGCTTCTTGGTGGTGCTTTGCTCTGAAAGAAAGTAATAAGAGCCACTGGAGAGTGTCACAGGTGCCTAGGGGATTGTTCCCAAGGTGCTTGTCTCATGTCCATGAAGGTTGGGAACATACATATTTTAATAAAAATATCCATAGATTTTTTTTTACAATAAAAAAAGAAAAAGCTTTAGTGCCTTATAAGGTAACCTTCAGTTATCTACCCAATGTAGACTCACAAATATACAAACGGAAGAAGCTTGGATGCTTTAGCGCCACTCTCATTTTATGGACAAGGAAGTTAGGAACCAGAGATGAGCAATGATTTCCCAAGATCATAGTGCAAATAAGCACAAAGCTAGTTTTATATATTGGATCTCAATTCCTTGTATTTACACCATCCCTTATGTTTATTGCCCCAATTCATGGATAAAGGATGTGCTATTAGATTCATACTTATCATCCTTGAGATACAGAGTAAAGCCAGGAGGAAAAGAAAATAGTAATATTAGAGCTAATATGGGTGAGTGTCTACAATGTGCTGGCTACTGTTATAAACATTTACTCATTTAATATAATTTATAAAAATTCCATAAGTATATTAGCTATCTACTGCTATAAAACAAACCAGCCCCAAATCTCTCAAAATGAAAGCTATTAGCCACATTTTTCTCTGGCAGTGATTTTGTACTTAGCAACTTGAACTGATCTTACTTGGACACAGAGGTGGTTACATTCATCGGGTGGTTTGAGGAGGCTGCTTTGTTTAAAATGACCTCACCCATCTCTCTGGTAGTTGGTGCTGGTTGTCAGCTGGGTCTTGTGACCCAGAGCTAGCTTGGGAGACTTCACATGGCAGCAGTGTCCCAGGAAGGCAAGCTGCAAGGCCCAAGCCCTGTTTCTTTAAGTTATTGTGTATGACAAAGGCAAATAGGTTGATAGCAAATATTTCGGTTTTGCCAGAATCCTTAGGATTAGAATCCTATTCTTAAGAAAATCAGCTTTCAAGATAAAAAGCTTCTGCGCAGCAAAAGAAACAGTCAACAAAACTAAAAGACAATCTACAGAATGGGAGAGGATATTTGCAAATGACATATCAAATCCAAAGGCTAGTATCCAAGATCTATAAAGAACTTACTAAACTCAACAGCAAAGAAACAAACAATCCAATCATGAAATGGGCAAGAGACATGAACAGAAATTTCACCAAGAAAACATAGACATGGCCAACAAGCACAGGAGAAAATGCTTCACAGCAATGGCCATCAGGGAAATACAAAAAAAAACCACAATGAGATCCCACCTCACACCAGTGAGAATGGGGAAAATTAACAAGGCAGGAAACCACAAATGTTGGAGAGGATGTGGAGAGAGGGGAATCCTCCTGCGCTGTTGGTGGGAATGGGAACCTGTGCAGCCACTCTGGAAAACTGTGTGGAGGCTCCTCAAAGAGTTAAAAATAGACCTGCCCTGAGACCCAGCAATTGCACTGTTGGGGATTTACCCCAAAGATACAGATGCAGTGAAATGTGGGGACACCTGAACCCCAATGTTTACAGCAGCAATGTCCACAACAGCCAAACTGTGGATGGAGCCTCGGTGTCCATCGACATATGATGGATAAAGAAGATGTGGTCTATGTATACAGTGGAATATTCCTCAGCCATTAGAAACGACAAATACCACCATTTGCTTCAACATGGATGGAACTAGAGGGTATTGTGCTGAATGAAGTAAGTCAATCGGAGAAGGACAAACATTATATGGTCTCATTCATTTGGGGAATATAAAAAATAGTGACAGGAAATAAAGGGGAAAGGAGAGAAAATGAGTGAAAATACCAGTGAGGGAGACAGAACATGAGAGACTCCTAACTCTGGGAAACGAACAATGGGTGGTGGGAGGTGGGCAGGGGGTGGAGGTGACTGGGTGATGGGCACTGGGGGAGGCACTTGATGGGATGAGCACTGGGTGTTATGCTATATGTTGGCAAATTGAACTCCAATAAAATGTATACCAAAAAAATGAAAAAAAATAATAAAAAAGAAAAAGAAAAGAAGAAAATAAGCTTTCTTTAATTTGGGGGGTTTGTATATTTTATAATGATGGTCCTTTGATCTTTGAGTTTTAAAAAGATAATCTTGAATACGTCAAATGGTCTCAATTTTGTTGAGAGAATTTTTTGAAAACTGTTTTGTTTATAATTTAATACATGGTTTTATTTATATTTTCTCAGAGAGAGGAAGGAGCTAGCATATTTCTATGGCCATCATACCTGTGTTGAAGTAGAATGAAACCCAGAAAGCAAAACCCAGGCTGAGTATCTGGGTAAGTTGCTCTGCTTTCAGGATCTCCCTTTCATCCAAAATTAATGTCCAAATAGTGGTGGTATATTGCTTTATTTCAGTGAGCACAATCATTCTCATTTAGTGCAGAAACCAGGATTTTTGGCACAGATGTCATAATCAAAAATACAAGTACATCAGATAATTCTCAGCAGAGCTTTTAGCCATTAGACTAAATAAGTGATATGTCAGTTTAATAGACTGAATGTAACGGATCAAGCCACTTTGTTTAGGTAATTTTTAATGTAATTGTCTTTTCAATTTTAATTAGCATGGACAGAGCTATAGGAAGACAGAAATTGTTTCTGAATTTTGCCTTTATCACAAATGCTCACATAAAATTGTTTAATAGTTATGTCAGGATGATTAGTTTAGATGATAATAAAAGTGGAGCCGAACTTGTAAGTGCTAGTGAAATGGAAACAGTATTAAGTAATTTTTTTTGCTGTAATGCTTAATATACATGAGCTAGAAAGATGGGGGCATTGAAGGAAATATTCTAGAATAGCAAATGATGATATAAGGTTTTCTATTCCAGTCAAAAATGAAGTCTTCAGTCTTAAGTTACCTTTTGTTTGTACTTTGGTAATTCTGCTCATACTTTATCTCAACAATATGATTGGTCCCCTTCTTTCTCTTTATTTACATGTATGCAATCTCCTAGAATCAGTAAGCTGTCTAAAGGAGTTTCCTCTTCCTGAGTCTATCACGTTCAGGAATTTTTTTTTTCCCTATTCCAAATTCTTATATAACTTACACACAGGGCTAAATAGAGATCACTATATGTGCTCTATTAATAAGAAAGATGGATTTGTGAATGCACGTGAAACCTAGTGAGAGACTTTCTACTCAGTCTTCTCTGAATTAAACATCTAGTCATTGGTACCACACATGGAAGCTTCGGGGTGCAGTATGAGGAGACTGCTTATCCCCCAGGAGCTAGGAGGCAGAGAAGAGAGCTCCAGTCCTTATCAGAGCACAGGAAGCAGCAACAGAGAAAGCTAGCCAAGAAACCTGACCCGAGCCATGAATACCTGTGCTTTTCTCCCAATCTCCCCGTCCATCTGGCTATACATTTTGGCATTTAATATGTATTGAGTACCGTCTGTGGGCCTGGCACAGTTGTGAGCACAAGAGATACAGTGGTGAACAAGACAGACTAGGTCCCTGCTCTCATAAACTTTACTGCATAGTATAGATAATAAAGAAAGAGACATAATAGCCATCAGAAATGTGGTCAGAAGAAAGTTATCAGGGATGCCTGGGTGGCTCACTGGTTGAGTGTCTGCCTTTGACTCAGATTGTGATTCCGGGGTCCTGGGATCGAGTCCCACATCAGGCTCCCTGCAGGGAGCCTGCTTCTTCCTCTGCCTTTGTCTCTGCCCCTCTTTCTGTGTCTCTCATGAATAAATAAATAAAATATTTTTTAAAAAAGAAGAAGAAAGTTATCAGAAAAGTAAATTATAGTGATGAGTTAGCCTGATTAGAGGAGTAATCTAGATTAAGTGGTCATGGTGGGCTTTTCTGAAGACAAAACATATAAGCTAAAGTCAGGAGGACACCTTGGAGCCAGCCATGCAATTATTAGAGGAAAGAGAATTTCAAATTTAGGAAAAAGCTAGTTCAAATATTCTAAAATGGGATCAACAGTATATGTAAATGTAACTGATAGATAAATTCTGGGGCTGGGCATGTAGGGTTAATAGACTGGGGCAAAGGATTTGGAGATTTTTATATGTATGAGAGGAGGATGTGAGAGGGTTTTTATTAGGACATAAAACTTAGGATATTATTTATATTCAGGCTGCCTTGGGAGGATTAGATTTGGGAAGAGGTAGGCTGCAGCAAGCAGGGACTTAAGTTAGATGTCTATGGCAATATTCTTGAGTGGGGATAATTGTGACATAGTCTATCACAGTGTTGTTAAAATGGAGAGAAGTCGGTCCTTATCACAAAGCAAAAAGCTAGTCAGAGCATGGAAAATAGGACAAAAAGTTTTCTCTTACACTCTTCAAAAGGATGTACACTTTGTGGTGTTTAATAAAATTGATAAAATATCTCTGGTCAGCTGGTACACAGTGGCTAAGAAAAAAAATACTGGTTTTCTCTTTAGCCTCAAATTGTATTTAATTTGACAAATATATGCAAACGTATATATTCAAGAATATATGTGGTATCATAATAAATACATGTTTTCCTCAGAGAAATACATATTTCCAAAACAATACTATGAGATAATGAGATAATGTTCTATTGGTAGATTAGAAATGGTGAGGAAAAAAAAAAAAAAAAAAAAAAAGAAATGGTGAGGAATTTCCAAAATATAGGAAAAGTGAGGTAAGACTGAAGAAGAATTCAGAACAGTGCAAGCTTTATTAAAGACAATGGAATTCTATAAATCCAATGCTGAAGTAAGAAATTTTCTTTTTTTTTTTTTTTGAAGTAAGAAATTTTCAACCACAGTGTCTCAGAAGAATGTCAAGTACAAAGAAAAAAATTCAAGAAAAAGAGTTGCAATTATCAGAGCAACTAACTGAAAAACTACATTCTGAATATCCGAGTTCATTAGGACATTCCTTTGCAAATAGTAAAATAGTATAAGAGGTGTGCAAGCAGGAGCACTTTCTCCAACGCTACAGACCTGAGAATAACTTTCTAAATAAAACAATCTGCTCGGGTAAACTCCAGCCACACAGTTGGTACTTGTAAAAGATGCAAACAGATTAGAAAGGAGAAAATTAATTAAATTTCAAGAGCAGTAGATTCTAGGAATTTGCCCAAAAATGAACTTTCTACAAGCCCAACCTCTGAAGTTGGAGTCTCCACTCAGAAAGAGAGTGAGTTGGTGCAATGGCTTGGAAAGGGGAGGTAAGCATCTGGTCCTACAGTCACCGGGTGGACTGAGTCTAAACACCCAAACAAATTATCAGCACACGCTCCTCAGACCCATGCCTGCCCATGACAATGTTCCCGTACAAGCACTCACATACTCACATGTGCAGGGGAGGATTTTGAAAACAAGACCTGCTTTTATATACAAAAGAATGGAGAGTCTCATTTGAATTGGGGAAATTTTCAATTTTTTCTCTTTTTTAGTAGGTTAAGAATAAGATTTTTTAAAAAAATCACAATGAGGACTGAGAGAGTCCCATTATAAAAATTATGTTGATAATCTTTTTTGGTATTTATTTAGAAATATTCTTGCTATAACAATGCATTTAGGCATCTACTGGTCTTTTTTTTAAATATATTTTATTTATTTATTCATGAGAGACATAGAAAGAGAGGCAGAGGCAGAGGCAGAGACAGAGACGACAGAGGGAGAAGCAGGCTCCCTGCAGGAAGCCAGAGTGGGACTCCATCCCATCCGAGGACCCCAGGTCATGCCCTGAGCCAAAGGCAGACGCTCAACTGCTGAGCCACCCAGGAATCCTGTCTATTGATCTTAAAATGGTAAATCTTTTTCTCATACATCATTTTTATTTCTACTTTGTTGGTAGTAAATAAAAAGCTTTGTGTTTTCATGTAACCATGAATTTTTTTTTCACTTATAGCTTATGGATATATCATCGTGTTGTCTTTTTTCACATTATAATATAAATATAATATCCATACATTGTATATTATTATTTTGCATTTTAATCCATTATTTATACAGATGTAAATTTTTGTATTTATCAAAATAGAGACTTAGCTTTTTTGAAAATATTAGTGTATTGGCATAATGAAATTTGTTGATTATTTCTTGGCCACCAATTTGAAACATCTCATTTAACAGATATTAAATTCTGCTTCCAGAATCTGCATTTTGTTCTATTCATTTATCCTTCAAACATCTTTTAGAACCATTTTGATGACTGAATATCCACATTAATTTTAAATTAGTCTATATTACTGAACTCTGTCATTTATGCTATATTTTTTATTATTTTGATTTCTTGAATTTACCGTGTAGACAAATATGTTTTTGTAAATAATAATATATTATCTAATTCTGTCTCTTATGATGTTGCACAAATAAGATGCTTCACAAAATGTTTGATAACATATACCCTTACGATATCAATATACATTTGACACTAATATAAATAATACTGTTTTACTGTAAATTTTTCTATTAATTTAATGGTAGATATGATGGTTTTTGTATAAAAAGTTTTCTATTATAGCATACTAATAAAGTAGTGTTTTGTTTATTTGTTTGGGGGTAGTAAATTTTTTCTATCATTTGTGGATTTTGAATGTTATCAAAAGACATTTTGGTGGGGCACCTGGGTGGCTCAGTGGTTGAGCGTCTGCCTTTGGCTCAGCACATGATCCTGGAGTCCTGGGATCAAATCCCGCATCCTGCTCCCTGTGGGGAGCCTCCTTCCCCCTCTGCCTGTGTCTTTGCCTCTCTCTCTGTGTCTCTCATGAATAAATAAATAAAGTCTTTAGAAAAAAAAAAGATATTCTGGATTCTATTGAGATAATTATATATTTTTCTCTTTAAGTAATTATTATAATCAATTACATACATGGATTTCCTAATATGAAGTCACTCTTGCATACTAAACTAAACCAAATTTGGTCATGGCATATTAGTTTTAATGACACAAATGGATTTCATTTGATAACATTTTATTTAGGATTTATGCATCTATACCTAACGTGGATAGATAGTGCTGTTTCCAAAGACATGTTCCTTGAAACACTGATTTTCTGTGGTAGCTATTAAGTTTTAAAAAGTTTTTTTTTTTTTCATCTTAGCTCAGGAAATCCTAAGATAATTATATAAAGGAATGAATAATATTGTAGATGTCTGATGATGGCAAGGCTGTCAGATAAAAGAATCTTAGGACTTTTAATGTGCAGCCACCTCTTAGAGCTGAACAAGTAAAATAATAAGTTAAAAATAGCGAAGTCTGTGCTTTAAAAAGTGAAACAATGATGAGAGATTTACCCTACAAAATATTAAGATGTATTATAAAGACAGAGAAATGACAATGATGTAGGACAGAGAAGAATAAGTTAGGTACATAAATGAAGTGCCTGAATCAGACCCATGTATTTATATGAATGAAAAAGACCCTTGTATGTATGGATGCTAGATAAATTATAAAAGGAGAAGAGCAAAATTTGAAGAAAAGACAGATTATTTAATAAATGCTGTGAAAAGAATTTCTATACTAGAATATGGAAAAATAATTGAGATAAACTTGAAATAAAGGATTACTAGTGAAAGTTATAATGAAATATTAATAGAAGAAATATCAAATAAAATCTTTATTAGCTATGTTGAAAAACACAATGTAAACATGCCCCTAAAACATGACAAGATATAGATTTCAGAAATACTAAATACAATGGAATAGAAAGATATATGAAAAAATCCATAAAATAAAGCTTATATGAATGTTTTAATATTAAGCAATCAAAGTTGACTTTAAGGCAAATAGGGTTAATGGAAATAAAGAGGATGATTATATAAAAGAGAAAGTTTACTAAGAATATATGACATTTTTGAGGTTGTTTGCAGCTAACAATTTTAAGGTAAAATCTAAGAAAATATACAATAGATAATATGAGCAGCATAACTGATAACAATATCTAGGAAGCACAAATTTCTGCACATATTTAAGTGCACACAAATATTAACACTGTAAGTGGGATTAAGACATGCAAAAAATACAGGCGATTTTAGCATACTACTCTCAGTAAAAAATGTTTAGCAGATTGAAAGCTAAGTATGAATACAGATGATCTACACAATGAGATAAGAAAAATAGATCTTTTGGATAAATGCAGAAATTTAACACCCTAATAATCAACAATACAACTTTTCTCCCATCCACTTGAAATATCATATTGATTATATATCAGGTATAGAAATATCACAAACAGTATCTCCAACCACAGTGCAGTCTAAATAGAAATTCACAAACTGAAAAAAGGCCTTCTATCTGAAAGTTACAAAAGCTTTCATTAAACAACTCTTGGTGAAGAGGAGAATACAAATTGAAATTATAGAATCTCTGATAATAGTGAGCACAAAAGTACATATTAGAGGCTGTAGGCTATAATTACAGCAATGAAGTAAAGGAAGATTCATAGCTGTAAACATCTATATCAATAAAAGTGAATGAATGAAAATAGACAAATTAATTGTTCAATGTAATGTGCTAAGGGAAAAAAAAAGAATAAAGTAATACAATAAAAACCCAAGGAAAGAAAGAAAGTTTAAAATAGAAAGCCATGAGGTAGATACTAGGTAAAGCATATCTAGCTGTTAAATCAAAATCCATTCCTCTTAGGGAAAAAAAAAAAAAAAAACTGTATTAGTTAGGATTTTCAAGAGAAACAGAACTGTGAATATATATTAATTAATTAATTAGATAGCATGTGTATTTATATATTGTATATTATATATTTTAAGGGATTGGCTCATGACATTGTGGGGCCTGGCAAGTCTGATACCTGTAGGGCAGGCCGGTAGGCTGGATATTCACGCAAGAGTTGTAGTCTGATATCTAAAGCATGGAGACGTAGGTGGACTCTCTATGCTTCAGTCCAGCAGCAGAATTCTTCCTTCTCCTGGCCATCTCATTGTTTGCTTCTAAAGCCTTCAGCTGATTAGATAAAGCACATTTCCTTTGTAGGGTAATATACTTTAAAATGTGCATATCCTAGTACTTTTACTTTACAATTTTTACCTTTTAGACACTCTCTTTCCTGTGCTTGAGATACTCATAAGACTTTTTATTTTACCACAGATTATCACAGGAAAAAATAGACCAAATGCAACTATCCTTTAGCAGATGAATGGATAAACTGTCTTGTTTTTCATATCTGCAATACTCTACTACTGTTAAAATGAATTAAAAAAAAAAAAAAGATGTACTTGTCTCAACATGGATGAATCTTAGGAACAATACTAAAGAGTGCCTGGGTGGCTTGGTTGGTTAAGCATCAGCCTATTGGTTTCAGTTCAGGTTGTGATCTCAGGGTTATGAGATCAAACCCCACGGAAGGCTCTGCACTCAGCAGGGAGTCTACTTGAGATTCTCCCCCTCCCCTTCTTGTGCCTCTACTTCCTCCACTCATGATCTCTCTCTCACTCTCTCTCAAATAAATACAATCTATTAAAAAACCCTATAATTTTGAGTCTTAAAAATTTTTCCAAAAGATAAGAACTGTATGTTGCCATTAATACAACATTTAATGATAAAAAAAAGTATGTACATTTCTATGCATACCTACCCATGCAACGGATACATATAAACATAAGATTATTTAGACACCAACTTCAAGATAGTATTTAAAAAGTTGGTAAGAAAGCTATGCTGGCACTGTATCGTTACAATTTTATGTTCTTAAAAGTTAAGAAAAAAAGATGTGATACAAACATTGAAAAATATTAACATCTTTTAAGTTTCTCCAGCAAATGCAAAGTTCCGGTATATCATCTCCTGTACTTTTCCTCTGTGCTCAAAATACTCCATAATTAAAACATATAAATTATATGCTATAGTGTTTTGCTCAAAACTTTATATTTATAGATATATTATTAAGTCCACATTATTATAAAATTATTTGAAAATTAGTTATTTGTCTACAGCCATACCACCCTGAATGCTCCCGATCTCATCTGAAAATTAGTTATTTAATTGCTACCCAAAGTCAACATACATATAATGGGATAAACCTGAAATACAAAATAGTTCTGCTTTTCTGTCTCCTGAGAAACAATTTTTATCAAATCTTGACAGGAGATTTTGAAAGTGTCCTCTCTTCAGGCTGTGAAATGTCAAAGTTCACCTCAATATGAGAATTCCCAACATGATAGAACTTTCTTAGCTCTAATTTGTAATGCAAGGTGTGAGAACAGAAGTTATGGCTTGATTTTTAGAAGTGCCAATGTGAGAAGATGACAAAGGTTATTACAACTCAGAAGTGCCAAACACAATGTAATTTTGGAGAAAAATAGACTCTATAGAACTCTCTCTCTCTCTCTCTCTTTTTTTTTTTTTTTTTTACTGTAGCCTGAAAACTTTCCAAATACTATTTCATCTTATAAAGAGTAAATCAAAATAAATTATTTCAGTTTTAACCTTTGTCAGAAATGTAATACAGTTCTCTTTAAGGGTAAGCCTAAGCATTTTGTTGATTCTTAAACTGCATAACTATCCCCTTTAATTTGGAAATTCAGATTTGCCTGTGAAGCAGAAGACTATTTTTACCAGATGATGGGAAGTAAGTATGGTATAAGCTACTACAGTAGTTCTTTAAATTTAACTATAAGTCAAATATAAGGAAAGTTAAGTGAAAAAGTCCAAATGGAAGACCTCTGATTAAAATTTTAAATTTTTGTTCAAATAAAATATGTAATCTTTAATCAAAACTGTGTCTCTGAAAAGTAGGTTTTTTTCCCCCTCGTCTATATTTTTATAACTTTATTATGAGGATTGTCAAATTGTTTTTGCATTAATGAGAATGGTGTAGATGTATGAGTTTTTGTGTGTTTTTGTAGAGGTGTGTGTGTACTAACTTCCAAACATCAGTTTACAGGAGATTAATTATCTACATTGGATTACTTCCAGAAGCAAATGTAGGCTGTCTCCCCCATTACCTCACAATGGAGGAAAGATTGAGAAAAGAACTATATTATTAGTCTTAAAGCAAGAAATTTTAAACTAGCTTTGGTTTTCATAGTGGGCTGTGGTTTAAAAATAAATCAACACAACATTGGGAAATGGATTTTAGCATTGTAGTTTTCTTGATAGAAGCAGATGGCATCCTTGTGGATAAAATGGAATAACCCTAGTATTTGTTAGTCCTGTAATCAGTGATCCTCGGAAGGTTACTCTCTGGAGGTTGGTACCTTTTGCTTCTATTCTCCACCGCAAGTGAGCTGATCTGGGCATATGCATACCACTCCTCCCGGAGGTGCCTGTCCTACCAACCTCCATCAATTGATTAAAAATAAATCAACCCAAAGTGAAAGTCTTGCTAAAAACCTGGTGTGGGCTACCCTGAGATGAGGCAACCATGCAGAAGGTTGGGGATGAGGTAAGGAACATTAGAGAAAGCTTTGCTCAGTGATGTATGTGAACCAGAGAGAAATGGCTGCTGTCACAGGAAGGCACAAAGCCTTCCCCACCAGTGTACACCTCTCTCAGGCATAGAACTAAAGCTTCAAATTGCTGGTGTGGTGGGGCTCTCACCTTCAGTCTTGGGTGAAGATCCAATGTAGCTGGAGAAAGGAAGAAGAGAAGAATGGGAAGTGTGCATGAACCTGGGAATTTTATAATTTATAGAATTATAACATAAAGAATAATCCAATTCATCTCTAAGACCCTAGTATTTTATAGTTTAAATATTTCTCAGTCTTAACACTTCTCACAGTGATTGCTACTGCTGAAGTTCAATTTTCTACCTATTCATCTTAATCACTGAGACTGATACTTTTTCCACCTTTCTAATCTCCACAAGTCAAGTAGAGTAAACATTTTTATATGTTAATCTGACCATGTTAGTCTTCTTCCACTGTACTGGCTATTGTCCATTGTTTAGACAAACAACCTGAGGTCTGGAATGTTTAAGTGACTTGTCTCTGGCCATTGTTGAGGATTAAGCCAAATTCTTCTCTTTCGTATTTGGTTCACAATACAGTTAGTGATTGACTGGTTGAGTATAATACCCACTGGACAAAATATTGTGAAATTTAAAGTTTTATTTCCTTTATGCTTTTTCCATGAAAAGTTTAGGTGGGTCATTTCCCATGAGGACACACTTTGCTATCATAGGGGAATTTAATATTGTGTTCCAAACATTGGGGTGGAAGCTCTATCAACAGTAAAAGCCTGTTCCTCATTTATAAAATATAACAACTGAGATTCAAACAGATTCCATCATAAAGGCTTTAAGAGTAAAAAAAAAACAAACCAAAACAAAAAAATCTATTTCTTTGAGCACCAAGAAAATAATGAAGTTAAACTCAATAATATTCCAATAATGGAATCAAACTCTAGTTCTATAAAATCAAACTCATAAACTAAATGAAATAATATTATGAAAATAACAAGTGAATAAACTATATACTGAATAAGCTGCATATTCTTGAAATTCCCCTGTATTTTTTACGACATCTTAATAGAACATTTTTGATTTTGTAGTTTACCAGTGTCAACCAGTGAAGTGCCTGCTTTATTATGCTTTGCTTCTGGCTGAGTGTGAAAGGAAAGGAGGATTGTGGGGGAGACAGCTTTTATTTCTATATAGATGCTGGCAAAAATAGAAAGCGGAGGACAGAAAATTACTAGTTAGGTACTGTACATCCTGTTTGTGAAAAAGTTCTCTTTTTTAAATGAACGTCAGTGAGAATTCTCTTCCTTACCCTAAATTTTCTAGCACATAATCTCAATATATTCTGACATTTATTTTAACAAGAGAAATGTTAAAAGTAAAAGAGTTTTGGGGCATTAGAGTGGCCCCTTCGGTTAAGCATCCAACTCCATTTTGGTTCTGGTTGTGATCTCAGGGTTGTGAGATCAAGCCCCATGTTGGCTCCATGCTGAGCTTGGAGATTGCTTAAGATTATCTCTCCCTCTCTTTCTGCCCATGTCCTACCTCTCTCTCAAAACAAACAAACAAAAAGCATGAGTTCTCTATAAAATCCGTCCATGTAATAGTTCCACTAAATATCTATTTTTTTTGTTTGTTTGCTTTGCTTTAATTATACTTCTTCATGTTGACCACTTAGCCTTGCTCCACTTTGCATTATTTCCCTTGTCTGGGGCCACTAGAGTCACTTAAAAGAAATAATGACTTGTTTGTGATTCACTTCATTCTTTTAGGTGAATATCTCCATTTTCTGCTGCATAAATTTCTTAATAAAATGCCCTTTGCTTTACCACTTACCATTATATTTCATTATGCTCTAAGAAAAATAGGCTTATATCCTGAACAGATGTATAATAAGATAAATTTCCCAGAGTGTTAATTTTTTTTTCAAATATGACTTACTGAATAAGCTTACATTAAAGAGCTCACCCTTATTGATCCTAGGTAATTGTGTAGTGATGCCTGTATTCTCAGTTAATTAAGAATAATTGGTTAAAAAGAGACCGCATAGTGATGCAAAAACATGATGGAAAACCTACAGCTATTTCATTCATTGTGTAGGAGCATACATAAATTTAATTGAAAATATGTACCTTTGTACCTATGTAGAAAGCAGATGAACCATAAAACAATGTGAAATATTTATAAAACCTAAGTGCATTATTAAAAAGACTATCAATAATTATGTTTTATTTCCCTACAGACATGCGATTAATATTTACTTTCAAGAATGATCTTCAAATTAAATATTGGTCTTTAAGAAACACAATTCTTAAATAAAAACATTCATATACCTCCCCCCCACACACATACACACATCAACCCATTCCAAAGAAAATGCCATCTATTCTTTCAAACTCCTTACTTGGCTCAATCAAAAATAATATAAACAGAAATTTCTATATTGTTGGTTATCAGGAAGGTAACCTTATTCAGAAATATAAAACATATTTTTCCAAAAGTATTTTCTGATTATATTGAGTTAAAAGGGCAAGTACTAAAATAAGAGGAAGGAAAGGTGTCAAGTACCCAAATTTAGGGAGTCGACACCTCCTCAAGACTTCGTTAGCATAATAACAAAGACAACTCTGTCAATCAGAAACTGAGGACAAAGACCAGATGACATTTTAAATCTATAACACAGTCCTTTTCACAGGAAATGTTGCATTTGCAATATCATAATTCATGGGAATTTGGGCTAATTTAATGGCTTTTAATAAAGGGATTCTTGATGAGAAAAAGGAGAAGGAGGGCAGCGAGAAGGAGGAAAAGAAGAAGAAACAACTTATGAAGAAGCCACCAAATCATCTTTACAACACCCCACCAATGTCCCAGACTCCCTTCACTAGTGTGCATAAGCAATCACCAGAATCAGGAAGGGAATACCACAGCTTTTTTCTCCTTTGTTAAAAGCAAAAGACTTAATCATCCCTAGAAGTTCAATTCAAAATGTTTCAAAATAAAAAGAAAATATGCAATGAAACTGCATTTCCCTTTGGTTATGTGCTCATTCCACATGCTGTGGTTTCTTTCTTTTGCCTATGTGACTGAAAGTTACATAGAAGGGGAGACAGCAAGGCAGAGAGGGGGCAGTGCAAAGCCGTCTGCCTGCCCACTGTTTGGGGGGTTGAGGATTGTTAGTTCCCTGTGGGTTAAGCGGTGATGAGAACTAAGCAGTGAGATGCCTTGCTGGTACTCTGCCTAAGAGCACCAAGCTGCAAGAGATTGTGTGGTAGGCTGCCAAAGGCAGGAGCTGGGAAAAGGGAAAGAATCTCAGCTAGAGTGAATTTCTCCCATTAAAGAATTGTGCTATGAAGAGGCCACTTAGAGTTCTCCCCAAAAGAACTCCTATCAGGTACCGGCACCTGCCACACACAGGGCACTGGGAGGCAGCCAGGTCAGTTGGAAACACACTATCCTTACACCAGCTATGTGATTTGCACATGTCCCATTTATGTCTTCTAATCCTTCTGCTTCCTCTGAACCACAGCAGCTAAGAATGCATTTTTCTTTTTTTACAAATTGGATTTCAAAATATGCTTTAGTTTTGAGAAAGGGTACCATAGACACATTTTTAAAAAATATGTTAAAAATTACCAAATTGATTTTCTTTAAAAAAAAAAAGAGATTTTATTTATTTGAGACAGTGAGAGAAAGAGAGAGAGAAAGAGAAAGAGAGAGGGAGGAGAGAGAGAGTACACGAGGACATTATTCTAAGTGAAATAAATCACAGAAAGACAAATAATGCATGATTCTACTTATATGAGTTATTTAAGTCAAACCCAGAGAAACAGAGAGTAGGATGGTGGTTGCTGGGGGCTCAGAGAGAGGGAAATGGAGCTGCTGTCAATTATACAGATGAATAAGTCCGTGAATCTGCTGTACAACATTGTTCTTAGAGTTAACAGTATGTATAGTAAAATTCCAAATTTGAGAGAGTAGATATTACATTTTTACCATAATAATATATTTTTAAATGCCCAGAAATACATGGAGGAAAAAAAAGTGTTCCCATTATACAGAGATTTACAATTGCATCCTCAAAATAGAAATGATGATATCTGATTTTTTTATGGTAGAGAAATTATTTATAAATAAATATATATCACAGAAATAACTGGATTACAAATTACGGTAGCTATCTTTATTAATAACTGGATATGAAAGATTTCTCCCTTGAAATATGATGCTTCAATGGTCATCTTAATCTGTAGAAAAGCTAACTCTATTTGAAGATGACATAATAACAAGGAAATATATACAGAATCAGCAATTTAAAAAGTGAAACAATGAAAGACTTTTTTTTTTAAGATTTTTTTAATTTATTCATGAGAGACACAAACAGAGAGAGAGAGAGAGAGAGGCAGAGACACAGGCAGAGGGAGAAGCAGCTCCATGCAGGGAGCCTGGTGTGGGACTCTATCTTGGAACTCCAGGATCACGCCCTGGGCAGTGCTAAACCGCTGAGCCACCCGGGCTTCCCAAGATTTTTAATAATGTAGCAGGATATGAAATTAACATGCAGAAGTTAATAGCTTCCATGTAATAATCAATGAGAAAATAGAAGGCTCCGGGAAAATAGTCACTTTGAAGCAGTGAAGGTGAAAATTCAAGGTGTGACAAACGTGAGTCATAGTCACATCACACATTAGAATGCTTGGCAGCCATAAAACAGATTGAGGCATTATTTGTAGAATAACAATAATGAAGTGCAAGGGATCCCTGGGTGGCGCAGCGGTTTGGCGCCTGCCTTTGGCCCAGGGCGCGATCCTGAAGACCCAGGATCGAATCCCACATCAGGCTCCCAGTGCATGGAGCCTGCTTCTCCCTCGGCCTGTGTCTCTGCCTCTCTCTCTCTCTGTGTGATTATCATAAATAAATTTAAAAAAATTAAAAAAAAAATGAAGTGCAAAAGGTTATATATGTAGTATGTTACATTTCATGTGAAGAAGGAGAAATGAAAACAAACTAACATGGATCTACGTTTAGGAAGTATCAGGAAGATAAATCTCCAAACAATATAATTGCTTACTTTCACAGGGTCCCAGGCACAGTAGAGTCAAGGTATGTGAGAAGAAGTACACCGTTTTGGCTATACCTTATCATTAAAAAAAATGGTAGGTATTTTTACTATCATAAAAATAATTTCAATAATATAAAATTTTTTAGTTTATAGCTTTTTACTTTAAGCTTTTTGATGCTTGAAAGCATGTTCATATTCTACATATTAAAAAAATAAAAGATATGGAAAAATAATGAAGACTGAATGCCAACACATACAAATGAAACAGTATTTCACAGACTAAAGGAACATAAATCACCCATGCAACTAATACCTAAACATAACATTTTGCTATAAATTCTAAATCAAGGGAAAAAGTAAAACAACTATAAACAAATCATGAACTCTTTCGCATGGACTAGTTTTACAGAGTGATATGAAAATGGCAGTTCTGAAACTATTTTATGTATATTATGAGATTAAGCCAATAAATAACGTATTGATACTGTTGGAAACTAGAGATTTCACTATAAAAAAGGAAAATAAGAAGAAAGAATGGAGTTAAGGAACAATGCTGAAAATTTTGGATCGGATTGGAAATATCAATGTGAATTTATGATTTCTAACATCATATGTATGTTTTTAATTCCTCCTGTTTAAGGAGAAATTTTAAAAACAAACACACAGGGATGCCTGAGTGGCTCAGTGGTTGAGCATCTGCCTTTGGCTCAGGGTGTGATCCCAGGGTCCTGGGATCGAGTCCCACATTAGGCTCCCCCCTAGAGAGCCTGCTTCTGCTTCTCCCTCTGCCTGTGTCTCTGCCTCTCTCCCTGTGTCTCTCATGAATAAATAAATAAAATCTTTTTTTTATAAATAAAATCTTAAAAAATAAAATTAAAATTAAAAATAAAAGAAATACACAAACAAAAAAACAAACAAACACAAAAGAGTGAAAATACCTGTTGTCTCCTTTCTGCCATTTACTAGTTTTTTCACTATGAGTAAGCCAGTAACTTTTCAGAAGCTTTATTTTGTCATCTGTAAACTGTAAGTCATGAATCTTTGAAAATACTTGGGTATTTCAATGCAACAACATATAAAGGTGATCTTTCTGTACAAGCATAAGACCATAGTCTTATAAAATAACTTAAGTGTGGGGCACTGATATCTGCCTTTGTTTTGGATCATGATCCCAGAGTCCTGAGATGAAGCCCTATGTTGGGCTCCCTGCTCAGCAAGGAGCCTGCTTCTTCCTCTCTCTCTGCCCTTCACCTGACTCGTGTTCTCTCTCTCTCTCTCTCTAGCAAATAAATCAATAAGTCTTTAAAATGGATTAAGTCAAATGGAGTATGTATGTCTCCCAAAACATTTACCAGAATCTGTTAGCTCTGGCCACAGGCCCCTCTTGCTAATTAGCTGAGTTGTGGTCGATGATGAATCCGAGATGACTGCATCGCTGTTGCACCAGTGGAGCTCAGCATAACCGGTAACAGAGCAGCATAGTATGCAAAATTTTACCATTCTCAGTATAGATTGGTAAATAAAACAGCCCTTGGGAAAGTTTATACCAGTTTCAAAATTATATTCTTAAATTATTTGCCTGTTGTCCTACTGTTATGGATTGAGTGTTTGTGTTCCTTCAAAATTCATGTTAAACTCCTACCCCAGTGGGATGATATTAGGAGGTGGGCCTTTGAGATACAAATAGGGTTAGATGAGGTCATGAGGGTGGGTTCTTCATGATGGATTAATGCCCTTATAAGAAGAGCTCACTCTTTCTGCCATGTGAGGACATACCAAAAGGCAGCCACCTGAAGCCAAGAAAACAGTCCTCACCAGAAACAGACCATGTTGACATCCTGATCTTGGAATTTCCACCTTCTACAACTGTGAGAAAGATTTTTATTATTTAAGCAACTAAGTATTTCGTTATAGCAGCCAAACATAAGATACCTACTAAAGAACTCAGATATAGTTTCTTTTATCTTCATTCCTCATAAACTTGAAATAATTTCCCAAGCACACTAATTATTGCACATTAGAAAATCATGTTTGGACATTTTATTTGAAATGAGAAACCATATAAATAAAAACGAATTAAAAAACTCTGGGTAGCTAGTTTTTAAGTCAATAGATTTTTTTAAAACTAATCCTTTATGTTCCCAAAGGTATAACTGAAAACATCTCTTGCATTACATAAGTCAAAAATAATGAGATCTCTCGACAAATTAATGGTACTTAGGACATTTTACAATCTATGAAGTTAAAAGATTTTGTGTGTAAATGAAATTGCTTTTCTGAAATATTAATGTCTACTTGAGCCTGCATTTATAAAATACTGATATATTTCTTCCTTCACAAAAGTAACTGTGCTAATATTCCAGAAATCAGCCATATGCTATTGCTCTGGATGTCCTGTGGCTTTTGAGATACAAATTCTCACCTAGGGTTCTAGCAAACTGCCTTTTCATTACTGTGTTAAATCAACCACTTGAGAAATATTGTAATAACAATGGTAGTCACCATATAACCTTTACATGAAGAAAGTGAGATTCCATTTTATTATCACAATTCTTCTAACATTGAGGTGTTGTCTGTTTTTTGTTTTGAGTTTGTTTCTTTTTTTTTTTTTTGGAATAACTTCTTTCAACTAGAGATACCAACAGGTTAAGATTGAGGCTAAGATGCATTTTAGTGGAAGTAGGGAGGAGTGTGTGTGTGTGTGTGTGTGTGTATTTCTAAGAGTAAGCACATTACATAGAATAAACAAAAATTTTGAAACATTTGGAAAAATAACATTCATTCCTCATTTTCCTGACCATATACTCCTGTTGGATGAAAAAAAAAATTGAGCAAATAAACATTTATTTCATGATACCCAATTGCAGTCAGCTAAAAACATCTTATGGTGTTGTGACATTGTATTATGAAGGATATCCACTATAATGATTAGAAATGTCTCTTAAAGTATTTGTATTTGACTGTGTAGTGATTTAGAGAATTTCCCTAGCATCTAACATTCTACTTCTTTTTTATTCTCAAGTTCAGACAGAAGATGCATACGGCCAGGTAAATAATGTAGTCACACAGAAGAGAAATATTCTTCTAGAGATATTACACCTCTGAGGCTCTGAAACTAGAGCCAGCATAAGAAAAGATGAAACATGGAATGGAAGGGGTTTTAAGAGAAAAATCTGAAACATGGTACCACACAGGTCTTCCCTCATCTTAGTTTCTGAAATTAGATAGAAGTCATGGCTTTTCCCAAAGATTGGTCTATATCCAATAACTGACTTAGAGATATAAAGGCCTAGCCTGCTTAGTCCCGTCAAGATGAATCTGAAGGCAATCTCAACCTCCATTTTCCTACTGCTAATAGGCAGCTCAGTGGATTCTCCAAAAGGGAGAGGGACTGTATGGAGAGTTTTAAAATGGTTTTCTTCCAATCTAGTTAGAGGACAGTTTGAGTTGAGAATCAGGCCCAGAATATTTTATTTTAGGTCTTTTTCAAAAGGTATGACATGGCACCAGGGTGGCTCAGTTGGTTAAGTGGCCAACTCTTGGTTTTGACTAAGGTCATGACCTCAGAGTCAGGAGAAGGAGGCACTGGTTGTGTTGGGCTCTGCCCTGTGTGTGGAGCCTACTTATAATTTTTTCTATCCTTCCTGCTTGTGCTCTCTTTCTCTAAGAAAAAAAAAAAGCTTAATCCAATGTCATAAAGAGATACATGCTTTTATTTTTTTCTAGAAACCTTATTGTTTTACCTATCACATTTAGATCTGTGATATATTTAAAATTAATGTGGTAAGAGGTAAGGGTCTTGGTTCATTTTTGTTTATATGTATATCCCACTTGTACCATTTATTGACAAGACCATCAAATCTTTACTTCAGTTTAGTGTTTTAGGTTTATTATAAGATATTAAATACATCTATAGATGTATCTGTATACAGCCTGGTGTTATCATCTTTTTTTTGTCCATATGAGCAAGATGTGGATCATGGAGATGATGAAGGCATATAACCAGTAAGTCCAAAAGGAATGATAACAAGATCTTTCGGCTGCCAAATTCATATTTTTCTACCTTGACTGATTTCTGTGGTATTTTTGTGTTATCTCAAAAATTTGTGTCTTTGTTACACAAATTAATAACTAAATAAGTAAATATATTGTAAAGATGTAAAGATGTAAAGAATTTTCTGAACAATCTGAAAAGCAAGAGTGTTTCTGAGAACTTATTTTTGTCATAGAATGGGGTCATAACAGAAGTGAGTGTATGTGTGTCTAAGAAGACAATGGAAATATATATTTCAAGATAGGGTGAAGGGGTTCTCTCAAGACTCAAATAGTAAAATTTTATAGAAGTAGAGGCATTGTCCTCAATGGTAAGTAAGAAAGAATAGGGGTAAGATCACGCTTATGATGAATGACTAAAAATGGATGCAAAAAAGATAATTTCTTTTAATTGCAGCACAAACACACAGAAAAGTCTAGTTACTATATCATTCTGTAATATAGTCATAATGTAGCAGAAACTAGGAGTCTTTAGTACAGAACTTAATGGAGATTACAAAAATATTTGTTGAAAATGCTTGAACATACATACATTGAGAACCAAGATTCATTGGACATATTTTACCAACCGCTAACATTTTAATAAGGAAGGTGTGTTTTTTTTAAGTATCACCTTAATTCATTGTGTTCAGTCAGTTTTTAGGCTCTCTTTATACTCATTTTTTTTCATTCATGTCAGTTTTTAGGCTCTCTTTATATTTATGGAACTCTATACTCAGAGTGGCTAAGGAGTCCTCTCCTTAGTCATCTCTTCTATATGCTGCAGGTTAATCTTTATCCTTGGCTTACTTTGTTCTGGTTTCAAAAACGATAGCCAGATTTTTTTCTGGCATCTCTTAGTGTTTGTAGCCTTTTCATATTTTGCATTGAACTGATTTTTCAAAATTCACTTCAAGAACCAAGTTTTTAATCTGCCAAGGTTTATACACATATATGTGTGTTTAATTTTCTGGATTCTTCATAAGATGCAGGATTTTGCTTGATGTGCTAACGTTAAGAACCGCACTGTCAGTTTTTGTGGCACTATAGTACCTTTCTCTCTAACTGAGAATCTGATTCTATATCTAAGCATCTTTGGCCACATCAGCATTTTTCTCTGCTGTAGTGATCAGAGGTTATATTCCACTCTCTGTCAGAAAGAACCCCTTCTGATTGGATTCTACACTGAAAGTGCATTCCTTGTACAACTCAGCAGCACTTTCTGTGTAACACTTTATTTGTTATGAAACTCAGTTATGTATTTGACATTAATTAATGTTTATTGGCCAGTAGATAGATTTTAAAATTTATAAGATGCATGCATTATTTTAATTTGTTTTTCTATTTCTAAATCTTCTACCTCAATAATACTATTAATGGCAACAATTTAAAAGAAAAGTGTTCTTCATAATATCTCCAAGTGCAATGGGGTAATGTATTTCTGAAGTTTTATATTATTAAACCAATGCTCAGGGACAATTATGATTATGTTGTAAGCTCATTTCAATGCTCTAGTTTTTTATTGTCACCTTCTCTGAAGAATCCTGAGCACTAAAGTAGAAATGATCACATACTGAGGGTGCATTGAAGAAAGGTAGTTCAGGCTAACAGAGTTGGGTCTACCCTGTGGGCTTGTAAAGCCACACTCAGGTAATAATGTTAGTGTTAAAGGAAATGAAAACGTCACGGTGAATGTGAAGGCAAACAGATGTCAGCTGGTGTGTAATGCTAATGGGAAAAATTAAAAAGTAAAAGATCAATTCAAATGAGAATAAACCTAAGTATTCCAAATAAAAATCCAATTAAAGAGTGCTTACTAGAGATAAAACATACTCAGTAGAAAGATAACTGCACTCCCTTTTGGGTTGGAAAAACAGTGCTAATTGCTAATGCTTACAACTTAGGGCCAGAGACTAGATTGAACTCCCTGAATAAACACACACACAAAGAAAAATAAGTCACTGCATTACATGAAGAAAGTTATACAGAGCATGTGCTTACCTTTCAAATAATTTAGAATCATAGTTTGGTCTCCTAATAATTCCAGATAATAATTAAGATTAACATAGAACTAAGTAAAGCACATAAAGTCATTCTTTGCATAATAGATCACTCAAAATTTAGGAGCAAAATCTGCAAAGCTAGGCCATTTAATTTTCCTCTTTTTTTTTTTTTTTTGAGCTCTACTCTATACATAATTACAATCTGAAAATTCAGATTTTTTTCTTTTTTTTCTAAAAATTCAGATTTAATGATCATTCACATTGTCTAAAAGCATATATCTAGGCCTTGCTATATCTACATATTTTTATACCAAAATTGGAGACAGTGGAAGGCAAATTAGAGAAATGCAGGATAAAAGGAAGTTGGTTTGATGTCATGTGAAAAGATATGATGTAGATCTTAATATCCCTATAAACCTGCAGAAACTTCCCTTTCTAACACAGAAATAAGAGTCAGAAAAAAGAGGCATTCTCTAGGGAGTAATTTGGTTCAAAAATAACAACTGACCCAGAAGGCTGTTTTCTGAGAATAAAAATCCTGTCTACAAAGGAGTATCTGTTATTCAGTGAGCCAGAACTATGCAAAGTCCTAGCAACAGTCACATTGCCAGAAATCGGGATTTCATGTATTTGCCTCCAGGAGTAGACATTTTCTTCTTTGTGACTTTGTATTTAGAAATACAAGGTGACTTGCTCTAAGATATTATAGCCAATTAGAATGTGGGCGAAGGAAGGGGAAAATTCTACAGACCTGTTTTGCTACCTCAATTTCCAGCTACCTCAATTTCCAGCTTTATGCAGTGTAGATAAGAATACCTTAATTGACCAACCCTGGAGTTCATATGGCTATACACCTAAAAAAATCTTCAAAAATGACAGAAGTAATACTGAAGTAATACATTTTTTAAATAAAAAATGACAGAAAATAACAAGTATAGAGCAAGGGTACCTAACAAAAGGCAGGAAACTAGCGTTCACTTTTCCAATTACTTTGATTGCAAAATGAGTCACAAAGGCACGAAGGTCCAGCTGGAAATGTGGCTTTCTGGACTCTCCTCCCCAATGTAGGTTAGCCTGTTATCAATACTTTTAGTCCAGAAATATCATTGAGAAATAAATGAAATAGAGAAAGGATGATTTATTCTATCCTCCTGTGTTACACACGAGCAAATCTGTATTCCATGTAGCACATGTAACCAATAGGAAGTTACACAGCTGGTTAATGGCCAGAATTACATCAGAATATTGAATTTGTATAAATATGTTGACTTTTTTTATACCTTTGCTTTTAAAATGTGTATAAATGGCTCTCAGCTCCTTATTGTTATCAACTTATTTATTCTGTCTCTCAATTTTAGCAATCCTTATGTATTTATTCATGACAAACACTTGCTTGGGGCTTCCTGCATGGTTGGAAAATAAATGAGAAATCAGGTTTATAATTAATCAGATTTTCTCTTTATTCATTGAAAAACATACCTTTAAGTGTATGTAGTTATCCTACTAATCATAAGTTTTAGTTTCCTTAAGATTTAGCACATACAGGGCAGCCTGGGTGGCTCAGCGGTTTAGCGCTGCCTTCAGCCCAGGGCATGATCCTGGAGACCTGGGATCGAGTCCCATGTCAGTACATATATTGAGCAGGTATTTTGATATTTTATAGAAGTTAATGGATAACTGAGATTTTTAAAAAAGTAAACAGGGCAGCCCAGGTGGCTCAGCGGTTTAGCGCCGCCTTCAGCCCAGGGCCTGATCCTGGAGACCAAGGGTCAAGTCCCGTGTCGGGCTCCCTGCATGGAGCTTGCTTCTCCCTCTGCCTGTGTCTCTGCCTCTCTCTCTGTGTGTCTTTCATGAATAAATAAATATAATCTTTAAAAAAATTAGCACATACATATAGAGCATTTGAAATTGAAACAGTAAGGTTTATAAAAATCAAATATAGCAGTGGTGAGAGTGGACATCCCTGTCTTGTTCCTGATCTTAGGGGAAAGGCTCCCAGTGCTTCCCCATTGAGAATGATATTTGCTGTGGGCTTTTCATAGATGGCTTTTAAGATGTCGAGGAATGTTCCCTCTATCCCTACACTCTGAAGAGTTTTGATCAGAAATGGATGCTGTATTTTGTCAAATGCTTTCTCTGCATCTAATGAGAGGATCAAATGGTTCTTGCTTTTCTCTTGCTGATATGATGAATCACATTGATTGTTTTATGGGTGTTGAACCAGCCTTGTGTCCCAGGGATAAATCCTACTTGGTCATGGTGAATAATTTTCTTAATGTACTGTTGGATCCTATTGGCCAGTATCTTGTTGAGAATTTTTGCACCCATGTTCATCAGGGATATTGGTCTGTAATTCTCCTTTTTGGTGGGGTCTTGTCTGGTTTTGGAATTAAGGTGATGCTGGCCTCATAGAACGAATTTGGAAGTACTCCATCTCTTTCTATCTTTCCAAACAGCTTTAGGAGAATAGGTATGGTTTCTTCTTTAAACGTTTGATAAAATTCCCCTGGGAAGCCATCTGGCCCTGGACTCTTGTGACTTCGGAGGTTTTTGATGACTGCTTCAATTTCCTCCCTGGTTATTGGCCTGTTAAGGTTTTCTATTTCTTCTTGTTCCAGTTTTGGTAGTTTGTGGCTTTCCAGGAATGCATCCATTTCTTCTAGATTGCCTAATTTATTGGCATATAACTGTTCATAATATGTTTTTAAAATCGTTTGTATTTCCTTGGTGTTGGTAGTGATCTCTCCTTTCTCATTCATGATTTTATTAATTTGAGTCTTCTCTCTCTTCTTTTTAATAAGGCTGGCTAATGGTTTATCTATCTTATTAATTCTTTCAAAGAACCAACTCCTGGTTCTGTTGATCTGTTCCACAGTTCTTCTGGTCTCGATTTCGTTGAGTTCTGCTCGAATCTTTATTAACTCCCTTCTTCTCTTGGGTGTAGGATCTATTTGCTGTTTTTTTCTCTAGCTCCTTTATGTGTAAGGTTAGCTTTTGTATTTGAGTTCTTTCCAGTTTTTGAATGGATGCCTGTATTGCGATGTATTTCCCCCTTAGGACTGCTTTTGCTGCATCCCAAAGATTTTGAATGGTTGTATCTTCATTCTCATTAGTTTCCATGAACATAGTACTGGAAGTCCTAGCCTCAGCAATCAGACAACAAAAAGACATTAAAGGCATTCAAATTGGCAAAGAAGAAGTCAAACTCTCCCTCTTCGCCGATGACATGATACTCTACATAGAAAACCCAAAAGTCTCCACCCCAAGATTGCTAGAACTCATACAGCAATTCGGTAGCATGGCAGGATACAAAATCAATGCCCAGAAATCAGTGGCATTTCTATACACTAACAATGAGACTGAAGAAAGAGAAATTAAGGAGTCAATCCCATTTACAATTGCACCCAAAAGCATAAGATACCTAGGAATAAACCTCACCAAAGATGTAAAGGATCTATACCCTCAAAACTATAGAACACTTCTGAAAGAAATTGAGGAAGACACAAAGAGATGGAAAAATACTCCATGCTCATGGATTGGCAGAATTAATATTGTGAAAATGTCAATGTTACCCAGGGCAATTTACACGTTTAATGCAATCCCTATCAAAATACCATGGACTTTCTTCAGAGAGTTAGAACAAATTATTTTAAGATTTGTGTGGAATCAGAAAAGACCCCGAATAGCCAGGGGAATTTTAAAAAAGAAAACCATATCTGGGGGCATCACAATGCCAGATTTCAGGTTGTACTACAAAGCTGTGGTCATCAAGACAGTGTGGTACTGGCATAAAAACAGACACATAGATCAATGGAACCGAATAGAGAACCCAGAAGTGGACCCTGAACTTTATGGTCAACTAATATTCGATAAAGGAGGAAAGACTATCCATTGGAAGAAAGACAGTCTCTTCAATAAACGGTGCTGGGAAAATTGGACATCCACATGCAGAAGAATGAAACTAGACCACTCTCTTTCACCATACACAAAGATAAACTCAAAATGGATGAAAGATCTAAATGTGAGACAAGATTCCATCAAAATCCTAGAGAAGAACACAGGCAACACCCTTTTTGAACTCGGCCACAGTAACTTCTTGCAAGATACATCCACAAAGGCAAAAGAAACAAAAGCAAAAATGAACTATTGGGACTTCATCAAGATAAGAAGCTTTTGCACAGCAAAGGATACAGTCAACAAAACTCAAAGACAACCTACAGGATGGGAGAAGATATTTGCAAATGACATATCAGATAAAGGGCTAGTTTCTAAGATCTATAAAGAACTTATTAAACTCAACACCAAAGAAACAAACAATCCAACCATGAAATGGGCAAAAGACATGAACAGAAATCTCACAGAGGAAGACATAGACATGGCCAACATGCATATGAGAAAATGCTCTGCATCACTTGCCATCAGGGAAATACAAATCCAAACCACAATGAGATCCCACCTCACACCAGTGAGAATGGGGCAAATTAACAAGGCAGGAAACAACAAATGTTGGAGAGGATGCAGAGAAAAGGGAACCCTCTTACACTGTTTGTGGGAATGTGAACTGGTGCAGCCACTCTGGAAAACTGTGTGGAGGTTCCTCAAACAATTAAAAATATACCTGCCCTACGACCCAGCAATTGCACTGTTGGGGATTTACCCCAAAGATACAAATGCAATGAAACGCCAGGACACCTGCACCCCAATGTTTATAGCAGCAATGGCCACGATAGCCAAACTGTGGAAGGAGCCTCGGTGTCCAACGAAAGATGAATGGATAAAGAAGATGTGGTTTATGTATACAATGGAATATTACTCAGCTATTAGAAATGACAAATACCCACCATTTGCTTCAACATGGATGGAACTGGAGGGTATTATGCTGAGTGAAGTAAGTCAGTCGGAGAAGGACAAACATTATATGTTCTCATTCATTTGGGGAATATAAATAATAGTGAAAGGGAATATAAGGGAAGGGAGAAGAAATATGTGGGAAATATCAGAAAGGGAGACAGAACGTAAAGACTGCTAACTCTGGGAAATGAACTAGGGGTGGTAGAAGGGGAGGAGGGCGGGGGAGTGGGAGTGAATGGGTGACGGGCACTGGGGGTTATTCTGTATGTTAGTAAATTGAACACCAATAAAAAATAAATTTAAAAAAATCAAATATGATTTGTAAAAGTATTTTGAAGCTTTTAATGTATATTTTCATACATTTGTATATTTATGCTAAGTAGTTCTTGGCAGTTTTTATTTATGTAGGAATCCATAGCACAATATCTATATTGAATTATGAAATGTTAAGAATATGGGTTCTGGAGACCAAAAATTTTGGTGGGGGGCTTCTGTAGACTTTTAATAGCTCTTAATGGCTGTGATATCAGGAATAGGTTGACATTACCTCTTAGATTTCTCATTTGAAAAATGAGAAAACAGTATCTGTGTTGTCAGATTGTTGTAAATATTAAACACATATATTTTTATTTTCATATATATTTATTTATATATGCATATATTAAGCACTTAATAGTGACAGGAACAAAAGCTTTATAAAGTTGTTGGCTATTAATATTATTATCATCATTAATAAGTTCTTAGACTTTTGGGACCTTGGGTGGCTCAGCGGTTGAGCCTCTGCCTTGGCTTAGGGCATGATCCCAGGGCCCCAGGATAGAGATCCGCATCCAGCTCCCTGCATGGAGCCTGCTTCTCCCTCTGCCTGTGTCTACCTCTCTCTCTGTGTCTCTCATGAATAAATAAATAAAATCTTTTTAAAAAAAGTTTTTAGACTTTAAGACTTAAATCCCAGGCTTATATGATTATATTTTTCATTTCTACATTTATTTTCCATTTCTCTCTCACTATTAAATTATTTTGCTATACTAAATGCATATTGTAAGTAATTTTATACCCCATTGGAAATATGATAGATCATACATAAAAACAAAAAAATTCTCCAAAAAAAAAAAACAAAAACAAAAACTAGTGGGCCAGAGATCAGTATGGTACTTGGTACAAGTAAAAATGTCAACGTTCAGCAGCAAAAATGGATTTGGCTAAGCATATCAAGAGATACCACATAAATTCTACAATAATTTTATCTGAACTAATATAAGTAGGCTCTGAAAAATAATTTTTTTTTAAAATCTTAGTTCTTAACTGGAGATTTTGGAATTTATACTAGGAGCAAGCAAAATTTCTTATACTATTAAACTTAAACAAGACAAATATCCATATTAAAATGAGTAATTTGCTTTGAGCTGCGAGATTTAAAAAAAAAGCAACCTTCTTAAATTTTACTACTGTCTTTTTTTTGTTGTTGATGTCAGTTTATTTATTGACTTTACTGTACACTGAAGTATGACGAAAACCAATTGGCTCAATTTATATGCATCTTACAAATAAATTTAAGCAAGAACAAATAAGTAGTATAACTACAAGGATAAACGGGCACATTTTCCATTATGGGGAATATTCAAGCACAATTGTTTTAGTAAATATGTCAAGCAACTGAAAATTAAAATACTAAACATTATATATAAATTGATACACATTAACTAATAAGTATCATTACTAAGTCTTAGGTGAAAATGTTTTGCCATTATATGTCTTTTTTCTTCAGCATTCATGAAAATTTTTTTCAAATTTGTATGAACCAAGGGGTAGATTAATTCCTGAAGAATTAACATAACAAAGACCATAGACTAGGATCAAACGCAATTAAGGTTCACATCAATAACAGTAACAGCAGAACTAATATTTTAATGTATTTAACACTATAAACACACAATAATACATGGGCCAAATGAAAAATAATAGGAAAATTAAAAATGACCTTCAGCTACCCACAATGATGAATATGCAACAAATCACATCTTTTGTGATGAAGAAAAAAATTAGCAATTGAAGGAAAATATATGGCTTTAAATGTCAGAAGAGAATAAATGGGGCACACCAGATTACTCAGTGGTTTAGCGCTGTCTTCAGCCCAAGGCCTGATCCTGGAGACCCGGGATGAAGTCCCGCATTGGGCTCCCTGCACGGAGCCTGCTTCTCCCTCTGCCTGTGTCTCTGCCTCGCTCAAACTCTCTCTCTCTCTCTGTGTCTCTCATGAATAAATAACTCAAATATTAAAAAATAATAATAATAAATGTTAAAATCAAATTGAGCCAAATCTTCAACTGAATGGGCATACAAGAAAAGTAGGAAGGAGACAATGACTTTTTTTTTTTTTTTTAAGATTTGATTTATTTATTGATGAGAGAACAGAGAGAGAGGCAGAGACATAGACCCTCTGAGGAACAGAGGAAGAAGCAGGCTCCCTGTGGGGAACCTGATGTGGGACTCCATCTCAGGATCCCAGGATCCCAGGATCCGGGGATCATGACCTGATGCTCAACCACTGAGCTACCCAGGAACTCTTAGACAATTATTATAATAGCAGAAATTAACAGAAGGCAAATAATAAACAAAAATCAACCAGAACAAGAAATATATTTTTAAGTTTAATAAAATTTTAAATGTTCTAACAATACTCAAGTAGAGTCATAAAATGTGCATATGGACAAGAGTATGAATAAAGTGTGATACAACAAAATAATTTTTTAAAGTACAAAAACAATAAGATACTGCTATAAAATACTTTGTCTTAACATTTAAAAATGTAAATAAATACCTAGACAAATATAAGTTTAAAATGACTACACACAAAAAACCCAGAAAATATAAACATCCCATAAGCATGGAAAGGATAAATAACAAAAATCTTTACAAAATGAAACACTGGCTTCAGTCATACTGTCAAGGAGGCAACCATTCAAATTTTATAGAAACCTCTGCAAGAACAGGAACATTTCAGTCAATTTTAGTAGGCTAGTTTTCATACTGATGCTCAACCAAGAAAAGATAACACAAAAAAATCTAAGATAGAGGACAGTTTCATTTAGGAACAAATAAAGATAAAAAATCACCTGGAAAACAGCACATATCCAGGAATTTATTAAAAGGTACCATAAATTGAATTTATTATAAGACTGCAAAGTTGGTTCAATGATATAAAATGTCTTAAGATCTTTTATCAGACAGTATTATTTTTCCTATATATTCATTGCCACAACTTGGGAAAGAATTTCCCATGCTTATCTATGTCAGCCCAAGGCATGTAGTTTGCTTTAGATGGTGAAATGTAAACTAAGTAACAGACAAAAACTTCAAGAGGCAGCATGGGCTTTCCCTTGATAGTTTTTCTTTCTTTCATAAAACCGACAATTTTCAACATGAAAGCTGTTCCATCAGTATAGATTTGGGTTGAAAACAACATGGGATAGAATTACAGCAAATCTGTGACAGACACTTAGCAGCATCAGAAATAAGCTTTTGTGTATTAAGTTACCGAGTTCTGTGATTATTTCTTATTGCAGTTTAATCTGACCTATGCTGACTAATTTAGTAATTCACATTAACAATTTGAGGTGAATATTCAAAGGAAGAATTCAATTATCCTATATATATATATACAAAATTAACACCCATGATAGGAAAAAAATGGCAATAAAATAAAAAGAAGCATTTTTACCCTAACTAAGGAAATCTATCAAAAAATGTTAGAAAAAGGGACGCCCGGGTGGCTCAGCGGTTAGGCGTCTGCCTTCAGCCCAGGGTGTGATCCTGGAGACCTGGGTTCGAGTCCCACGTCGGGCTTCCTGCATGGAGCCTGCTTCTCCCTCTGCCTCTGCCTATGTCTCTACCTCTCTTTCTGTGTGTCTCTCATGAATAAATAAATAAATAAATAAAACATAAAAAAATGTTAGAAAAAAGTAATAGTAAACTTAGAAATGTTCTATTTAACAATGGGAACAAGACAAGTATGCTTATTATATAATATATAGTTATATACGCATATATTTCTTGTTAATTAGAGTTCTTAGCTGTCACAAACGTCAAAGAAAGAAAAATAAGATATCTGAGTTTGGGAGAAGAAAAAGTATAACTCTCATTGTTTGCAGTGATATAGTTGCTTACATAGAAAATCCTAAATACTCTACAAATGAAGTATCAGCTTACAATGAGACAAGTGATATAAAAATTGACTGCATTCTATAGGTCAGAAGAAAGAGCATATTTAAAAGAAATATACAACGTAAATAACATAATCTTGTGAAATCACCTAGGAATGATGCTTAGAAACGATTTAAGATGTATTTTTATTAATTTTATTTATTTATTCATTAGAGACACAGAGAGAAGGCAGAGACATAGGCAGAGGGAGAAGCAGACTCCTCGCAGGGAGCCAGATGCGGGACTCGATCTGGGAACTCTGGGATCACACCCTGAGAGGAAGGCAGACGCTCAACTGCTGAGCCACCCAGGGATCCCATGACAAGATATTTTTAAAATAGTTATACAACTATGCTGAAAACTATTTTTAAAGACCTATGCAGAATAGAGAGAAACACACCATGTTCATGGCTGTAATAAATAAGCTAGCTTATTTTTACATTCATATATGAGTAAAATGTAATCTTACTAAAATTCTAACATTATTTGCATGGGACTTGATAAGGCTGATCTAATATTTATATGGCAAAGCAAAAGGCTCAGAATATATAAAATATTTATGAAAATGGCATATTGGAGAGACTTGCCTAGGAGATGTGAAGCCTTATTATAATGCTATAATAACTCAGAGAATATGCTATTGATATAAGGATAAAAAAAGAGATACACTGAATATAGTGGTGGGCATAGAAATATTTTTGAATATGTATGAATACACCATTGTTACAGATGTGGCATTACAGTTCAGTGAGAAAAGGACATAATTTTCTTTAAATAGTGCTTTGGTCACTGATTATACTTCCAAAAATTAAACATAGTAGATCCATATTTACACCATAAACAAAAATTCAATTTCAGTTAAGTTAAACACTTCTATAAGGAAAAAGAAAAAAAATCAGGAATTTTATTTAGTTATATTCTTAAAGTCCTAGAAAATGCCTGGCATGTAATTGGTGCCCAATAAATTATTTGAATAAATATGAGACTATATGAAATCACAGTAAGGGAAGATTTCATGACACACTTGTGTCTATAAGAAACCATTTAGGAACTGATTGATAACCTTTAATAATTTAAAGTAAAAATTTCTGTTCATCAAAAGACACCATTAAGAAGTGTAAAAACATAAGCTATGAACTGGGCGAAGGTATTTGCATTAAATATACATTAAAATATTAGTATTTAGAATATATGAAGAACACTGGCAAATCAATAAGAAAATGACAATTCAATTAAAAAAATAACTAAAGGATATGACTGGGCATTCTGCTGAAGAGACCGTATAGATCACCAGTAAACATATAAACAGAAGGAAAGACATAATATTGTATTTTTGTTAGCTGAGGGTAGAAACATGAATGTTTAACATTAATCATTATATTTAATTTATAAATTATATCTTACATATTAACATCTACATGTATATAGACATAATCTTTTGAAGTCTGAGCTATAATGGAAAAAGGAAATAACGTTAATAACAAAAAACAATGTCTGAGTAAGAACTCTTAAAAATATACTGATTGCAGATTAATGATAATAACATTAAAATAAGTCAGAGCTAAAATTTACTGAGTACCTTTTATTTTTCTTACATTGACCTAATAATTTTACATATCTCTTCTATAGTTTTTACACAATTATTGCATATATGTTAAATAGTTCATTTTCCCTAGTCTAACCAAATGGAGATTTTAATAGGTATAATGAGGGAACAGAAGGCTGGTGAGGACAAAGCACAAGCTGACACCTCACAAGCAACTGCCCCTCCGGCTCCCCAAGGGATAAGTGTGACTTTCCTCAGGCACTCCTGGCTGCCCCAAAGCTAAGGAAAGGGAAAACAAATAGCTAACTTAAAGAGATCACAATCCTGCAAGACAGGAGTCTCCCTCAATTTACAAATGTTTTAGTAATTTAACAGAACAAAGCATATCTAACAAAAATCTAGCTTCCAGAAGGAAATGTAGATACAATTGAATGTCCTTATAACCTGCAGCCCTTTGACAGATACTTGAAGTGGGCAGAGTCCTCTGTTAGTCCAGAAGCTCCCAACTCTTACTGTTAGTGCCTTGCTAGAGGGAACAACAACCTCCAGTATCCTGGGAGTCTTCTTTAACACATGAAAGTCCTTTTGAAATGTCCCTTTGCCTTACCTGCCCCAACTCCCAGGTATATAATGAGTCACCCCTCACAACCCAGGGGCAGACGCTCTTTTGGCCCCTGGGTCCTGTCCCCGTGCTTTAATAAAACCATCATTTTGCACCAAAGATGTCTCAAGAATTCTTTTTTGGTCGTTGGCTCTGGACCTCACCCCACCAAACCTCACATATTCCAAAACTACAATCAAATAGACTCTATTAAATCATGGAAAGAATATAAGGATTAATAAATATGCCTTGTTCCAACTTTTTGGGATCAATATAAGCACAAGTAAAAATGAATGATGGTGGACATTATCTCGATGAATTTCAAAGATGTTCCTCTACACATGCTATTCAGTATGCATCAAGCATCCATGGACCCACAGGCACGTTCATGACCAGAATGAATCATTATAGCAATGTTTCCACAAATTGATCTTCATTACTTCCCTGTTCATGACCGGTGGTTTGTTATTCATTAATTATCAAATGAACCCTGACTTCTGTAAAGTGGAAGAACTAACCACAACCATTCATTCATCTATTCAACATTGAATGTCTACTAAAGATTAGAATCTGTTAAAAAAAAAAAAAAAAAAAAAAAACAACAGCAAAAAAAAAAAACACACCGCAGGCTCTCCAGGACTTTACATTTCATTATACTGAGCAACTATTCATTTTTTCAATGTTACCAAGATAGTATTCTACAGCCAATATTTCTTGCTATAATAAGTTTTGTCTACAATGTAGACATTGTACAGACATTCCAAGAAGCAAAACTATGAGGACAAAATAATTAGGTCAAAAGATCTGCTTTACTAGAGCTGATTTGCTTAACCAAAACTCACGATACCACAGTGCTGTTTTTTTGGTTTTTGTTTGTTTGTTTGTTTGTTTGTTTGTTTTACTTCCAAGTTCCCATAAATTTACTCAGGATTCTTTCCTTGGCCATCTCACAGCAAACAGTTGTTTAGTCCACCCCTTCCCAAGTCCTGCTGGAGACACTTCTGCCTGTTTCACAGAGCCGTGTTTAGGTTGTGCAAATTAGAATTCTATCTATATTATTGACCATTCTTTATTCTCAGTTAACTTTTACTTTGCTGGGGCACCTGGTGGCTCAGCAGTTGAGCATCTGCATTTGGCTCAGGTTGTGATCCCAGGGTCCCAGGATCGAATCCCACATCAGACTCCCTGCATGAAGCCTGCTTCTCCCTCTGCCTATCTCTCTCTCTCTCTCTCTCGAATAAATCGATTAAATAAAAAAAAAAAAAAAAACTTTTACATTGCTGAATACTGCAGAGTTTATAATGATTGACAGCATATGTCCAGTGAGGGAACCCATGAGGCAGCAGGGCGAATCTGAGCTACGTGTGCATATGATAAAGGCAGGTGCCAAGGACAGCTGCTAGGCAGGTTGATTTCATGCTTTCTGCAGTTCATCTGAGCCAGTACCGCCATTTCTGGAACCCTGCAAGCTAGATATGATATGCCAAACTCTTTATCTGCACTCTCTGTTTTGTACAGCAGATGGCTGGCTGGTTGTTTTTACATATAATAAGTGGAAGTAGCACACGTCTATAAATAAATAGTACATTAAGCACTCTTTTGCCAAGTACTGTACAGAGGTGTTTTGTTTTTTTTTTTTTTAATTCAAATATGGAAGTAGATCCTGTCACAGGTTTTCTGTTATGGATGCAAATTTAAGGCATAATTATATTCAGGGTAAAATAGGATGATTAGGACAAGAACTCATGTCTGCTCTTCCATCCTTAGCACTAGAGTGCGTTTGTGTCCTTTGTTAGAGGAATGAGAGATTTGCTCCGCTAAAAGGAATGAACCTCACAAGGTCATTTTGTTAATTTCTCCACCTGAAATGATCAGATCTATAGGAATAAGTAATGGGTGTTGTTCTCACATGTTAACAAATATCCATGATCATCTGCGACAGTGACTAAGTGGCCTTAGCTCAGTGTCTATACTTCCCAGACTATTTAAAGACTTTCCCATGAAAGGCTGTGGTGGGAGGGAGCTCAGAAGATCAGAGTTGGGGACAATAAATTCTAACCAAAATGCTCCCTTAAGATTTTTTTTTTCCATCTGTTGAGGGATTAATTGCAACAGAAGCTAATTCATTGAACAGCTTTAAGACTTCCAACAAACTATTTTTCTTCCCAATAATTATTTATAATGTCACTAATTCTGAAAACATGGCAGGTATTGAGAAAAACCGCTTAAAATCATGAGTTACCCACATTTTCCAGACACTTATACTATTTTAAAGTTAGCATTTATATTTAGAATTGTTTCCTTACCAGAACGGTTATGCTCAAGCCCCAGGCGATATTCACATATACAGACAAATATTAGCATCACTGTGTGTGTCTATGCATTCTCATGGGTTGTTTAGAAAAGTTTTAAAATGTAAATTTGCTAGCTAATGAGTAAAATATAAGAATGAGTAAGCTGATGGCAAGAGTGATTAAATTTGTAGTGAAAGCAAATGCTTTTGAAATAATATGAAAAAGTAAGGTTTATTTGCAGAATAGTGAAAAGGTTTCTTTGAGGGATAGTAAACTGTTTTATCATTAACTGTAATAGTCTGTAATTTGGCTGGCCAGGAAATCTGTCAATTACTCTTTTAATAGAGTAAATGTTATATTCATATTTTGAGAGAGGTAAAAAAGAAAAAAAAAACATTAACAGACACAAGAAATACTGTGATTACTCTTCAGTAATTTTTTTTTTTTATTCCCAAAGGCAATGGCTCAAACTCACTGAGAACTAGGGATGCATGCACTGTAAAACTTTGCATAACACAGATAAAAAAAAAAAAAGTGAGAACTGGAGCTTCCCACATCAATGAAGGAAACTAAGTAGGAGAACTATGCTTGACAGTGGTCTCTTTAATTTACACACCGTTTCAGCGCCAAATCTATTCCACGTATTCGTGTTTCCCACCTGCAGGATATTTGCACATGCTCTCATTCCTAATCCCAATACTCTGCTGTTGCAGATCACTGTATTCTCACTATCAATTGCATATTAAAGTCTGTTCAGATATTTTTAAATTAATTAACTACACTCTAATTACTGGGCCCCGATAAATATCAAATAGAATCTCTGCTCTGAGAAGCTTAGAAAGTGAGATGCTTGAAGTGAACTTCCAGGAAGAGTTGCTTTTTTAGACGTTTGAAGCAATTTTATCACTCAGATTTTGGGTTTGTTGCTCTGATGAAAACACTTAAAAAGGATTCTTCATGTGCAAGGCACCCTTCAGGGCATAAAAGAAAGAAAAGCTAGTCTATTTTCCCATCCCATGTCATTACACTATCTCCAGTGGAATTGTTTCCAGAGGGAAGAAACAGAATCAAAGCAGACACAGTGTCTTGTGCAATCTCCCATGAATGGGAAGGATGGCAGCGCAAAGATATAGTTCCTTTTCCTGCAAAGCTCCACTATTGGATTATAGTATCCTTTTGTAGGAACTAAGAGACCCATCTTATTAATTCTTCATGTTTTATAAATGGATATTAAATAAAATTAATCCATGACACATATGAGGCAAGAAAAAAACACAATTTTACAATCAAAGTCTACAAGCTGTTTTTCTAGGGAAAAAAAAAAAGTAATGTTAATAGGATTCTGGATAATAGAAACATCATTTCTGTCTGTTCACTGTGAAGAAAGAAGATTTACATGTTATGATAAATAAATTTGAAATAAATATTTCAACGAAATGAGGATATCAAAGCTAATGTGTTAGTTTCCATTTCTTAATATGTAAATTATAAATAATAGTTGATATATTATTATACATTAATATCCAGATATCAATAAATAATATTATAATGAAAGTGCTTTGGAAAGAATCACAAAATGAAATTTTAAAAGATGCGTCATTATGATACAGGAGAGCTAGGTTCTTTCTTGTCTCACGGAAACGAAGAATGAATCTCACAGACACGGGAGAGTGAGTAAAGGGATAGAAGTTCATTAAGCAAAGATACAGAGAAAGCTCTCAAGAGTGAGAAGGGTCTTAACAGGATTGCCACTGGGGGCTTGTAGGGTTGGTCTTTTATTGAAAGCCAAGCTGGGGACCTAAATCCTTTTAACATTATCTATTGATATCACCATTGAATAAGGACTAGTAACATCTTTACTAGTCTTTATTGGTTTGCTTCTTTTTTGGATCCGGTAATTGTTGGTCACATGTAGCTGATATACCCCACCTCTGGCACCTGAGACAGGATGGTCTGGTTTATTTGTCTCTGGTTTACTTTCATCTCTACAATTTGGGATTTTTGTAAGACTGCTTCCTTAGCCCTCTACCTAGCCCTGCCTAGCCCCATTTGTCCCTAACTCAATTTTTGGGTCACCTGGGTGGCTTAGTCAGTTACATGCTCAACTCTTGATTTCAGCTCAGGTCATGATCTCAGGGAGCCTAGCATCAGGTTCCATGTTCAGTGCAGTCTGTTGTCCCTCTCCCTCCCCACTGCTTGTACTCACTTGTGCTCTCTTTCTCTCTCTCAAATAAATAAAATCTTAAAAAAAAAATAATCATGCCATTATTACCATGGTGATTAAATCCAGACTCTGGAGTCAAATTCCAGTTTGCATCCTGGCTCTGCCACTTGTGTGACCTTTAGGGGGTTGCTTAATATCTCTATGCTTCATTTCTCAACTGTAAGAATGGGAGAATAGTAAATGAGCTAACCTGGGAAACTTGTTTTGAAGAATGTTTGCACTCCCTGAAGGCAAACTTATTATTATTAAAATTATGTAAATGATCACTCTTATTAACCACAGAGTAGTAAAATAGACCTCTGAGTAACATTGTCTGAATCTTTATTGTATTTTATTTCCTTGCTCTTCTTAAAGTCACTCAGAGTTACCCCATTGCTTCCCAGATAAAGGTTCTACTGGTGAGTATGTCCATCTGCAAAGAGTGTCATGATCTTGCTGCAACTTGCAATTCTCAATTGACCCAGTCACAGTCTTTCTTTATCCAGGTCTTTGCTCATCTTTCTGTCCTTGATGCCCTTTGTTTGCCATTCTTACTCTTACTCCTCTTCATCTAACTCCATCGGGGGGCCCCTGTAGCACTTCGCTTTCTTTTCAATTAATTAATTTAATGCACTTGTGTTTTTATTTATTTATTGCTTCAGATTTTTATATAAATTCTAATTAGTGAACATATAATGCCATATTGGTTTCAGGAGTAGGGTTTAGTGATTCACTTACACATAACACACAACACTCATCACAAGTGTCCTCCATATTAATCCCCATCACCCATTTAGCCCATTCCCACCCAACTCCCCTCCAACAACCCTCAGTTTGTCTTCTATCATTAAGAGTCTCTTATGATTTGCTTCCCTCTCTCTCTCTTTTGTTCATCTCTTATGTTCATCTGTTTTGTTTCTTAAATTCCACAGATGAGCACTTTCTTAACCTTATCTTAACCTTATCACTTTCTTAACCTTATCTTAGCACTATATTGAAGTCATCTCTTTGATAGGCTCTCTCTTCTACTAGAACAAAAAAGTTTGAGGGCATGGATTATATTTCATTTTTACTTTGAGACCCCTGAACCTTGCCCAATAACTTCATGATGTGGGTAACAAGAGCAAAAGAAAAAACAAATTTCCTGATTGACTACAGTTCATTGATAAGTCCTTGAAACAGGTAGAGTCAACTTTCTCTAGGAACTCAGCTGCCTGCATGTTGACACTTGGGAGAAGGGCAAAAGGCAATCTTAGCTTAACATTATCCTGACCCCCAAGATCCTGTAAGTCTACTTTAACATATAAAACTTCCTTTGGAAACTTCTTTTATATCTACCCTCTCACTCAACATATATGTTAGCCATCATCCTCTAAGCATATGGCTCACCAATATATACCTGAAGGGTCTCATGACTAAGTTTTCTTTAGACAGTAATAAATGATCTTTTCCTAACAATAGCTAGCCCCCTTAAGGTCCTAGAAATCTTGATTCCAAAATTCCTTAGCGATTTACACTATCCTTAACCCCCTCCCAACTTGAAAGTATATAATCAGTCATCCTGTCACAATCCCAGTGCAGCTCTTTCTGTCCATGGATCCTATCCCCCTGCTTTAATAAAACCACATTTTTGCATCAAAGACATCTGAAGAATTCCTTCTTGACCATTTTCTCTGAAACCCAACATTTCCACATCTTTTCATATTGTAGAGGTTCAATAAGTGTTTGATAAATTAATAATTAGGAATATCGATTGATATAAACACACTGGAATTAGCCTTGTCTTTTTTGAGAGAGAGAGAGAGACTCTCCACCATGTCTAGACCAATGATTTTTAAGCTTGGGAGCACATTAGGACCTCTTGGGAACTTAAAAAAAAAATGCTCAGAACCTACTATTTTAATAATCAGAATCCCTGAGAGGTGGTGCCCATACATATACATATATTTTTAAAAGGTCTAGATGAAACACCTTGATTGAGACCCTTGGTCTAGAAAAACATATTTTCAGTATTCAGTTCATAAGAATATCTGTAAACAAAATCTAAAATCCTCTAGACTTGTAAACAAAGTCTAAATCTCCATCCTTGGTGGTATACCTTTAAGTGTCTCTAACTAACGCATATTTAAAAGTCCGTGAAGTTTTAGATGTTATTAATTAATTTTCCAATAATTTTATGTGACTTTATTACCCTATAATCATGGAAGTTATTTTTTGTTTCCATCAGGTAACCTAGATGAGTGGAACACAACTGTGCCTTCAGGGTTTTATTTAGCTGCAGAATTAGGTTGTTAAGATGTCAGTCCTCAAATGCCCTAACTTCCATTTGGGTCATGGTAAAAAAAGTTCTGGGTGAATAATAAATTTGAAAATTTATGTAAAAATTTCCTCTCTTAAGTGAGCTATATATGCATCCAAAATTCCCAATTATGCCCCCAGTCACTGAAACTTTTTACTGGTATTTTCCAGGTTTAAATATGTGCCCTTTTTAGTCCTGCTTATTATTTAAATTTAAGTCTACATTTGAACAGTCACTGAAAACATTACAGTTGATTATATCCTCTCCATTAATTAGAGCGAGGATAGTACAGGTGACGGTGGAGTTTCTTATGAATAATCTCATGGTTGATAAGTGTCAAAGTCAGGAAGGTCAGCTGGATTATTAATTATGTTTATGTTATAACAATATTTTATATCATAAAAATATTTAATTCAACAGAGCCATGTTTATTTTCAATCCCTGAGATATGAAAGATATTGGATCCATAGACCTGGATTTTAATCTATTTTTAAATACATTTTATCATTTTTTATAAAGATACAATCGACATACAATGTTATATTAGTTTCAGGTGTACCACCTGATACTCAACATTTGTAAATATTGAAAAATGATCAGCATAGTGACTCTAGTTAATATCTGTCACCATACATAGTTATAAAATTTTTTTCTTATGATAAAAACTTTTAAGATTTATGCTCTTAGCAACTTTCAAATATGCAATACAATATCATTAACTATACTGTACCTATTTTAAAAGAGACACTTTTCCATGTCAGTATTTTGAAAATATTGTTATTAGTATAAATTCTTCTATTTTGGAGATTTTAAGGCTCATGTTATTACTGTTTGTAAAATAAAGCTTGAATGTTTTAAGGAATGAAACCCATGTAGCTATTTTAGTAGCTTGACTTTCCTTTGCATTTGGAATCTGCTCATTTATTGGTCAATATCAAGTTTTCCTATGTTTTCCATATTCAATTGCACAGCTGAATATTATTTAATTTTTAACATGTCTCAAAACTTGGGTGGATGATGTACATACTAACAAACAAATTATAATAATCCAGTTTATATTGTCAAAAATATAATTTTCTAAAGGTAGACCAGAAAAATCTTCTAAAGTTGAAAGACAAAAGTGTAACTGGGACCAAAGGTCAGAGACAACTGGAAAAGTGAAAAGAAGGATGAGTGGGTGGCTCAGCAGTTGAGCATCTGCCTTCAGCTCAGGACATGAAAATATGGTAAAATCCTGGGGTCTGGGGATCGAGTCCCGCATTGGGCTCCCTGCATGGAGCCTGCTTCTCCCTCTCTCTCTGTCTCTGCCTCTCTCTCTGTGTCTCTTGTGAATAAATAAATAAAATCTTCAAAAAAAAAAAAAGGAAAAGTGAAAAAAAATGTTAAAGGATTTCCAATGACTTCTCAGTGCTAAAGCAATACTTTCAACTTAGATATATGCATGCATATATGATACATATGTTTGTGTATATATGTATACTGCTGTATAGGTTACTTTTTTGGAGATTTACCTTTATTTTTAGAGTGAGAAAGAGAGAGCATGAAGACAGGGGAAGATGGAGAGAATCTCAAGTAGACTCCCCTCTGAGCACAGAGCCCAATACAGGGCTCCAACCCAGGGCCCTGAGATCATGACCTGAGACAAAAATCAAGAGTCAGATTTAAACAACTGAGCCACTCACACCCTTAGCTGTTTAAGTTACTTTAAAAATGTATCCTTGGTGCCTCCTGGGTTTGAGTATTATTGTTATTGCATACAATAATTGACATAATAATTTATATAATCACACAATAGGTGATATAATGTGAAAACTTATTTCATTTATGCTTTCTTCTCCTCCTATAATATTAAAGAGCTTTTCTCCATATAATCTTAATATCTAACAGTTGGTGAAGGCCAACCTAAACACAGTTTGCTCATAGTTTCTAGAATCTATACTTGGTACCAACTCATATTTCATTGCTGCACAACTGAGCTCAGACACACTTGGACTTGCCTAAAGGTATGATTTTACCGTATTCTCAAAACATAATGTACATTTAAACCACCTCAGCATATTGTTATAATGCAGATTCTGATTCACTAAGCCTGAAGTGTACATGTGATTCTGCAATTCTAATAAACTCAAGTGATATCAGTGCTGCAGGTCCACAGATCACCCTTTGAGTAGCAATAAGTAGACTATTAAGAGTTTTTCAGTTTTCTGGATCTTTCAATTCCAATGTTTCATTACATAGATGAACAGGTTTTCTTTGGTTGTAGTTTTTTTGGTTTTGCTTTAACATGGTAACTTTGCTGATACGCAGATAACATTTAAATTCTGTGCATTTTTTTATGACTTTTGTGTCTTAAGATGTTTAGAAAGTCTTTAAAGTAATGGAGGATGAGAAAGACAATCATCATTTACATATAAGCTTAACTGGTGACACAAATAATTATACCTTGTTAATATTAAACATAATAAAATTACATTCATTTTAGCAAAGATCGTGGCTCTTGCTCTACCACCACAATCTTCAAGACATTTGGCAATCAATAGTGAGCTCCCAGTTGTAGCGAGTATGAGTGATAAAACCGAAGCTTTGAGATAGACATTGTGCTGTCAGGACATACAAACTAAGCCATATGAACAAGAATGAGTGGATTTCAAAGCCTCCAATCAAATCAAACTTTTACATAAAATATATTCATGTAAAATATGTATCTTGCAAAGTTCTTTTGGTAATTTACCTTTAAAACAAATGCATTAATTATATAAGATGACAATTTTCTATTTTTTCACTAAATATTATCAGAAGGCTAATGTATATAGTTTTCTCCTAATTGTAAAACTCTGACTTGATTCAAGAAAGAGAGTACTTTGCACTACATGAATGCTAAGTGAGCTACTTTTTAAATTGAGGTATAATTGAAAAATAGGAATTATATATATTTAAGGTACACAATTCGTTGTTTTGTTATGCATATACATTGTATAATGATCACAATCAAGCAACAACATGGATAAATGGCAGATCTCCTTTCTTTTTGAAGGTCAAGTAATATTAATATTCAATTTTATATCTATTCTCTTTATCCATTCATCTATTGACAGACATTTAGATTATCTCCATTATCTTGGCTATCATGATCTGCTGCAATGAACAAGGGAGTGCAGATACTGTTCAGGAACTATACATTTTAGTTAAATAATCTTCCAAGAACATACAATGGGAAAAAGATAATCTCTTAAATAAATAATGTTGGGAAAATTGGATATCTAAATACAAAGCAATGAAATTGGACCCTTATCTCATACTCTAAATCAACTCAAAAATGGATGAACAATTTAAATGTAAGAATTGACACTGTAAAACTACCATAAGAAAACATATTAAAAATTCCTTCCTTGACATTGGTCTTGACAATGATTTTTTTAAATGTAACATAAAATACACACAACAGAAGTAGAAATATACATAGAAGTAGGATTGCACCAAACTAACCATCTTCTATACAGCAAAGGAAGCTATCAAAAGAGTAAAAAAGCAACCTATGGAATAGGAGAAAATGCTTGCAAACCACATATCTGATGAAGGATAAATATCCAAAATATGCAAGGAACTTATACAATTCAATAACCTAATTAAAAAACAGGGAGAAAACCTCAACAGACATTTCTCAAAAGAAAACGTACAGATGGCCACCAGGTGTATAAAGAGGTGTTCAACATCATCAGTCATCAGGGAAATGCACATTAAGATTACAATGAGATATTACCTCATCCCTGTTAGAATGACTATTTTCAAAAAATCAATCTGCAATAGAAGTAGTGGCTGCAGAGGCTGGCTAAGAGGACCCTGTGCTTTTCATATTAAAGGTATTTTTTCCTTAAACTAATGTAACATTGGGTGCCAACGCTACTAAATTAAAAATAATTAAAAATAAAATAAATAAATAAAAATATTCGTGATGAATAAAAACTGCATGGTCTTGTATCTGATCAATGCTTCCAGAATTATTGTTCATTGACTAAAACTATTCCCTTTAGCACCTATATGGGGAAAATATTTACTGGCTGGATAATTTTATGAGGATATTAATGTTAGACTTGACACAAATAATATATTTAATCTAATCTATTCTAGAGTTACTATTTACCATAGAACAGTTGTTAGTGTGGGCCATGGGTGACATGGATGGCAAAGAATTGGGCAAAGAGTAGTGCTTGTTGCTCAAGCAGGACAGTTTGCTCACTTTCCAAGGGAAGAGGGGCCAGACACCAACAGAGATAGATGTCAGCTAGAGTTTCTCTCTGGTTGGGCCTTAAAGGGTTTGTTTGTTTAAGGATATGAGAGGGCTGCAGCTGCCCTCAAGGGAGATTGGAGATGTGGAGGGGGGGAGGGTGGAGTCTTGGCCAGGTAAGGCAGGAGGCGGCAGGTTTCTCCAGGAACTCTGTTGGGGCTCCTGGGGAATGTCGGTTGTGGTCAGGCTAGAGAAGACTACTTTTGTAGTTGGGGTCTACTTTCTGAGAATGTAGGGTGCCATGACCCAGAAAAACAAAGAGGACCAAGGAAAGACACCATTGAGCTTGGCTGTGGGGAAGGGTGGGGGATGGCTTTTGAAAAGAGTCCTTTCAAAAGTGAACTGAAAATCAAGTCAGATCTGAATATTTGGAGGAAATGGCCTTGGCCAGCAGCAAGCAGGCAGATGAGAAGACCTTTAAAAGCTAGTTTTCAAGAACAGTCAAGGAGGAGCATAGCCAGAATGACTTACTGCCTCTTCCCTTTCTCTATGGCTCCCACTGCTCTAAGTGGATTTGGGGAATAGCCAACAGAAGAAGTAATATATATTTTTATTAAATAATAAATATGGACTAGAACTTGTGCTAAGTGCTTTACATTTATGGTCTTATTTATTATTTGTTTAATTAAATGTATTTTGAGGGACAGGGAGGCAGGCTTTTCCCAAATTGACCAGGATAGAATAATTACTTTGGAGAAACGAAACTAGAAGACAGAGATCTGTTACCCTGAAATAGAACAAAATTTCTGATTTCATCCAAGGAGAATTCACCACCTTACCAATTTACACGAGATCTCCTGTTCAGACAGATGTGTTTCAAGTTGGCAGTTCTCAGTTTCCAGAACTAGCCCTGAGGGAAGAAACAAGTGTCAAAATAACCTCAGTCCTCTCTTGGTTCCACTTTCCACCAGTTGTTCTGTTTCATCTCTCTCCCATTTCTCCTGCCCTAAACTGCTGCTATCTTAGACGCTGCCCATGATGGGTAGATTGGGTAATTTATCTTCCCCCAAAGAATTGTCTCTAGGGATAAGTGCCAGTTATTATGTACTAAAGCATTAACTAAAAAAGGCCACATTTTTTTCCAGTTAATTCTTATAAGTTATTCATACAGAAATCTGGCGCTCTCAAAAATAGGAAGGCAAACTAAAACACTTGATTGGAATACTAATAAAACATTAACTACAGTGCTCAAACAGGTCAAATGAACAATTCACAAATTCTGCACTTTGGATAACAATATAGAATAATGAAGCTTAATGTCAGTTACTTGTTTTGAGTTAGTAAATATTTTTTTAGATAAGAAAAAGTAAAGGTAATCATTTTATTTTATTTTATTTTATTTTATTTTATTTTTTTAAGGTAATCATTTTAAAAGGCTCCAGGGTTAACAGAAAATGTGGAAGGGACTTCAATCCCTGGGAAACACTGACAGTGTTTATAACTGTCACGGAAGTCACTCATTAAAATTATGAAAGTGACAACGTGAACTAAATGAATTTTGACATCTGGTGCACTGCAGTGAAAAAATTGTTACTAAGCAGAATGTCTGAACAATCATTCTTTAACTATAACTTTTGTATTCTAAAAGTATCATATAAAATATTAGAAAATTATTATAATTTTCCTCTAGACATATAAAAATTTAAACACTCAAGTTTTCTTTTTCCCAGCTAATTTCTTCAACATTCAAAAACACTTATGGAAGGGCAGCTGTTTAGTATTCACAACTAATAAAGCAAGGGCCCTGTCTTCAAGGAAATTATATTCTTAACTCATTCCTTTCACTGTCAAAATGTAAGGTTTTGAGATGAGGTATGGAAAGTTGCTTCTTTTAATCCTGACAGTGTTTCCTGAATTAGTACCCAAATGTATCCAAAATTCTGAGAATGTCTACTCTAAAAACACGGTATTGCATTGTCACCAATGACAGTGACTAAAGAATGGCACCAGGCAAAAAAAAATTGGTCTCTAAATTTGATTATGATGGCAAATCATTCCTTCATTACTTTTTTTATTCAAAATATAGTTTTTTAAAGTCAAATCTGCAATATCAATGAGAAGTGAAGCATATCTGGGAAACTGACATTTAATGTTGTCTAGGGGGACACCTGGGTGGTTTAGTTGAGTGTCTGCCTTTGGCTCAGGATGTGATCCCGGGGTCCTGGGATGAAGTCCCACATCAGTCTCCTCGCAGGGAGCCTGCTTCTCCCTCTGCCTATGTCTCTGCCCCTCTCTCTGTGTCTCTCATGAATGAATAAATAAAATTTTAACAATAACAACATAAAGGCTACATATTAATGTTGACTAGAAATTTGGCCTTGATACTACAGATGACCTGCAGAAGATCTGAGGAGTATTTTACAAGTGATTGCATAAAATAACTATCCATACGAAAGTCAAAGGTAGGGTGAAATATTTTCTTAATCTCTTTAAAATTTTGTGCTAATATTTAATTTTTCAAATCATTTTGTTTGAGTAGAAAAATATAAGTATAGTTATATTATACATTTATAAACCTATCCATACTCTCCAAACACATATAGATATACTGTAATAAGTACTATATTAGCTATAGGAACTAAAGGAATTATGTTTTTATAGAAACATAAAAATATATACAACTATGAATCTGCATTGTCTTTTCACATAACAAAATTTTTTCAAATGAAATTTATTAAAAACATGGTAAAGATTCTATTAAAATCAATATGACATAAACATGGCAAAGATCTTTGGCTATAGCCATGACAGAGTAACTGAATCAGTTTTACCTTTTTTTTTTTTTTTAAGATTTTATTTATTTATTCATGAGAGACACACAGAGAGAGGCAGAGACACAGGCAGAGGGAGAAGCAGGCTCCCTACAGGGAGCCATTGTGGGAATCGATCCCCGGACCAGGGATCACTCCCTGAGCCAAAGGCAGACACTCAACCACAGAGCCACCCAGGTGTCTCAGTTTTACCTTCCATTTAAGGGAATTATTTAAAAGCTGGACAAGGCTTAAAAGCCACATGAGTAGTTTTTGGAAAGTGAACAATATGAAACTTAAGAAAAGAAAACAAGATGAGCCTTGGATTTACACAAACTATCCCTGATGGCTCTTTCCAAACAATGGCACATGGAATGAGATTGATAGCCTCCCTCAGTAGAAGAACGAAGAAGCAGAGTGTGAGGGTCCCAAGGCAGCTGAAATTCAGGAACATGAAGCCAGTGAGAAAAGAGCTCTAAAGGAACCACAAAACTATATTCAGAAATTTTCCTCAAGTCCTTGTGCAGCTCCTACATTGTACTTATACACAACAAGATTCTAAAATATTTAGCTCAAAAAAATTTAGGAGCAGGGATACCAAGAAAATTTTGGACTTTAGGCATAGCCAGAATATATCTCTAGTCCAGATGAAACCCCTGAAAGACTACTCCCTAAGAGTTGCAGCTGTGCTGTAGTAGAAAAGACTAATCTGCACAAGTAAAATGAGATATGGTTTAAGGAGGCCTAACAATGAGACTCAGTAGAGCTACGCAATGTAACAACACGTCCTCTATTAAAGAAGACATCTTAATCCAGGCCCTCAAGTCCTTTATCTACAATATTAAGTATTATAGAAAAAAAAATGATTAAACATGCCAAGAAGTGAGAAAAGATGACTTGTAGTTGGATTATAAGTGAATCAACAGAGGCAGACCCGAAGATCCAGATATGAGAGTTAGCAATCAAAGATTCCTAAATAGTTAAAGAAGTAGATAATTAAAAAATAGATTAGAATGCAAAATAATTCAAAAGAAAAGTGAAGTCAATAAAAACAATCAACATTCTAGGACTGCATAATACAATATCTGAAAATAAGAACTGAGTCTATTTCATAGCTCCCTGCACTCCGTGAAATATAGAGTTAGTGAGCTCACGGACAAGTTAGTAAAAAAAATACCCAAGCTAAAATAAAAACAGAAAATATACATAACAGAATTCAGATGTGTTAAATGCTTTTAAAGCATCGCAGATTGAAGAATTTTGGGAAAAGTCAACCCCATCCTCTAAGAACTTGTTTTCTTTGTATAGGACCCCTCTACTTAAAAACAGTATACATAGTTGAATTATTGCCATTCCATCGTAAACTATGCGGTGAATACTCTTGCCTTTATTTCTAAAAATAGAACTGTATAACAATCCCTCAAATAATCATGGAAGCCACATGTTTATGTATTTTGCTAGCTATACAGCCCCTAATGGTGTCAAATAATAGACCCAAGGTTAACTTGCCATGGATGTAAAAGGGACTAATTCCTCCAGTAAAACTGATTAATTGACTACTTTTCTCCTGGTTTTCAATTTCTGATGGATATTTTAGTAAACAGTTTTGGCTATATTTTTACAGAAGAGGTGCATAAAATGTTTAGATATTCAAAACCATCTATTCATATAAAAATCATAAACCAAGAGTGTCATAAAAAGCATTGTTTCATAGAATCCTACTTGAAAAAATACTCCAAATAGAATTATAATCTTTACCATCTTTAGTTACAAGTATACATATGCTTCCACGCCCTTCAAAAATTTACAAGAGGGTAAAGAATTTAACTAACAGAGAATATTAAAATAAAACATGAAGGGTCTTATGTGAGTTTTAGAGCTGCACTGTCTAAAATAGTAGCCAATAGTGACATGTATTTATTGAGTTCTTGAAATCAGTGTTTTTAATATTTTCTTTTGCTTGAAAGTTTATTAGCTACGGTTTTTGCCTACAGTTGTCATTTGGTACAGTGACCATTTGAGTAAACTATTGTCACTGATTTTTTACCTGTTACATCAAATATCTTACAAATATTGTAGGTTTATCTATCTTTTCTTATAATTTTGGCAAAGCTTATTTTATATGTTGTGAAGCCTTGATATTAATTGCAAATATACTTAGAACTCTTGTATATTTTGCTAAATAAACATGTTTTATCCACATGAAATTACCCTTTTATAATTCCCAATGGTCTTATAAAAATTGATACTCATGTTTTTGTTTTGCCTTGACGTCTATTTTGTATAAGAATCTGGTGATATACTTTCCTTCTGATTGTGGTTAAATGGTATGATTTTATCTAATCTTTCACTTTAAGCTTTTTGTAAACTCATGTTTTTGATGTCTCCTAATAGCCAACAGTTGTTTTTTATACAATCTAACAGTTTTTGTCTTTAAATAATGTAGTTTGTGAATATTTAATATGTTAGTTTTTGAGGCTCACATCTATATCTCATTCTGTGCTTTAACTTTACCTACATATTTTATGTATTCCTAGCCCTTTTCATTGCCTTCTTTGGGTTATTATTTTATCATTTTATTTTTAATATTCCTCTGTAATCTATTATTTTTCATTTGCAAAAGACTGACATCTTTGCTAATATTTTCCAATATGTTAATGATTGTCCTAAAATTATAAAATGCCTCATTGACTTATTAAAATGTAATGTTAATTGGTACTTTTACTGATATAATGACTTTAGAACACTTTAACACCATTTAGTCTTCTCCTTTTTCTATGTAGTATATTTATAAGGTATTTTTTTAAAGATTTATTTTTTTTTTAATTTTTTTTTTTTATTTTACTTATTTATGATAGTCAGAGAGAGAGAGAGAGAGAGAGAGAGGCAGAGACATAAGCAGGCTCCATGCACCGGGAGCCCGACGTGGGATTTGATCCCGGGTCTCCAGGATCGCGCCCTGGGCCAAAGGCAGGCGCTAAACCGCTGCGCCACCCAGGGATCCCTAAAGATTTATTTATTTGAGAGAGAGAGAGAGGGAGATAACAGAGGGCAGCACAAAGAGAGAGGGAGAGACTCTCCAGCAGACTCCCTGCTGAGCACAGAGCCTGATCTCACGACCCTGAGATCAAGACCTGAGCCAAAATCAAGAGTTGGATGCTTAACAGACTGAGTCACCCAGGCACCCCCATAAGGTATTTTTATACTAACTTCATGAGATATTTATACACTCAATATCCATTTCTATTTACCCACATATTTTCTCCTTGAGTCTTTTTATTGCTTCATTTCCTCACTTATTTCTATTCTTTAGTCCTGAATGATTTTCTTTTTGCCTTATAAAAGTATCTTTTAGTTCTTTAGTTTGGTTCTCCTGGTTGTCAATTCCCTCAGTTTTTGCTACATTAAATTTATTGATATTAGCCTTGAAAAATATTTTTCAGGGAATAGAAGTCTAATAAATACTTATTTTCTTTTAGACTATTAAAAATACACCATTGAAATATGATGTCATATTGAAATAATTATGCTTTCTAGGAGTGAATCTCTATATTTATTCTGATTGCTTTTGAAGTTTTTCTCTTTGTCTTTGGTCTCCTGCAGAGTTTTTCTAATATAGCTAGGTTTAGATTTCCTTTTTTTATTCTCTCAGAATTTGTTAGCTTGCCAATTCCATGGCTTGGTGTTTCTCATCAGTTTTGTGTAACTCCCTGATACTACCTCTTCAAATTTTGTTCATATCACAAGTTTTCTATCTTCTCCCTCTGGGACTCAATTAAACACATATTAGAAATTCTGATTATGTTCTCTATTAATCTCTCCCACCTTCTAAGTTTTATTAATATGATCTCCTTTCATGCATGACTTTAGGTAGTTTCTTCTAATTCACTTACTTTCTTTCTAGTTGTGTCTAATATGCTCTTAAACAATCAATATAATACATAATATTGGGACGCCTGTGTGGCTCAGCAGTTGAGCGTCTGCCTTGGGCTCAGAGTATGATTCTGAGTTCCGGGATCAAGTCCCACGCCAGGCTCCTTGTGTGGAGTCTGCTTCTCCTTCTGCCTGTGTCTCTGCCTCTCTCACTCTCTCTGTCTCTCATGAATAAATAAATAAAATCTTAAATATATATAATACATATTTATTTTTATAATTTCCAGTTCTATTATTTCTACTCTGATCTTTTAAATTCAAAAAATTGTATATGTTCTTTTCCCTTTCTGATTGTGTCCTAGACTTTGCATTAAAAATTATTATTTTTTAAAAATAATCAAGGCCTAGAATAATGTCATCTTTCTTTGGAAGATTTATATTTGTTTCTCCCAGTTTTTTAAAAAGACTGTAAATCTGGCATCATTTTAATCCATGATTAGCCTTGAGGATTCAGATGATTCAAATTTTGACTACTATCTGGCAAAGGATGGTGGAGTTCTAGTTTACCTTTAATTCTAAAGTGAAATTCTCTAGCTTTCCAATCTATATTCTGGGACTATTACCACAGCTTCACTCTGAGTCGAATCTGGACCTTAACTGGCTTTTTTTTTTTTTTTTTTTTTAACTAAGGGATGCTGTGAAAAGTGTTGTTCAGCCTCTCAATCATCTTTTCTGGATCAGCAAACTGACCTTGAGGAAAACTCGTACTTATAGCCAATTACTTGACCTTTTTGTGTCTCAATTTTCTCTTTTATAAAAGGAGATAAACATTAGGACCCAGCTCCTAAGATTGTGGTAAATTAAATGAGTCAACAATGTAAAACATGTGTCTGGTGCATGACAAGAGCTTAAATTATTACCTATCAATATTATTTATAATGTTAGGTTCTCTGAAGTAATTTTGGTAGTACCAGTGTATTACCATTGCCTGAATAGATACTAATATAAATTGACAGATTTATCAATTTTATTCCACAAGTATTTATTGAATAATTTTATGGGGTAAAGTACTTGCCAATACAGACATGGAAAGCACCTATCTGTATTAATTTTATAGAATAGTAAATAAATATTAATATAAAAGTAATGAGGACCAATTGTAGACTCATTAGCAAAGGCATTCAAACATTTCTTGAGTAAGGGACTTCTGAGAAGCTGGTTTTCTTGAAGCCATCCAAATAAATATTTATATTTATATTTTATATAATATATATTTAACGTTTATATTTAAAATCTCAGTTGTTTCAGGGAGAAAGTCATTATTTACAATGAAATACTGAAATTTTGGTACTAAGGCCTAAATCAATTTCAACTGACTATCATAAACAAGCTAAGCTAACTAACATTGGAACAGTGGAGTTTTTTTTTTTTTTTTAAGATTTATTTATTTATGGGGGAAGAGGCTAAGGGAAATGTAGAAAGCATCTTACGCAGACTCCACACTGAGTTGGAACCCGATGATGGGCTCTATCTCACAACACTGAGATCATGACCTTAAGATCATCATTCTGAGATCAGAACCTAAGCCGAAACCAAGAGTCAGAGGTTTATCTGACTATGGCACCCAGGCTCCCCAAGTTAGTAGAGTTTTTTTGTTATGTTTTGTTTTGTACTCATTTGCTAAGCATTAAAAGTTCTTTAGTAAATATAAAGTTAGGAGAGTAAATATCAACTCAATTATTAGTTCACATAACTAGTCATATTTTAAAATCTTATATTAATACTTTATTATATTAAATAAAGAGTAGTTCTGAACGGACAGAAAAGCATCATGATTAAAGGTTATTTGGATGAAATGCTAACTGATTAGAAGAAATTCTGTTATACCCTGCTATCAGGCACGGCATAATTTTTCATGCTGGGATGTTTTATTCTTTTACACTATTATCCACTGAATATTTTGATCCTACTCTACATGCTATATTACCAACATGATGAATATTCCAATTGTCTCTATGCAGATTGTCTCTTCAATACCTGTAGCAAGGAAATCAGCATTCTTTGTTAGCAAGGCTCTGAATACCCACTTCAATTTTACAGTGAAATGAACTAACATGAATGTTTATGTCACCTAAATGATAATCAGGAAAAATTTATTCATGTATTCTCTTAAACTGTACATTTATTAAGGTTCCTGAAATTGTTTGTGATTTTCAAGTAGTTAACTTGTGAGATGTAGGACAGTCAAGGTCCTTTACAATTCAATCTCTCTCTATCTTGGAAACCGAGTACATACATTCCCCTGTTGTCTTCTAAAAAACTTGTATCCCTCGTAAATAAGATACTATTTTTTGATCAAACCAGTGGGGAGATAATATGGTGAAGTGATATGAGCTGGTCTACTAAGAGTGCAGGCCATAAGGAGAGAAACTGTCTATAGGTGATTTTAAAAACACAATAGGGATCCCTGGGTGGCTCAGCAGTTTAGCGCCTGTCCTCGGGGCCCAGGGCATGGTCCTGGAGTCCCAGGATCAAGTCCCACATCAGGCTCCCTGCGTGGAGCCTGCTTCCCCCTCTGCCTCTGTCTCTGCATCTCCCTCTGTGTCTCCCATGAATAAATAAATAAAATCTTCAAAAAATATAATAAAAATTAAAAACACAATAAATTCAACAGAAATCAGCCTACTTTTTATTATACCATGTATTGGCAATTCTAGCTGATGTTGATAATAGTATTCAACCCAAAATATTTTTCTTAGGATAAGTTCAAAATAACCACAGCTATTACTGTGTTGTCCCATAACACTTAACAGCATTCTTTGCACATTGTTTATGATTAATAGTCTATATTAAATAAGTAAATACAAATTCAAGTGAATTAAAAAAAATTTCTCCACATCTACCATGTATTCATTATACTACAAAGCATACAAAATAAAAATAATGCTATTGAAAGGGAAAAAAGATTGTAGTGATAGAAAATATTATAATTTATACAATTCAAATTACTATTTTTAAAATTTGATTGTGGGCAAAATCTATTCTTTTGGAATTGTTATCTATACATTTCTGGAAACACACAAAAAAATTAAAACCTTTATTCCTTAAGATACCACTAGAAACTATTGCTCAGGCAGATAGTAACCAATAAGTAAAGTTCTTTGGGAATCTTTATGGATGCTTCTTATGGCTCCATTTTCCAGCCTAAATTTTCATAAAGAAATATATTTCAAATACATTTGGTTAATCACTTCATTCTGTAGAATAATTCTTAACTAGGTATTCTATAGGAGTTTATTGAAAGAACAAAAATAGTTTGCACTTAGCATAATCATAAGTAGTTCTGCAATCTTTTATATTTTAAATCAATGCTACCCATTACCCTCCACAAATAGTAATAACTTTTAAGTTTTTAAGCCTTGAGTTAATAAAAATTTGTAAAACGTATTTAATAGTCCTGGCTAATCAGAATAATTAGAGGAGCAAGATTAAGTTCTAAGGCTACAAGAAATAAAATCATATTAAGCACCAGTATTTTCAAATTTTGAAATAACTGGCTTCTTAGCAAGAAAAATTATATTGATACAGAAATGGAGATAAATTCTTTAATATGCTTCCAACATCACTAAGAAGAGTTAACCTTTGTGAGCAATGGTTTTATGTCAGGTAGTGTTTTAATTGCTTTATTTGCATTATCTTCTTTAATCCTTATTAACAACCCCATGAAGTGGGAACATTACTATTCTCATTTTATGAAGCGAATGAAAATGATAAAAAGTGAAGAACTAGCCCAAGGCAATGCAGTTCTAAGTAGTTGATACAAATTCAGTGACTTTGACTCCAGAGCTAAATATGTTCTGAAGTCATTGGGCACTAAATGACCTTCAAGTGTAACTGCTGAGATTTCCCAGGGTGGTACATCAGAGAATAGAAACTTTATTAGTATTTATTGTATTATCACTATTCTTCATGGGAAAAAAATGTTGTTCCAAACACGGCATTGAAGTCATTAATTAGTTTTCAATGCTTCTAACTATGATACATTAAAATTAGAAATCAAGATATATTGAACATCCAGGTAGCTGAGACAATGGCAGTTACTTAGGTCCACAACACCTGATATTTTCTTTAAAATCAAAACAGAACAACAATAAATAAAGAACAAGTAACACACACACACAGCATGCCATCAGATAATGTAAAGACAAAGAATGCACAGACTTAAAAAACTGATAAAAGAACCAAAACTAATAATACCAAATTCCATCAAGCAACCTCTCACATACTTATCTGCCCACTCACATTTTTCATAGAACAAGAACAGAGTAAGAAAAATTGCAGAGAAGAAGAGGAAGCTAACAATAGACTGAGGGTTGATATAACACCACAGATAGAAAGAGAAAGTTGACCTGAAGTGTGAAAACACACAAAAAAAATTCCAGTAGGGCAGGGCACAGAAGTGAAAGGTATATTCAATTTAATACATCAGTGTTTTAACAGTATAGCTTTGCAGAGTGGAAAAAAAAAAAGGGAAGAGAAGAAGTAAGGCACTTGGGACAAGTGGGTAGTGAAGCAAAAATAAATAAATGATTAAAATTTAGGGTTCAATAAGAAAAAAGAGAATAAAAAATTGGATAAAACACCCATCATCACCAACAAAAAAATTGAAGTACAGAAGTTTACTTTGCCACACTAACAGAAGAGGCTTCATTGAATGGGGAGCCTTGGAAATGACCCCAAGTTCAAAAAAACAAACAGAAAAAAATAAATCTCTGCAAAGGTATAGCACTTACAAAAAACGATACTCAACATTTCTTGATTAAGGAATCCGGCTTCCTTGTTCCCAAGAAAACAACCATAAAGTAGAATAAACAACAACAAAACCTAAAAGACTACAGGACACTCCAAACTGAATTAAATACAATCAAGTAAACACTTTAAGCTTAAAATAAGAACAAAACAGAACTTGAGCCAAAAATGAAAAAATAAAAACTTGGATAAAAATCAACTTATGAAAAACAATGAAATAGAATAAAGAAATAAAATTATATCAGAAATAATTATTAAAATATATAGTAACCAAAGGATACTAGATTCAAAAATTTAAAAGATCGTTAAAGAAAGGCAATAACACACCCAAGAGAATGAAATTGAGATAAAGGAATGACTAAGTGAGGGTCAGAGAAAAAATGATGGAAAAACAGGACAAATGAAGAAAGAATAATTTTTGCATAACAGCAGTCTACGGAGAAGAACAAAACAATTTAACATTTAAAATTATAATCCAAAGAAAACTTTTCAGTAATAAAAAAGAAGGCCTGAGTGTAACTACTGAAGGGATCCCCTGAAAAAACACATACATTAATTCAAAACTATTCTGACACATATTCAGGAAGAATTACCTGACTTCAACCATGAAGAATAGACTTTCAATGCTTCCAAGCATACATGAGTGTGTGTGTGGATATAATTATAAGACTAAAATATATATGGGAAAAGGGGTGAATATTAACATATAAATATTTTATGTGCTGACAATATAGAAATATTAACAACTAAGAATGGAAAAAGAGAGGAGGAACATAGAATAAGAATATTTTTTATTGCTTTTGTATAGGCAATAAGCATGAATTAAAGGATTAAAAACTGATTAAATTGTAAAACGTTAATAAAATAGGAGATGAAGAGATTAAAAATTATGTGAATACTACAGTAAAAATAAAAGTCTATTGGTCTTACAGGTCTTATAGGGCTCACAACGAGGTTATGTTGCAATAAATCCATTGTAACTTTAAAATACCTTTCAATCAAAAAAGCATTTAATACACTTAACTATGCTACCTCATCGCTTACTCTTGCCTATCTTAAATATGCTCAGAACACTTACATAAGCCCATAATTGAGCAAAATCATCTAACACACAACCTATTTTATATAAAGTGTTAAATATGTTATTTATTGAATACTGTACTGAAAGTGAAAAACAGGTTCATTGCACGGAAAGAGAATGGTTATAAGTGTATAAGTTGTTTGCCCTCATGATCACATGGATGGCCAGGAGCTGTGGCTCACTTCCCAGCATCATGGGAACATCTTACCGCGTATTGCTAGACTGAGAAAAGACCAAAGTTCAAAATTCAAACTATGGTTTCTACTGAATGCATATAGCTTTTACATATCTTAAAACTGAAAAATCAAAGTACAAACCACAATTCGGGGCCCATCTACACTAGTAAAAGTCATTTAAATACAACAAAATACAAATGTGCTTAAATATCAAAAATTAGGTAAGTAAAAAATAAAATACATATAGCGAAAGAAACAGCAAATATAACACACATAAAATATTTTGACAGAGTTGAGAACGTATTAACTAACCTACAAAAAGAATAAGGATTTCAATTTAGCTCCCAATGTACCACCATTATGCTACACACTAGAAATAAACTTACGTGAATTTTAAAAGACTAAATATAAAGAGAACATTGGTATATAGACAAAATGGAGACAACAAGAAAGCAGGTATTTTCATCCTTACTAGAAATCAAGCCAAAATACACATTAAACATCACAAAGAAAAGCATATTATAAATACATTAAAAGTCACCATTCACAAAGGTATGACACAAAAAGTACAGGAGATATAAGGAAATGGATAAAAACACATATAGTAATTGGAATTTTCAAATAGTACTTTCAAAATAAGAACAGGGCAAAAATAAGTGAGTACGTTGGAGACATAAGCAACGTACTCATTCATCATTATGGTGAATTTTATGAATGTCTACCAAACTTTACACCTGATATTGAAGATACCTCCTTTTAGTACTCTTATGTCACATTCATCATCTACATGAAATATCACTAAGTTCCATAAAGTAGGATTACTAAAATAACAATCACTCATCACAAAGCAATGAAACTAAAAATTATTAGCAAAACTAAAAGTCATTAAACAAGTCAAAAACAAAAACAAAAACAAAAAGTTAAAGAGTCTAATATTAACCAACCAAGGTAAAAGAAAAATAAATGGAATTACCTGGATTTATTGTATACATCAAGGCAATGATCAGAAGATATTCATGGCACTCAACACTTTTTTTTTTTTAGTTAAAATTAAGTCATTAAAATAAACTTAATAATATTTTATTTTGCTAATCAATTTTTAAATTAAAATTTTATTTTTCAACAAATTTAATATAATTGTGAGCTCAAACAAAAAATGAGGAAGTAAATAAAAAAAAGAAATGGAGGAAATGCTAACAATAAAAGCAATAACTGGCAGCCCAGGTGGCTCAGCGGTTTAGCGCCGCCTTCAGCCCAGGGTGTGATCCTGGAGACCTGGAATCGAGTCCCACGTCAGGCTCCCTGCGTGGAGCCTGCTTTTCCCTCTGCCTGGGTCTCTGCCTCTCTCTCTCTCTCTCTCTGTGTCTGTCTCTCATTAAAAAATAAATAAAATCTTTAAAAAAACAATAAAAGCAATAACTAATGAAATAGAGAATAGAAAAATGATAGACCTAATTAAAACATTAAAATCCTTCTTGGGGTTTTGTTTTGTTTTGTTTAGTTAATCAATTAAGCAAATTACTGTGTAATTTAATCAAGGGGAGAAAAGAGAAAGTACAAGCGCAAAAATGAAAGATGTCAAAAGAGAAATAACCATTGAAAGGGAATTTTTTTTGAAAGGGAAAATATTTTAATAAATGAGACTATTTTCCAACACACTGTACAAATAACTTTGGATGATTTAAAAAATTACTATTTAACTAACACCACAATAATTGTTTCAGGCAAGAATCATCAATAGACACTTAGAGTGTTGGGTTAAGTAGGAAGAAAAACAGGGTATTTACTTAGTCTCAAATATTTCCCCAGTACATCCTTACTAATTGCAAAGGGGATAGTGCGACTTTATAGCAGAGAAAATTGAACCACACCCCATTTACAAAGTGTTTAAAATTAACACCCAAAATGAAACAAATCAACATCATGTGGTGGATGGATGAACTGAGAAAGGTAAGCCATTGCTTATTGCATTCTTTTCAAAAGTACATGACCTGAATTTGGTCCTGATGAAACATCAAACAAGAAAATTGATGGATACTCTACCAAATAACAGCTCAGAACTTAAAAACACGAAGCCTTGAAAGACAAAGACAAAGAAACTGCTACACTAAAAGGTGGCCTAACTAAATGCACTGTTATCCTGGATTACATTCTGATCTAGCAAGAAAACATTAAAAGGATGATTCATGAATTTGAAATAAACTTTATGGAACTAGAACTCTACAGAGTTATGTCATTGTGAATTTACTGGTTTTGAGAACCAAATTATATTATGGAAGATGTTAACATTGGAGGAAGCCGAGTGGCAGGTACATGGAGATTCTTTGTAATATTTTTTTGTGAACCTACTGGGTCTGTTTGCATTTCAAACCAAAAAGTGAAACACTAAAAACATAATGAAAAATGAATTTAAGAAAAAAATTCAATTTTTAAAAGTGAAGTCATAAAAATTATAAATAAATTTGGATATAGGCAAGGTATTTGTTTTAAATAAACTAAGAAATCGAACAACTTTACTATGCAGTAAACGTAAATGCTGATTTGATAAAGAACCTATTTTTATTTGAGAGTTATATGTCAAGAGAAAAAAAATTAAGAATGGGAGTGTATTATTCTATAGATAGAGTGCAATCACAACATAAGCATAACATCCTGTCAGGAGGTATCAAAGTAATTCACTTAAGACTAACAATGAATAAAACTGATAAGACATTTTAAGGACCTTCGAATAAAAACTGATTTTTTTGTCAGGTAATTAACCAGCAGGGGTTTAGATCATCTGTTTTTATCTACTTATTTTATATTATTATTTAAAAAACACATTTATATATGATTGAATTTTATCCACATAAATAATAGTCTTGCTTTGTAAAAGACAAAACCTTCCATTTTTACCAAACTATAACTTCAGTGGGTTTTGTTGTTGTTGTTCATTCCTTTGGTAATTTATGAGGAAAGAATGGATAATTTGTGGGATGATAAAAAGTTTTAATTACTCACTTGCCTATATAAGAAACAAGATAAAGGTGAGAAGGAATAGGGACGTGTGGGTGGTTGAGCTCAGTGGGTGAGCGCCTACCTTCGGCCCAGGTCGTGATCCCAAGGGTCCTGGGATGAAGTCCCACCTCAGGCTCTCTGCATGAAGCCTGCTTCTCTCTTTGCCTGTGTCTCTGCCTCTCTCTCTCTCTCTCTCTCTCTCTGTGTCTCTCATGAATAAATAAATAAATAAATAAATAAATAAATAAATAAATAAATAAATCTTAAAAAAAAAGATGAGAAGGAATATTGTCTTTGGAGCATCTGTGCTCTAGGAAGCTTTATTTAAAGTACTTATTGTGAATTTAAGAAAACCAAATAGTTCTAAAACACACAGAAAAATTGAACTACTAATTTAAGGACCAAAGTATTTTAAATCTATATTTTAAATCTATATTTTAAAAAGTGTTAATAAAGGGTTATCTCTAGCTGACAAATTACTGTATGCCAGCTCAAAGCTACTTAATTATACTGGAAAACAACTGCCTTTGTCTCATTTATACTGACAACCCACCTGCAGGTAATTGAGTTTAGCTTCCACTGTTTCTATTAAGATTTAGAGGATGTTAAAACTGTGCATTATAGTGTGGTATTAAAGTTGATGAAATGCAATTTCATACACATAAAATTCAGTCAGGGGATTTAAAAGTAAATCACTTAAGATAAAATAAAGATGATTTTTAAACAAATCTTGTTGAAGAACCATGAACTTAATGGTAAAAGCCAAGGTGCACAAGGCAAAATATGAGCTATAAAGTTTGTCTATAAGACCAAGCTCTTAAACTTGGCGGAATGTAAATCAATATTTATTGTGGAATTAAGAGATATCCCCTACGTGTGGCAAGCTTCCTGCGTATAACAACTCGATGACAGACCACAAAATATATTAAACAATAAATAATGCTAAACACATAACCAGAACATCTACCTGTGTGTTAAAAAGACAACAGCAATTCATTATAATCGTGAGATAATTATCATCAGGATTGAGGCAGAATAACACCTGCCAATGCATCAAATCACATCATGTTTTAACTTGAACATGGAGAATAATATTCATATTTTTTCCTAGAAAATACAGGACTATTCAGCCCAAAACTTTAGGAACATGACCATTTCAATCAACTATCTATAAGAAAAAAATGGAACTATCTCCATGGAAGCCTTAGTCAAATTGTATTTCATATGTTTTCACAAAGATGGGATTATAGAAGGATGTATTTTTAAAAATTCCTTCCTATATAAAGATAATTTTAAATACATGAGGACAGAAAGCAGTAATGTTTATAAGCCCATAATACTAGGAAAACATAGCAGCTACATGGGTCATTTTTTAAAGTTAATCTTTTCCTTGGTAAGGCTGAAATAAATTACCCAGAGCTCTTTGGCATGTTGTTACTCTAAGAAGGGTGAATGTATCTACATTTCCCGGGGTTAACTGTCCCAGAATAATTATTTAAAGTGCCCTCTTTTGTTCTCAAAATGCCTCAGTTTAGACAATAAGTTAGACACCTGCATGTATAAGGCAAATGAAATATTTTTTACCTCCTGTCACTTAAGGAAATGAAGCTCATTTATTGGAGAAATAAAAAGAAAATAACTCCTTGACTTCACTGAGAACCTTATTATTTCTGTTACAGTCAGGAAACCAGTAGTGCTGGCAACACCTGGAGGCTTGTTAGAAGCACAAAAAATGAAGCCATCTTAGACTTGCTGATCCTGCATTTCAATAAGATTTAAAGTGATTTATATGCATATTTTAATTTAGAGGCACTGTTTACTGGGCCCATAGAGAGAAAGGTACCTGAACCCAAGGTTGCTTCACCTTCTGAATTCATATGGGCTATTGACAACAACAAGTTAATGGCTCCTTCTAGGTCATGGCTGGACAGTATTGGTACCCATTATTTCCGGCCCAAAGATAATTGATGGAGAAGGATTTATTTTCAAGATAAATTCAACAACATAGAATGAGGTCAACATAGAACATACAACTGCATGTAATAGGAACGTTGCTTCCACCAGCTCCTGTGACCAGCATTGTCATCAGCCTCAGAGCAGTTATATAGAAACCAGGAGGGGAAGGAGTGTAGGGTGTGCCTCATTGGCTCCTTCCCCACACACGAGTGGAAGTGCTCTAACATATACTGGATGGGAGACTTTCCTATTTGGGAAAACATATTTAATGAAACAGATTATCCTTTCAGACGAATAGGATTAACTTCAACACATGTCTTTTCCTTGCTTATGATATATTTTGAGCTAGAGCCATTATTGAAGTGTGCCATTGGAATATATTTCCACCCCAGGGTGTGCTAGGGTTGGAGCTGTAGAGGTCAGGTTCAGTAGATGGGGCATGAAAATTGTTATCTGCAAAGGAAGATTTACATAAAAAGCCTTAAACTGGATTGATGCTTTTCCCTTCAATTCTCTAAAATAGGTAATCATAATAAAAGATATAAGAAGTGCTCTTAATAATATAAACTTTGCAAGCTATTGTTGCACACTACTTTTCAGATTTTTCCTTTTCTCAGTCTTTAAATATTGTAGAAGCTGGGACGCCTGGGTGGTTCAGTGGTTGAGCACCTGCCTTCCGCCCAGGGCGTGATCCCAAAGTCCCGGGATTGAGGCCCACATCGGGCTTCCTGCATGGGGCTTGCTTCTCCCTCTGCCTGTGTCTCTGCCTCTCTCTCTCTCTCTGTGTCTCTCATGAATAAATACTATATATATATATATATATATATATATATATATGGAGAAGCTATCCACCAACGAGTCTTTAAAATACCTCTTATGAACACCAGATGTAGAGAAATCATTCAGAAGAGTGACAAGTCTAAAAGCAATAGATAGCCAGAGGGGGAAAAAAGAAAATGAAAAAGGTCCTCAGTCAAGGGACATGGAAAAGCAAATAATAGAATGTACACCCAGCACTTGCAGAGACATTAAAAAGAAGCAGTGCCTTTCTCCCCTTCTTTATTTTTATTTTATTTTATTTTTTTGCTAACTACTCTTTACAATATCTTAAAAAATGTATAAGCAAAGAGCTAACACAAGGTCAAGGTCCTGCACAGATGATCTTGTATTTCTAGGGAGTAAGAGTTATTACAGTTCCTTAATAGAGAAGACTGAACATTATTATCTCAATTGTGTACGGGTATAAAATTGCATAGTTCTGGTAGCCTTTTGGAATCTAGTTGTGATAATCACCAAGTCCTGGGTTACAGTTGCCAAGTTTCCCTATGTTTAAATATTTAATAATCCTTATCTCATTACCATCGAGTTTGCAGGTATCCAAAAGGAAAAAAAAGCCTATAAGTAGTTTACTTTAGAGAATTCAGATGAATAAAGCTTAACTTCTAAGGGCTCCATATATTATATTAAATTATTAGAAGTATTTTATAATGTAAACTAGAAAATTCTGCTAATATCAGAATTAATATCATAGTACATTGTTTCTCAATTAAAACACTTTTATTTGGGCTCTTTTGTCAGTTTTTCAAAGGGAAAGTGAAGATAGTAAAATCCATATAAGGGAAAGAAGAAGACATGAATGATGTGAGGATATTGGGAATGAGAAGAGACTATTTAATGTCTAAAATAACATAAATATCAGATATCATAACAACAATACATCTAAATAATGGGCTAAGGGACTGATCAGTCTTCAGCTGCAGACATCATCCTAAAATTCAGATGTGAATGGTTTCCATCCCATCTCCTTTGATTCTTTTAAAGGAACTGGTGATTTCTTTAGTGAAATTCTGTGCCTTAAGAACCAGCAATGCATGGAACACTGTAGGGCCCCCCTGGTAGAAAGAGAGGAATCGTATTTCTATTAAAAAAAAAATGAAGAAGAAGAAGCAGAATAACTTAGATTCTAGGTCAACTTGTACTCTAATGTAGGTTACTAAAAATGTTGCTAGCAGAGTGAGACATAAATAACAAGCCTGGAAAAAAAAAAAAAATAACAAGCCTGGAAGCAAGAGGCAGGACCTAAGAGTTAAGAATTCCTTTCCTTTGCTATGTTCCCTTTGTCTTTCTCCAGACATCCCTGGCCCACATCCTCTTTCATGCATGACCAGCTCTCCCCCAAAATCACGTGTCCTATTTCTTCCCACAGTCATCTCCTAGCTCCTTTTACACCTCCTGGTTGGTACCAGTCTCACCCTGCCATTGGAACCTTCCTCCTTCAGTCAAAAATAAATGTCTACAACCTCAGTAGGGAAATGTAAACATGTAAACTGTGAAGAATCAATAGGTTCTCCCTCCTTAAAGCTTAACCCATTCTTTGACTTCTAAAATGTGGACTTAATCCTATGGAGGACTAGCTAGAAATGTGGTATAATAAGAAAAATTCACAGCCAATGAAGCTAGAGATTTCATCAACTGATGAAAATGCACTAAACTCATTTTAAGAGGATATCATTATTTTATGAGGTTATCAAATAGCATTTAATAAGTGAGCTTTTTCTAAACACTACATTATATCCCTGCATAGCTAAAATGTTAGTAACACTCACTCCGTGTCCTTTTTTTTTTTTCATAAAATATTTTAAAATCGTTTTAAATTTCTCTTCACTATATCCAAATACCTATTATTACACATCAGGCTTGCTGTTTAATGATTCAAAGGATCTCCCCATTTTAAGAATCCTTTCCTTCTAAAAGTACAATCAAGTATATCAATATATTAGTATATCTTTTGAAAATCTAATGTATTTGGGGACTTAATGTGATAAAATAATGTCAGTTTGCTATTTTATAAATATTACAAGATACAAACTTATAATTTGATATATATTTTAATTTAAATCTATGTAATTCAGTATTGGACTATAAATGATACTTATGAACTATAAATGTATCCCTTTCATATTCTCATTTTTCAAGCGTATTTTGAATTAGAGGCATAATATTCACTGCTCTCCTTCTTCACCATGAAGAAAACAAAGATTCAATAATCAGTTTCCCTATCCTTGAAGAGTTCATTGTTCAAAGGACAGATGACACAAACAGTATACTATCGCATGAGTGGTATACAATTATAAATGCTCCAGCCCAGCACGAGCACCAGCTAGGAAAAATAATCATGGAAGATTTCTTAGAAAAGGTGATAGACATCTTGGATCCAAGATAGATCCAAGATAGATATCTTGGATCTTGACAGATGGGTAGAAATTGAGGCTATCAACAGGACATTCTAGGCAGAAGGAAAAGCATGGTTAAATGTATAGGGATATAAATGATACTATGTTTTGAAAAGAAATGTAAGGGTTTTTGTAATTTGTTCACAAGGTATGTTTGGATTTTGTTTGAAGAAGTGACTAAAGACAAAGAATGGACTTTGCATAACTTATTGAGGGCTTTTTTTCATGGCAAATGGGGAGCCAGTAAAGATAACCGAAAAGGAGAGAGAGGCAGTTTTTTAGAAAAATATTTCAGAGAGCATTTGGAAGAACTTGAAGAGAGCATTTTGAAGACTGGACAAGCATCACAGTCAAGAGGTGGCTGCAAAATTCCAATGAAGGATGAGGGTTTGGAAGTAGGGGGGAAAGTGATGCACCAGGAATTACTGAGGCTGTCAATCCAGCCATTAACATATTCCATATTGTGGATGAGAGAGGAGTGTGAAAATGAGTTGATGATAAAGATAACAATCCTAGTTGATAACACAGGAGGAAGAACAAGTACTAAAGTATATTTTGGAATACTTGGCTACCCCAGATACCTTATCGCCTTCCTCGACAGGTGTCAAGCGCCATCTCTCAGAGTAAGGCCTCCCTCCCCTTGAGAGTGATCAAGAGAAAGTTCCAAGCACTGAGACTAAAATGATATTTCCTTTGCTTCCTCATTCATCAGCAGGATCAAAAGAGAGTCCCAGACACGCATCCACCCTACCCCTCAACCACACATCATAGCCATCCCCATCCTCCTTGAGTCAACCAGGACCAAAATCATTATGCCCTTCATGGGTCTTTTTATGTTAGTCACTCAAAGAATACTCAACACCCAGCTCACTGTGGATCTTATGTTCCTGAGTTCCTTAAGACTCTGAACGTTGCCTATGTGGTTTCTTTCTTCTGAACTCCCAGCTGCTGAAATTATTCACGATGCTGTAGAGAATTCATGTTCCATCATCAGTAAAAACTCTTAGGTTCCAGCTCTATCCTGATTGTCCCTTTCGCTGACTTATTCTAATAAGAATATGGGACCCTTCAAGATATTGCTTCCCCCCTGTCTTCTTGACTGCTATTTTTTTTTCTCCTATAGCCTTCATAGTCACTTCTAGACTATCTTTTTTTTCTTTCACCATAAAGTACTGCCTCAGCTTTGAAGCTTACGTCATTCACCAGAGTTTATTATCCTAAAATAATACTTTTTCCCCCTTTGGTTGCACTCATCTGCTGATCCTTATTTTCTTCATAATTTTTGGGCTTCTGGCTCTCTGTCACTCCTTCAAGAATCTTGGAGATTTCAACACCCTGTAGATGATGTTTCAAAAAGCCTCATTCTTTGTCCAGTGTATTCTTCTGCCCTTCACATTATCATTCCTTCCCATTACCAACCATTACTAGTCAAGACTAATAACTTCAATACTTCATAATCTCAATTTCACAAACCTGAGTCCACACATCTCATTCAGTATCATATATCAATTCCAGTAGAGCACCCACCAAAGCATCCAACTACAGATTTTATTTTCTTTCATGTCACTCATTCAATTCACCTCTTCTTTCCTGCTTACTTAGCTTAAATCTATTACCAATAATTCAAGTCAGTCTTTTGTATTCACCCTCGAATATCCTGACCTTCTCTTCATTTGTTAATATTTTCTTGGCAAAAATCTCAAATCTAAATCCTAATTTCCATCTAGTTCCTGCTATATCTGAGTGCATATTAGGAGAAACATAGTCATGCTTACTCTCCTCATTTTGAAATCATGATCATAATAACATGGTGATTTCTCTTAATGATGGATAATAAACACACTACATTTCCTTAACCCATTTACCTTCATAATCAGATGTCCAGTTCACATCTATTCCTATTCCCTCAAACCTCTAACACCTCCTTTCTATCCTCATTCTCAAATAAATTATCTCGCTTTCTTTTTCACTGAGAAAATTGAAGCAGTCAGAAGAGAACTTCTATAAACTTCTAAATCTGAGAAAATGGAAGCAGTCGGAAGAGAACTTCTATAAACTTCCAAATCTGTATCTGTCTCTACACTGCCTTCACACTTTATTTCCCCAACTATACATAATTGTAATATTGTGATTTATATTAAATATATATTTAGTCTTCATCCCTGCTTCTGGCCTAGAGCTTAAAGTTTCCTAAGTGATGAGGACAATAAATGTTTCTCTTGTGATGTGATTGAGGTGACTTTTGGAAACACCAAAAGATGGGAACTGGCTGCTGAGAGAACCAGTCACATAATTAAAGGGTTAGAACTTCAACCCCCATTCTCACCAACTCCAAAAAGGGAAGAGAGGCGGAAGATTGGATCAACTGCCTATGGCCAATGAGTAAATCAATCATGCCATGTAATGAACCCTCCATAAAATCCTAAAAGTTTAAATATATAATGAAGCCTCCATGAAAAGCCACAAGTTAAGTCATAGGCATATAAGGTATAGCAAAAGAGAGAGAGAGAAGACAGAAGAGAGAGAGAAAGAAATTAACTCAGAGAGCTTCCAGGTTGGTGAACTTGTGGAGATGCTGAGCGAGTGGTATGCCTGGAAAGGCATGGAGTTTACACGTTATTCGTCCTATGCATCTCTTCATCTGTCCATCTTGAATTGTATTATTTTCTAATAAACTGGTAATCCACTATGTAAAGTTTGAGTTCTGTGAATTGCTCTTGCTAATTAATGTAACCCGAGAAGAGGTCATGGGAACCTTTAATCTGTAACCTGTTAGTCAAGAGCACAAGTGACAGGTGAAGTAGGGATGAAAAGGTGGGCAGAGGTTCTTGTATAATTGAACCCTTTACCTATGGGAATCTGATGGTATCTCTGGGTAGATAGTATCAGAATGGAGTTGGATTGTGTCAAATTGTAGGACACTTAGCCAGTGTACAGAGAATTGCTTGTTGCAATTGGGGGTGGGGGTGGGGGTCCTCTTTCCCACATGTTGGAAGTTGGGTCATAGAACATAAAAAATAATCTACTCCTCCAACCCCTCTTATAATGATCTTACATGATCAATGCTGCAGCAAATTTCTCCTATCATTCCTACATCATAAATTAACCTCACTATCCTGGACAAGCTCCACAAACTTGCTATTTCTCCCATATTTAGTTTTGTTGTTTCTCTTGAACCAACTTCTCCTGCCTCCTGTCCCCTTTACCAACAAAACTAACTAAACACAATCTTGAAAATAAATGCACCTATACTTAACTCTCCCTAATTCTTCCTCTTTTATTTCCTCTCCAACTCACTTCAGACTTTTGTTCCTTTTCCTCCACCAAAAGTGTTGTCTGACCTACCTTTCACTGTCAGTGTTTGAATGACAAATTATATCCTATTGATCATCAATTTGGGGAACAGTTAATCACTTCCTTTTCTCTGCTATAACTTTTTTACATTTTTTGTAAGCAATGTAAGAAAAAAAAAAAAGTAAAATGCTGCTGACTTCTAATACTACCTAACCAGAAATTTCTTTCCATTGATATTTGATAATCTCTTCATTCTCCCCTTCCTCTGAATGTTGAAATAACCAAGGCCTCAAGATCTCATCAAAGCTCATGGCTTTAACTAATATCTTTTCGTTAATAAGGCCCGCATAGCACCATGCTCTGTTAGATTTGTATTTATAACTGGCAGATGTTTGAAAGTCATCCCAAACTCAACCTGCAATCTCTGGAACTCCTCATCTCCTTCCCACTAAATTTGTCTCACCTGAAGTTCTCCAGCTTAATTCCAGTCTCCAAAATAATTTGCCTGAATTAATACAACTATTTCTTAAATCATCTCTTTGTTTTCACCCTCATCTCCTAGAGCCACCTCACTACTCTATAGCTGGAGGATTTAAAACCTAAGTCAGGATCATATCTCTCCTCTAATCAAAGCTCTGTGTTAAGTTCCTTTGAGTAGACAGCACAGCTCTTAGCATGACCTACAGTACCCTACACCATTTTCCCCTTAATTACTTAATTTATTAATAGTCCTTATGTTGCCTAATATTCTTGTGTGCATTGGCCTTCTTGCTGTTTGTGGAACATATTGCATCTTCTCCCATATGAGTCTGTGCAATAGCTGTTCTCTTTACCTGGTTGTTCTTCCCACAGATCCTGCATGGCCACCTCCCTAATGGTCCTAAAGAGTTTGTTCAAGTATCACAGTAACACTGAGGCTTAACCTAACAATCCTTATTAAAATTGTACCTCCTACTCCTAACCAGTACTCCTGATTCCCTTTTTTCTTCATTGGATATTTTATTTTCCAAAGTATATATGACCTTGTAACACACTACTTATTTATTGCAATTATGCTATTGGTTAGCTTCTTCTTCTTCTCTTCCTTAGAACATAAGCCTTAAGAACAGTTTTTGTTTTGTTTTTCTTACTTTTTACTGATGTATCCTAAGTACTTATAACAACAACAACAGAAACCTTAGCATTTGGCAATCGCTCAAAAATCACTACTTGAATAAATGGACAGATTTAAGGTAAATGGGAATTCCATATAAAATAATATGACAAAAATATTTCATAGAAGTCAAACTAAGTCTTTTCTATTGAAAAACAAACCTGAAAATATTTCTAGATATTTTAGAATGATTTTTGGTAATGGTTGAGCCAAATCAAGAACAATTTCTGGTACCTTATTTCTAAAGGAAAATGAAAGAATGCATATAAATATTTGGCTGCAGTACTGAGGTCTAAATAGAAACATTTAAAAAATAAGTGAACATTCTCTGCATTGTATATATACCATTAAGAAATGTGTCAAAGTTAACTCTAATTGAAAATACATGAGTAAATTTGAACACTTATTAAATTTTAAAGTAATAAATTTGAATGTTTATTAAAATATATAAAAATTAAAATGTTTGCCAGTTGGAAATATTACAAATCAAAGGAAAGCCCCTTCTTTCTGTCAATTATTTCTCTAAAAGTAAAACCACCGCCAAGAGTTTAGGAAGATGAGGGATGATGGGCATGCCTAGCATCTACAGTCTAAGCTCCGAAAATATAGGGAATAGTAAAGAAAGGAGAGGGATGAGAAACTCTATAGCTCAAACTGCACCATTCCCAATTCACGTTTTATGTTAGCGAAGAAATCAGACCTCTGTAAAGAAACACAACATAAATTTTAACAGATAGCTTTGATCTTTTCTCATCAATAAATCTATGCGATGCTACTGTTCTTAAATTTTCATGTATATATTATTTTACATGTTTAGATGACCTTTATAGAACAGTAAACTTATTTCTAACTGCTAGATACAACTTTAATTAAACAAGTTTATATTAAAACAATTTTAAGAGACATAAGCTAGTCTTTTCAATTCTATTTGGTATATATAACTTATATCTTCCTATTACTCTGGCTAAATTATTTTACCCAAAACCAATTATTTCTTAATATTGTTTTTATAGCATATAATAAATTAAATATAAATATATTTAAGATAAATAAAAGCTAGCTAAATTAACTTATATTTTGAACAAATTTTTTTTATAATAACCATAGTAAAGATCAATATACTTCCATTCAGCACATTTATTGAGCACCTATTATTTGTAGGGCATTATTTTGAGTACTGTTTGGAATATGAAAGGCCTGATAATAAAGAGCATTGAACTCAGTTTTGTAGAGGACACAAAATACATAAATTATATATTAAAATAAAGAGATTATCTGGCATATGTGCTAAACAGGAGGTATTATTTCCTATGGATGTCATCTGGAGAAATATGCTCTTCCAGCTAAAGAATTCAGAGGACAGGAGTCATACATATTATATACCTATGGTATTCCAAAGACATGTTAAACATACACTTTCTTATTTAATATAAGAGCATTTTGTAAGGAAATGTAGATGTTAGACCTATTTTGTTGATAAGATATTTTTTAAAAGCAGTTCTTAGTCCTAGTTTTCTTAGCCAATAAATAGGATATGTGGAACTCCAAAATAGTTGTCCCAGAAGTAAAAAAATAGTTTATCCCAGAAGTAATCAGAAGCTCTTTTAAGTCTCTAATTAGATAAAAAGAAATATGTAGAACTCTACTTAAGGAGAACAACTTTGAATATAGAGATAATTATCTCTGAAAGAGAGAAATTAGAACATGAACTAGAGTGAGAGGAAGACAGTGGTATGAACAAATGAAAAAGGAATTTCAAAAGCAGAGATAGTCTCTCCTAGGAAAAAAGGCATATTGTTGGAACTTTATCAGATATTAAAAATGAAAATTGAGAATTAATAAGTGTTTGATAAATTGTTTAATTCTAGATTAGTATAAAGAAATATTTTTAAAAGTTCAAAAATATTAAGAAACCTATAAAATAAAGAAATCATTGAAAACTGAATGATTATGTCAGAAATAAAAACAAATGAAAGGAAGTATCAAAAATAAGATATCAAATAACTGATCTTTTTAAAAGAAAATAAATATAATGGCTTCAAAAATATATATACATACTGTTTACAAGAGACATTTGTTGGATAAAAATAATAAATATTTGGAAAAGATATTGAAGGATTTGACAAAAATTATAAAACACAAAAACAAAGCAAAGTAAAAATATTAAAATTATAAGCCATAAAATCTTCTCAAAATAAAAATGTAAGTTGTGAGAATTTGAAATAAAAATTTCCAGAAATACACATTAATAGATAATATCCCACTTATATTCTCAATTTTTTTTAATTTATTTTTTATTGGTGTTCAATTTACTAACATACAGAATAACACCCAGTGCCCGTCACCCATTCACTCCCACCCCCCGCCCTCCTCCCCTTCTACCACCCCTAGTTCGTTTCCCAGAGTTAGCAGTCTTTACGTTCTGTCTCCCTTTCTGATATTTCCCACACATTTCTTCCCCCTTCCCTTATATTCCCTTTCACTATTATTTATATTCCCCAAATGAATGAGAACATATAATGTTTGTCCTTCTCCGACTGACTTACTTCACTCAGCATAATACCCTCCAGTTCCATCCACGTTGAAGCAAATGGTGGGTATTTGTCATTTCTAATAGCTGAGTAATATTCCATTGTATACATAAACCACATCTCCTTTATCCATTCATCTTTCGTTGGACACCGAGGCTCCTTCCACAGTTTGGCTATCGTGGCCATTGCTGCTATAAACATCGGGGTGCAGGTGTCCCGGCGTTTCATTGCATCTGTATCTTTGGGGTAAATCCCCAACAGTGCAATTGCTGGGTCGTAGGGCAGGTATATTTTTAACTGTTTGAGGAACCTCCACACAGTTTTCCAGAGTGGCTGCACCAGTTCACATTCCCACCAACAGTGTAAGAGGGTTCCCTTTTCTCCGCATCCTCTCCAACATTTGTTGTTTCCTGCCTTGTTAATTTTCCCCATTCTCACTGGTGTGAGGTGGGATCTCATTGTAGTTTTGATTTGTATTTCCCTGATGGCAAGTGATGCAGAACATTTTCTCATATGCATGTTGGCCATGTCTATGTCTTCCTCTGTGAGATTTCTGTTCATGTCTTTTGCCCATTTCATGATTGGATTGTTTGTTTCTTTGGTGTTGAGTTTAAGAAGTTCTTTATAGATCTTGGAAACTAGCCCTTTATCTGATATGTCATTTGCAAATATCTTCTCCCATTCTGTAGGTTGTCTTTTAGTGTTGTTGACTGTATCCTTTGCTGTGCAAAAGCTTCTTATCTTGATGAAGTCCCAATAGTTCATTTTTGCTTTTGTTTCTTTTGCCTTCGTGGATGTATCTTGCAAGAAGTTACTATGGCCGAGTTCAAAAAGGGTGTTGCCTGTGTTCTTCTCTAGGATTTTGATGGAATCTTGTCTCACATTTAGATCTTTCATCCATTTTGAGTTTATCTTTGTGTATGGTGAAAGAGAGTGGTCTAGTTTCATTCTTCTGCATGTGGATGTCCAATTTTCCCAGCACCATTTATTGAAGAGACTGTCTTTCTTCCAATGGATAGTCTTTCCTCCTTTATCGAATATTAGTTGCCCATAAAGTTCAGGGTCCACTTCTGGATTCTCTATTCTGTTCCACTGATCTATGTGTCTGTTTTTGTGCCAGTACCACACTGTCTTGATGACCACAGCTTTGTAGTACAACCTGAAATCTGGCATTGTGATGCCCCCAGATATGGTTTTCTTTTTTAAAATTCCCCTGGCTATTCGAGGTCTTTTCTGATTCCACACAAATCTTAAAATAATTTGTTCTAACTCTCTGAAGAAAGTCCATGGTATTTTGATAGGGATTGCATTGAACGTGTATATTGCCCTGGGTAACATTGACATTTTCACAATATTAATTCTGCCAATCCATGAGCATGGAATGTTTTTCCATCTCTTTGTGTCTTCCTCAATTTCTTTCAGAAGTGTTCTATAGTTTTTAGGGTATAGATCCTTTACCTCTTTGGTTAGGTTTATTCCTAGGTATCTTATGCTTTTGGGTGCAATTGTAAATGGGATTGACTCCTTAATTTCTCTTTCTTCAGTCTCATTGTTAGTGTATAGAAATGCCACTGATTTCTGGGCATTGATTTTGTATCCTGCCATGCTACCGAATTGCTGTATGAGTTCTAGCAATCTTGGGGTGGAGACTTTTGGGTTTTCTATGTAGAGTATCATGTCATCGGCGAAGAGGGAGAGTTTGACTTCTTATTTGCCAATTTGAATGCCTTTAATGTCTTTTTGTTGTCTGATTGCTGAGGCTAGGACTTCCAGTACTATGTTGAACAGCAGTGGTGAGAGTGGACATCCCTGTCTTGTTCCTGATCTTAGGGGAAAGGCTCCCAGTGCTTCCCCATTGAGAATGATATTTGCTGTGGGCTTTTCATAGATGGCTTTTAAGATGTCGAGGAATGTTCCCTCTATCCCTACACTCTGAAGAGTTTTGATCAGGAATGGATGCTGTATTTTGTCAAATGCTTTCTCTGCATCCAATGAGAGGATCATATGGTTCTTGGTTTTTCTCTTGCTGATATGATGAATCACATTGATTGTTTTACGGGTGTTGAACCAGCCTTGTGTCCCAGGGATAAATCCTACTTGGTCATGGTGATAATTTTCTTAATGTACTGTTGGATCCTATTGGCCAGTATCTTGTTGAGAATTTTTGCATCCATGTTCATCAGGGATATTGGTCTGTAATTCTCCTTTTTGGTGGGGTCTTTGTCTGGCTTTGGAATTAAGGTGATGCTGGCTTCATAGAACAAATTTGGAAGTACTCCATCTCTTTCTATCTTTCCAAACAGCTTTAGGAGAATAGGTATGGTTTCTTCTTTAAACGTTTGATAAAATTCCCCTGGGAAGCCATCTGGCCCTGGACTCTTGTGTCTTGGGAGGTTTTTGATGACTGCTTCAATTTCCTCCCTGGTGATTGGCCTGTTCAGGTTTTCTATTTCTTCCTGTTCCAGTTTTGGTAGTTTGTGGCTTTCCAGGAATGCGTCCATTTCTTCTAGATTGCCTAATTTATTGGCGTATAGCTGTTCATAATATGTTTTTAAAATCGTTTGTATTTCCTTGGTGTTGGTAGTGATCTCTCCTTTCTCATTCATGATTTTATTAATTTGAGTCTTCTCTCTCATCTTTTTAATAAGGCTGGCTAATGGTTTATCTATCTTATTAATTCTTTCAAAGAACCAACTCCTGGTTCTGTTGATCTGTTCCACAGTTCTTCTGGTCTCGATTTCGTTGAGTTCTGCTCGAATCTTTATTAACTCCCTTCTTCTCTTGGGTGTAGGATCTATTTGCTGTTTTTTCTCTAGCTCCTTTATGTGTAAGGTTAGCTTTTGTATTTGAGTTCTTTCCAGTTTTTGAATGGATGCTTGTATTGTGATGTATTTCCCCCTTAGGACTGCTTTTGCTGCATCCCAAAGATTTTGAACGGTTGTATCTTCATTCTCATTAGTTTCCATGAATCTTTTTAATTCTTCCTTAATTTCCTGGTTGACCCTTTTATCTTTTAGCAGGATGGTCCTTAACCTCCACGTGTTTGAGGTCCTTCCAAACTTCTTGTTGTGATTTAGTTCTAATTTCAAGGCATTATGGTCCGAGAATATGCAGGGGACAATCCCAATCTTTTGGTATCGGTTCAGACCCGATTTGTGACCCAATATGTGGTCTATTCTGGAGAAAGTTCCATGTGCGCTTGAGAAGAATGTGTATTCAGTTGAGTTTGGATGTAAAGTTCTGTAGATATCTGTGAAATCCATCTGGTCCAGTGTATCATTTAAAGCTCTCGTTTCTTTGGAGATGTTGTGCTTAGAAGACCTATCGAGTATAGAAAGAGCTAGATTGAAGTCACCAAGTATAAGTGTATTATTATCTAAGTATTTCTTCACTTTGGTTAATAATTGATTTATATATTTGGCAGCTCCCACATTCGGAGCATATATATTGAGGATTGTTAAGTCCTCTTGTTGAATAGATCCTTTAAGTATGATATAGTGTCCCTCTTCATCTCTCACTACAGTCTTTGGGGTAAATTTTAGTTTATCTGATATAAGGATGGCTACCCCTGCTTTCTTTTGAGGACCATTCGAATGGTAAATGGTTCTCCAACCTTTTATTTTCAGGCTGTAGGTGTCCTTCTGTCTAAAATGAGTCTCTTGTAGACAGCAAATAGATGGGTCCTGCTTTTTTATCCAGTCTGAAACCCTGCGCCTTTTGATGGGGTCATTAAGCCCGTTCACATTCAGAGTTACTATTGAGAGATATGAGTTTAGTGTCATCATGATATCTATTCAGTCTTTGTTTTTGTGGACTGTTCCACTGAACTTCTTCTTAAAGGGGAATTTTAAGAGTCCCCCTTAAAATTTCTTGCAGAGCTGGTTTGGAGGTCACATATTCTTTTAGTTGCTGCCTGTCTTGGAAGCTCTTTATCTCTCCTTCCATTTTGAATGAGAGCCTTGCTGGATAAAGTATTCTTGGTTGCATGTTCTTCTCATTTAGGACCCTGAATATATCCTGCCAGCCCTTTCTGGCCTGCCAGGTCTCTGTGGAGAGGTCTGCTGTTACCCTAATACTCCTCCCCATAAAAGTCAGGGATTTCTTGTCTCTTGCTGCTTTAAGGATCTTCTCCTTATCTTTGGAATTTGCAAGCTTCACAATTAAATGTCGAGGTGTTGAACGGTTTTTATTGATTTTAGGGGGGGATCTCTCTATTTCCTGGATCTGAATGCCTGTTTCCCTTCCCAGATTAGGAAAGTTTTCAGCTAGAATTTGTTCAAATACATATTCTGGCCCTCTGTCCCTTTCGGCGCCCTCGGGAACCCCAATTAAACGTAGGTTTTTCTTCCTCAGGCTGTCGTTTATTTCCCTTAATCTATCTTCATGGTCTTTTAATTGTTTGTCTCTTTTTTCCTCAGTTTCCCTCTTTGCTATCAACTTGTCTTCTAGGTCACTCACTCGTTCTTCCACCTCGTTAACCCTCGTCGTTAGGACTTGTAGTTTGGATTGCATCTCATTCAATTGATTTTTAATTTCTGCCTGATTAGCTCTAAATTCTGCAGTCATGAAGTCTCTTGAGTCCTTTATACTTTTTTCTAGAGCCACCAGTAGCTGTATAATAGTGCTTCTGAATTGGCTTTCTGACATTGAATTGTAATCCAGATTTTGTAACTCTGTGGGAGAGAGGACTGTTTCTGATTCTTTCTTTTGAGGTGAGGTTTTCCTTCTAGTCATTTTGCTCAGTGCAAAGTGGCCAAAAGCAAGTTGTATTGGGAAAAAGAGAAAAAGAGAGGAGAGAAAGAAGGAAAGAAAAGAGAAAGAGAAAAAAAAGGGAAGAGAAAAAAAAACGAAAGAAAAAAAAAAGAAGAAAAAGAGAAAGAAAAAGAAAGGAGAAAAAAAAAGGGGGGGTGGAGGAAGGAAACAAATCAAAAAGCAAAACAAAACAAACAAACAAAAAAAAACAAAAAAACAAACAAACAACAAAAAAAAACAAAAACAAAAACAAAAAAAAGAACCACCGGGGAGTATCTTCTGATTCTGTGTTCTTTAAGTCCCTTGGCTTCTCCTGGAAGTTGTCCGTCTAGCTGGTGTTCTGGGGGAGGGGCCTGCTGTGCTGATTTTCAGGTGTTAGCAGTTGGGGGAGCTGCTGTGCCCCTGCCTGGTGCAGGGCTCAGTGGGGGTTGTTTACCCCGTGAGGCCGCAGGAGGAACAGCCCCAGTGGCGGGGCAGCTCTGGAAACCTGGATTCAGCTCCGGCAGGAACTCCGTCTGCAGGGCCTGGAGGCTCCGGGCGGGGCCGATGATGTGCTCAGCTGGGGCAGGAGCGTCCTCGCTGTCCTGGGCCCTCCCGGCCTCTGCCTGTCCTGGGGGAGGCGGGATCCTGGGCTGTGTCCCGGCGCCCTGTGCTCCGGGGCCTGCGCTGGTGGATTCGCGCTCCCGGGCCGCGCAGCCCCCTCCGCGGAGCCGCCGCCCGAGCCCCTCCGAGCTGCTCCTGGAACCGCGCAGCCCCCTCCGCACGGAGCCTCTTCCTCTGCCCGAGCCCCCCGAGCTGCTCCCGGGGCCGCGCAGCCCCCTCCGCGGAGCCGCCCCCGAGCCCCCCGAGCTGCTCCGGGTCCCGCCGTGCGCGCTGCAGCCCTTAGGGAGCTCGGCGCACTCTCCTGGGCGCGGAGTTGCTGTTAGTGTCCCCGGGAGCCCGAGGGCATCCCCGCCCTCCTGGGTCCTGCTCCACCTCCCCGCGAGCCCCTCTCCGCCCGGGAAGGTCGGTGCAGCTCCTGCGTCTCCGGGACGGGGCTCTCCTGTCCTGGGGACACTCGCCCCGGCCTCAGCCCGGCTCCTCGCGGGGCCCCTCCCCCTTGGAGGCCTTTGTTTCTTTATTTCTTTTTCCCCGTCTTCCTACCTTGATAGAAGCGCGAACTCTTCTCACTGTTGCATTCCAGCTGGTCTCTCTTTAAATCTCAGGCCGAATTCATAGATTTTCAGGATAATTTGAAGGTTTTCTAGGTAGTTTGGTGGAGACAGGTGATTTGGAGACCCTACTCCTCCGCCATCGTGCTCCTCCCCCCCCCCCATTCTCAATTTTTGAATATCATGTTAACTATGAACACCAAACAATGACAAAATACTTCCTCAAAAAACTGATTTTTAAGCAGCCAATTATTACTTATTTAAGAATAAAGAAGATAAGTAGAAAATCAGCAATAGTTTAACTGAAATATTTGAACAATGTAGAAGCCCAAAATAGCTGTAAATCAGAAAATTACTATTATTTTTTCCCATCAAGTCATTTACATCAGCATGGTGTTATGAACTGAATTCTTAACTTGAGATCAGGAAATCTCACTCTTGGGCATCTGGGTGGCTCAGTCAGTTAAGCACCTGCCTTCGGCTCTGTCATGACCTCAGGGTCCTGGGATGGAGCCTAGAGTGGGGCTCCCTGATGAGTGGGGAGTTTGTTTTTCCCTCTCCCTCTGCCCCTTCCCTTGCTCATGCTCTCTCTCTCTCTCTCTAATAAGTAAATAAAATCAAAAGAAAGAAAAAGAAAGAAGAGAAAGAAAGAAAGAAAAAGAAGGAAAGAAAGAAGGAAGGAAGAAGAAAGAAAGAAGAAAGAAAGAAAGAAAGAAAGAAAGAAAGAAAGAAAGAAAGAAGAAAGAAAGAAAGAAAGAAAGAAAGAAAGAAAGAAAGAAAGAAAGAAAGAAAGAAAGGAAGAAAGAAGAAAGAAATCTAACTCTCAGCTCTGGCTTCAGCTAGTTATAATAATCATGCCAATTTCTCTGCAGTTTCTGTATTTGTAAAACTTGGAGAAACCGAAGTAAGAGGGTTTAAATATCAACATAACACTTTGAGTAAAAGATGTTAAAACTACCTTAAGATTTTTCCAGCTAATTAAATTTAAAGGAAGTACTTATAGATGTGAAATTCAGAAAACTTCTCTTTCATTTCAAAGAAAAATGCATATTTTGTCATAATGGGCCATGGTTCCCCAAATGGTAATTTATTTTTAAATATTTTAATAGGAAGTTCATTCTGTAATTAAACTTAACTTGGCCATGACATATTATTATTTTTCAATGAATTGTGGTGTTTGTTATTTAATGTTATGATTTTTCCACTTGTGTTTATGATTTAGCTTCATCTTTGGTGTTTTATCTCAATATTTTTTACTTATTTCGATATCAATGTTATAATAGTTTCATAAAATAGGCAGATTGTTCACTTTTCTCTTTGAAAATGTGTATGTTGGGATCCCTGGGTGGTGCAGCGGTTTGGCGCCTGCCTTTGGCCCAGGGCGCGATCCTGGAGACCCGGGATCAAATCCCACGTCGGGCTCCCGGTGCATGGAGCCTGCTTCTCCCTCTGCCTGTGTCTCTGCCTCTCTCTCTCTCTCTCTCTCTCTGTGAGACTATCATAAATAAATAAAAATTTATAAAAAAAAAATCAAAGAAAATGTGTATGTTATCACAATTGATTTATTCTTTGAATGTCTTTAGAATCCACTGGTATACCATTATGGGTTGTTTTTCATTTGTGGGAACATTTTTAAACTAGTGAATCAATCATCCTAATTGTTATCTACTTCAGGCTTCATATTTCGTCTCAGTTAATTTTGGTAATGGAATTGTTCATTTTACCTAAATTTCAAAATGCATTGATATCAGGTTAATAATACCATCCTATCACATTTGATTCTGCAGCATCTGGCATTATGTCTCTTTTTTTCATTTCTAATGGAGTTTATTTATACTATCACTATTTTCCCTTGGTGAACCCTGCTAGATGTTGATCCAGTTTATTTTATTTTACATTTAAGAATAAACTTTGATGGGGTGTCTGGGTAGCTCAGTCAGTTAAGCATTTGCTTTCAGCTCAGGTCATGATCTTGGGGGGAGGGAGCCTACTTCTCCTGCTGCTCAGTGAAGGGAGCCTCCTCCTCTGTCTCCTTCTGCTGCTGCCCCTGCTTGTGCTCTCTTACTCTCTGATCAATCAATCTTTTTTTAAAAAGAATAAACTTGGTCAATAGTCTGATTATTAAATGTTTGTTTCATAATCTATTATTTTCTGCACTTTTATTTTTCTTTCCTTTTATTTTCCTAGTTTTATCATCAATCTTCAGCTTTTGCCCTTTCATATTAAACTTACATATTTCCTTTTAGCATTGCCTTAGCTGCATCTCACAAATATTGATGTGAAGTACTTCTGCTATTTGTCAGCTCTCCATATGTCCTAATATCTACTATGATTTTATTTTATTTTTTATTACTGATGATTATTTATTTATTTTTTTGAGAGAAAGACAGAGAGATAGAACAGGAGGAGGAACAGAGGGAGAAGGACAAGCAGACTCCTTACTGACACAGAGCTCGATTTCACCACCCTGAGATCATGACTTGAGGCTCTGAGGCACCCTTCTATTATGATTTTAAATTGAATAAGAAATTATTTCCTAGTCCATTTTATTTTTAAAATTAAGTGTGATTTGCTTTCACTCTCTTTTATTACTTAATCAGTTTAATCATATTATTGCCAGTATGCATTGTCTGAAGGATATTAGTCTGGAAATTTGGTTGGATTTACTAAATGTTACTAAATCCATCTAGAAGAAACTCTCAGATTAAAAAGAATGGGTATTCTTAAATTGCTGCAGGCAATATTTTGTATATGTCTTACCAATTGATTTCATAGTTCATGAATTCTATTCATACATTTATTACATCCTTTCTTCTGCTTATATAATGTATAATTTGTTCATTGTTTCTTAGGTTCTAAAGGGGTAAGTTCAATCATGGATTCTAGACCTTTCTTTTTTTGTTTTCTATTACAATCCTTGGTGCTCTAAACTTCCCTCTGATAAATATTTTAACTGCATAGCACAAATTTTGCTTTATTGTGTTTTCATTTTTATTCCATTCAAAATACCGTCTAAATTTTCCTTTAAATTTTCTTTTTTTTTAAAGATTTTTTTATTTATTCATGAGAGGCAGAGAGAGGCAGAGACACACGCAGAGGGAGAAGCAGGCTCCATGCAGGGAGCCCAGAGTGGGACTCCATCCCCAGACCTGAGATAGTGCCCTGAGCCAAAGGCAGATGCTCATCCACTAAATCACCCAGGTGTCCCACCAGGTGTCCCACTTCTGGTGTCCCAGAAGTTTTTGAGTTTCTAAATATTTGAATTTTTTAAATTATCTTTCTGTTAATTTTATATCAATTATTTTGACCAGAAAAGATTCTTTATACAATTTGAATCCTTTAAAGTTGTCTTATGGCCAAGATATGGTCTATCTTGTTAAATATTTTTCTTCATTTTAAAAAGACGTGCATTCTTCTGTTTTGGAGTAGATTGTTCCATAAATGTCAATCAAGCCAAGTTTGTTTGATCAGATGTGTCAAATCTTTTATATCATTACTGAATTTCTAAATAGTTGCTATTAAACTACTAAAAACAGAGTGTTGAAATCTCAGATTATAATTGTGCCTTTGTCTATTTTTTCAGTTCTATAACATTTGCTTCATTTATTTTGACACTGCTATAAATTGTATAAATCATAGAATTATGTCCCTCAATGAATTGATCCCTGTATTATTGCTTGCTGCTGCATAACAAATAATTCCAGAATTTAGCAGCTTAAATAATCAAAAGTTAATTATCTCATAAGTATGTTAGTCAGAAATCTAGGCATATTTTAATTGGGTGCTTCTGCCTTAAGGTCTCTCATGCATTTTCAGCCAAACCTTAATATAATTATGGCAATGGTCTCATGTGAAGGCTTGACAATGGAGGGGGATCCACTTCCAAGCTTACTCATATGGTTACTGACAGTCCTTGACTGCTCATTAGATTAGCCTTTCCATGGAAATTACTCATGAGGGAGCCTCTGATCTCCCCATGGATGAGCAAGCAAGAATCTGAAACATAAACAACTGTTTTTTTTTTTTTTAATTCTAATCACAGAAGCCACATCTCATTACTCTAACATGTTCTGTTATAAAACAGAATTCTTCTATAAAGAAGTAAATCAATAAATCCAGCCCACACTTAGGGAGAGGTAACTGCAGAAAGTCATGAATACTAGGTGTTGGAGTTGACTGAAGACCATCTTTGTGGCTGCCAATCTTGGATTTTAACTTGAAAAAAGCATAAGTAAATGTCTTCAGGGAAGAAAATAGTTAGCAATTGTCAACTTATCTCAGGTTTCTTTCTTTTCTATAATTTTAATTCATCTAGTCTTTGTGGCTTCTCCAACTTTTAATGCCTTCCTTATTTTTGTAATAGATCTATGTTTTCCAGTTTTTGCACTGAGAAAAATATCTGCCAATACCTACTACCTCCTAGCTGGATGTGAAATGTTTTGTTTTAATTAATACACTCTTCATTTCTACAGGTTCAATTTAGTTTATTTTCAAAACTTCATTATAAGGCCCTTTTTCCCTTAATTATGTTTTAAATTACCTCTTATTTCAGAAAATATATTCTGAAAAATCTATTGGCAATATCTACTAAAAAGGTATCTCATGTTTTCTTCTACCTGAAAAAAAATTCAACTCAGAGCTTAAATAGTAAATAGTAAATGAAAGCAGCAATCTATTAAAGGCAAATGAACTCTAAATTGCCTTAAAAAATGAATCACAATACATATTTTAAGAACTTACATAAGAATATATCAATTATAAGGAAGTAGAAAATATCTTTAAGAAAAGTGTGTGAAAAATAGATTAAAAGATGGGGAAAATATTTTTTCTAATCTTAGGACAATGCATTTAGAGACTTTTCATATGCCATCTATTCTTAAGGAGAACATCTTTTACAAGGGACTGCTACCTTTATGACTTAGCTATTATGTGGTAAACATATTACTAAGAATTATATAATACATTAAGAACTATATCATAATATTACTGAATTACTATTGAGCATTATACTTTAATTTGAAGATAATTTGCTTTCTATTTTATATTACATTCTACTCTTAAGATCATCACTTACAAACAATTATGAACCACCCAAATTGAGGAATCATAACTTATGCATAGGCTTTTTATTTCATATCATAGTCAATTTGAAGTAGTCCTATTAGTCCAGAAAGTCAACATAAGACCCATTGTATGTTGATGAATTCTTTGTATTATGTGCATCCTTAGTGATGAATATTCTATAATGGAAAATTTAAGGCAAGAGTATAAGCTATAAATTTTGTCAGATTTTGTTCAGGGACCTAACTCTCGGACTTATTTATATGTGCTATATGAGTGTCATAAATTGGTAAGTTGGTCTACTTTACAACTTGCTGAAGAGATTTCAAAATGGCAGACTCCCACTCAAGAGAACAAAACAGCACATACACCACTGAAAAATTACTTGATTGCTGCTCTCAATCAACCCACACCAGGTAAGCAAATAATTCTTTAAAATTCTTCACATCAGCGACTGTCAATGTCTCTAAAATATTTCAGTCATCTCTGTTTACACCAACATAGCTGAAGTCACTTCATCATGCTCTGAACTGGCTGGCAGAGAGACAAGTTAAAAAATCATATTCCTTTAGTTAAGATGATATTTGTTAGGACTTTAGGTTGTAAAATACTAACTCAAGACTAATATAGTGAATCTTCTCATTTAAAGTCTGGGTTAGAGGATACACCAGAGATTTAAAGTGTCTTAATATGGCTGGTAGTTATATAACAGTGATAGCCAAATTTATGATCCCTAATACTATGAAACTATCAAAGATTTAATAGGGCAAAAATAGTCTGTTTTATAATTTATCATAAGAATTCCAATTCCAGGGCAGCCTGGGTGGCTCAGCGGTTTGGCGCCACCTTCAGCCCAGGGCCTGATCCTGGAGACCCAGGATCAAGTCCCACATCGGGCTCCCTGAGTGGGGCCTGCTTCTCCCTCTGCCTGTGTCTCTGCCTCTCTCTCTCTCTCTCTTTTTCTCTCTCTGTGTCACACGAATAAATAAATAAAATTAAAAAAAAATAATTCCAATTCCATTGGGAATAAAATGGAATTATATTTGACACATACTATTTTAGCTATTATACATGTTATCTCATTTAATAAAGTGGGTTGTATCTATTCATATCTCTACTTTGTAGATTAATAAAATGTATTTAATGACTTGAGATATTTACATCATAGACCATACACACCAAAACAAGCAAACTCCATAGTGCTTCATGAAACACAAAATTAACTCTACTGTTTTGGATCACAGAAGTTCCTAGATATCCCATAATTTCTCTATTCCTCTTGATTTTCATGGTAAATGGAAGCATGTTACAAAGGTTAAATTGGATGCTCTAGAATAAGATTAAATGAATTTCAAACTTTGTCTTTCTACATATTAGAATTGTAACTTTAATACAGTGATGTAACTATTACATATAGTAATATGTAATCTACATACAGATTTCTATATCTGTCAAATGGAGGAAACTATTCCATCAAGTAATGCTAGTTGGAAGGATTCAGTAAGTTCATAGAATTCACACATATCCATATAAATTAAAATATAAACTCATAGCACTTAGATCCATATAAACTAAAATTAAAGGTAATAGAAAACCTGATTGATTTATTTTTGCTCAATAATTAGTTAGAAGCAGATAATGATGCTATCAAAGCACCATTCTTCTTTTAACTTTTTTGCTCCACAATTCTTTGCATGTGACTTCTGTTATTTTTATTGTAACATGAACATTTCTCATGGATATGCATGTGTTCATATTTTGCTTTATACACTGAATGAATAGAGAAAGCCAAGCAACAAAGGGAAATCTATAAGGGACAGAAGTCTATATTTCATCAGTAAGAACAGATTGAAGTGTATAGTTTAGCACAGAGAGGCTGGGTAATAAATATTGTAGATTCATAGTTTCTGTAAGAGAAAAAGACAAATGAGTAAGTGGTGTTCAGACAGAGTGTTGATTAGGTCAATCAACAAAATATGCTACACGTGTAAAGTAAGAATGCAAAAGTTGCTAACAAATAGAGATATGTCTTCTCCCTGAGTGTCTCTTTGCATTATTATTAAGCTTACTTAACAATACTTAGCCCAGAGTCTATTTGATTTTTTATTCAGTTATCAGCTCAGTTTTTCCTAATCCCAATCTAAATTTCTAAGAGAGCAATATGATGATTCTATGGTGGTCAAATTTCTATTTCTAAATTGGATATTTTCAACCAAGTTTGTAGAATATGGTTCAAAAGCTAGCCATTATATGCTAGGATTGGTGTTGTTGATAGTAGGGAGTGAATACTTGTAATATACGGTATATATATATATATATATATATATATATATATATATATATATATATAATTGATAGGAATTTCTAAGATATCAGAGAACAAATGAAACTAGCTTACCATGCATGATATAGCACCAAAGGGATCAGGTAATAGGGCTGTTAGAGGGGCGACTGTTTGGCTCAGTTAGTAGAGTATGCAATCCATTGTGAGTTCAAGTCCCACATTGGACATAAAGTTTACTTTTAAAAGGGAAGAGGGATATTAGAGTGTTTGCTAATATTATTATTTCTACAGTCTGACCCTAGAACATTTTTTCAGACTTTAATAGATTATATGTTACTTACATGTGATAAAGAATATTACAAGTTTATTGTTCCTGCAAAAAATAGTTCCTTGAAATGTAACTTATAGACTTAACCCATGCAAGATACTTTGTTAGTTAGATGACTAAAATCTATGCACTCTCAATAATAAATAATTCATAGATTTAAAAAGACTTTATTAGTAATTAGTGGTGTTGGAAGAATCTGACATATTTTAAGTTCTAGTCTAATATGTAAAAGGAAATGTTCACTCTATTTCATTAGTTTCATAATCACAAAAAGATCAATATTACTCATAATTGATATACATCATTTTCTTAAATGATTAATAAACTCAATGTTTGTGACTATTATTTCTAATATGCCTATCCAATTATATCACTAGAAAAAAACACCTGGCATATTGGAAATACTCAATAAATATTAGTAAACTTGTTTTGATAACTAAGGAAATGACATATACCAAATATGAAAGTGACTATATATATATCATACACATTATATGTATATCTAATATATATATTTAATCCTCTTAACAGCTGTATATGTACATATATATGTACCCATATACATAAAATTATTATACTCACTTTAAAGCTATAATTCAACCCAGATAACATGCCCAGAAAGTGATAGATCCAGTGTTAAAACCAGAGGCTCTAGCTTCGTAGTGACACTTTAAAATTCAATGCTTTATGGGTTCCTATAATCTTAGAATGTTTTTCTTTTAAATGGTTGCACATAGAATAAGCTCTAAATCTTGTCCATTTCCAGCATTTTATTGCAGATCTTTTGAGAAGGCAATTATATTGAATCCTTGCTTCATGATGTTTAACTAAGTATTTGCTCTATAGTTTCTCATTTTTTTTTCTCTAATTTGCAATAGTCAGGTAAAAGAAAATATAATTTAGATAAAAAGGATAGAAGTGGAAATATTTATCTCTAAAAGAATGTATAATGAAAGAAACTTTTAGAAGTCTACTCATTTGTTTCCATTTCTACCATAGACAATGATTATAAATTGGGGATATTTCAATGTAATAATGATTAACAGCAAATTTTATGCATAGATGCATGTGAGTGTGTTGGTAGGGGGAGGAATAAATGAAAGCTTTGTGGTTTATAACAGAACAACATATTTACTAAAGCAAAAGAGAAGAATAAGAATTAATTAATAGTTTAAATGGGAAGCCAGAGGACAGTCATTGATGATGCTAACTATTTGCTAGGCTGGAGAAACAGGCAGAGCTATAATTCATAGTAAGTGTGGCTGAACCTAGTTATTACCTATCCAATATCATAGTTGTTAACTACCCAATATCCATTTACCCAATACCTATTAAGAAAGAATATGTTCTTTTTTACTTTTTTTACTATTAGAAACTCAATTTTATTTTATTTTATTTAATTATACTCAGAAACATAACATGTGGATATTGAACAAAACTGAGGTTCTATTAGTTAAGAGAAAGGACAAGGTATTTATTGAATGTTTAACATTTCTGTCACTGTAAGTTTACACCAGAATTAAAACTAAAGAATGTAAGACAGTAGTCTGTGTATCTGTAAGGTACTAAAGTGTGAAAAGAACTATGAATTGTTTTCTATGATAATATTGTTGATGGTAATATTAATATGTCAGGCAACTGGGGTTTTTGTGGTGGAGAAAAAAGAGAAATAGGTATAAGACAGCTGACATTATGTAATAACCTGGTAGGACTGAATTTGAATGGGAAATACAGGTACAGGGTGTACGTGAACTCATGATGGTTTTATCTTGAAAAAATACAGATATCCTAATTGTTCACTGAAAAAGTCTAGAAATAAAGACCATTCAATAATAATAAGCATCTTTAGTCCTCAGATCATGGTATCTAATTATCGTCATACACAAAAGGAAACCAGAGGTTCACAAGAAGCACCTGATTGTAGGTCTAGGGCAGCAAATACACAAGATGACCCTGGGATCAGTTTTCATAGGAAACTACAAAAAGATCACTGAGGATGTTTCAAAAAGACTTATTAGCTAACTGAAAAGCCTCTCATTGGATAAAGTTAAGTAAAAGTTTACTATTTAAAATTAAATAGGAAGAATACAGGAGATACTTAGGGCAGTGAAAATACTGTATTTGGTAGAATAATGGTGAATACAGGTATTATACATTTGTCCAAATGTCTACAATATATAACAGTGAGCTCTGCTGTGAACTAGGGACTCTAGATGATAACGACGTCATGTCAGCATCGGTTCATCAATTGTAACAAATGTACTACTATTGTGGTTGACAATGGGAGCGGCTCCGCACATGTAGCAGCTAAGGGTATATGGGAAATATGTGTCCCTTCCTGTTAATTTTCCAATGAATATAAAACTACTCACTAAGAAAAACTTTTTTAAAAAAAGTAACTGCAGTGGAATAAAGCAGATTAAATCTATGAATCATTAACATACTAAACACAAAAGGAAACTAAAAAACCAAAATTGGTCATTTTCACGGAACTTTAAGTCAGAAGTTGAGAACTATGACCCCTGGATCTAAACTGTACCAAAGTCTAATTTTGTAAATAAAATCATATTGAAACAGCACACGCATTTGTTTACATATTGTCCAGGGCTACACTCTCTTTATAACAGCAGAATTGAGTACTTGTGACAGAAAACATACAGATTGCAAAACCTAAAATATTTACTATCTGGTCCTTTGCAAGGTAGGTTTGTACATCCATTTTGCAAGTAGTCAAGTCATTATTTTGAAGACTAATAAATAAGAGGAAAGAATTATTTTTTCTGCCTTTCATTTCTAAATAGCAACTCAAACTCAGCAAATGTTGGTGCGGGGATATATGCTTTAGAGATGTATTCTAGCTTACGAATAAAAATGAATAAAATCAAAATGTCACCATTTTTTCTACTTCTAATAAAATAATGAGTCAGGGCTAACACTATGGAAAAGAGGCAACCAGACATTTGAGCTTTCCAATAGGATGTAAAGTATTATCTATGTTGTAGTTTTACAAAACAACAACAACAACAACAATCTTAAATTTGATCAAAATTCTAAATATAACTGCCGACTTACAAGAAAAGCCTGTTAGAAAAGGAACATTTGAAGCCACACCAACTGAACTCAATCAGTGATATTGAGAGTATAGAAAACTGTAGAAAAATAATCTACTCTAAAACAACTAGGGCATAATACAGGATGGGAACATGAAACTGGCTGTGTTAAAAAAAGAGAATTTTTTTTTGTTTTTGTATTGTTTTGAAGATACATGCTAAAATATGCATGGATAAAAGAAAATGATGTCTGCTATTTGCTTCAAAATGACTCAGGGAAGAGATAAAAAGGAAAGAGGTATTAATAAAGCAATATTGATGCTTGTTGGGGTGGGATAATTACATTTACTTGATGATTTTTTTATATTATTTTCTCCATTTGAAATTTTCTACAATTAAAAGTTTAAAAAAAGAGAATAGGGCACCTGGTTGGCTCAGTTGGCTAAGCGTTTGCCATCGGCCCAGGGAGCAAGTCTTGCCTTGGGCTCCCTGCTCAGCGGGAAGTCTGCTTCTCCTTCTACCCCTCTGCCCTGTTTGTGATCTTTCTCTCTCATGCTTATTCTCTCTCTCAAATGAATAAATAAAATCTTAAAAAAAAGAGAGAGAGAGAATAGGAAGAAATTAAGTCAAGCTGGGGACCCTATAGATAGGAACTTATTGAAGAAATGGTCAACATTTTGCATGATGTCTCTATAGAACATAGAATTTATTATGGACTGAGGGTGGAATCAACAACAAAAAGAAAACTGGCCAACATGCCTGTGAGGGGGTGAAAAGACTTATTTACAAATGTAACATAGCCAAGTTATATTCAGCATCAGTTCCAAATATCTGTCATTTACCCTATCCATCTGTTTAGTTTTTACATCCAGTATTCTTCACATTAGAATAATGCACTTTTTCCTACTGTAAAAAGTGGTTGATACATGATTATAAATTGACTCAGTGTGGATGACAGAGTAGCTTGTAGAAATGGTGGCCTGGATTAATTAGTAATTATATTAACTAATACTATCAAAAGGCCAAAATATCGTTGCCTGAAATAATACAACGATTTATTTTTCTCTCATGCAATTCAAAGGTGGATAGGCTAAAGATGGTATGGTTTCTCCATATTATTACTAAAGTCCCAAACTCCCTGATCTTTCTGACCCAACCATCAACTCCACACACAGCAGGAAGAAGGAGGAATATTTAATAGCAGAAAGCTTTCTCAGCTTATCAGACCAAGGTTTATGAAATTTTCTTGAGGTTCCTGGCAATCATTTCTTATTTCCATTTTTCTGGCCAACCTAATCTCCAAATAGTTGAAAAAAGGGGGCAGGGGGTATGGGCAGTTTATTAGCTCTGAGGATTCCACTTGAATAAATGCAGAAGTTACCTCATTGAAAAAGAAGACAGTGGATATTGAATAGGCATCTAGACTCTGAGCCATGGAACTCCAGACCACACTGTGATGTGAAACTTCCCCTTCTCTTTTGGTTGCTGCCAGCAAATACTATCTAAAATAAAAGAATATAGAACTTTCTATTTGCATAAATTTTCAAGACTCATATTGATACAAGCTACAGGAGATGGAGTCAAAGGTTTTAGAAGTGTAAAGTTGCAGAAGTCCCTGAAATATTTTAATGATACCAGGATATGGGGAAAAATCATTTTTATTCTAAAGAATATGAATTTGATTCAACAATTGAGTCTTAGATGGATTTGACCCCATCATATTGCCTTTGCAGGAAAACTCACCCATGACTTGGAAATGTGTGGAGAAAAAAAAAAAAAGTTATTAGATAGCCTGTCAGTAGAATGTTGTGAGCGTCTGATGGGCCTGGAGGGAATTTGCTAATCCTCCAGGCTGATGCTTTTGAACGTCTTGGCATGACCATGCTATTTAACGATTTTGGAGAGAAAGAATTCAAGTTGTAGAAAACTGATTACAATGCAAATGCTACCTGTCCACAGCAAGGCAAATGATTCCTGTTCTTGGCAATGCAAATGAAATTTGGCAGAGCATATAAACTCCTATAACTCAAATTCTCACTAGAACTGGTTTTGACATCTGATTGAGTTCCTCACTAATTAATGAGTTAAACAAAACCTCTGACAAGTTGTCATTTTATATTTGAATAACACTTACAATTTTACCTTTTTGAAAATCAATCTTTAGCAATTTTGGAGACCCCACTGAGATGTTCAAATGGACTCACTTAATAGATCCCAGTCAAGTGTGTTGCTGGAGAAGAGCAACCAATGAACTGTGTGAACACATCTTCTCTTGGTTCCCAGAGTATATCTGAGTGGGAAAAGAACTTCAACTCTAATGGTTCTATGTTTCTCTAGGACTTCCCTCCCTTTCTATGAAATTTTGTAAATAAGTACAGAGTATTTTTCGAATTATTATTTTCTATGCTTGAACAATTTGAATACTTTGCAGTGAAGATATTTCTGTTTTTTATTTTTCCCCAGGAAGCACATTTAAATACTGTAAGAGTACAAAGTTGACATTTAAAACTGGTTCCATTTACATAACATTTTTGGAGGGACTAGAAACAAACTTCAAAGGAGAAATTTAAATCCTTTTTTGTGTATCACAATATCCAAAAGGATAACCAAACATATCATTAGTTTATCTCTCTATTTTCTCTTAAGGTATATGGTACTTGTTAGCAATTGGAGGAATTACTTCTAATACCAGGTATGAAAAAATGCTGAGGACAATGTTTTTCAGAGTTTATTCTCAATTACACATTCTGGCTGCATTGTATGTGTGGAAATAGAGTTGGGGGTGGTATAAAGAGTTTAATTTTTCTATTTGTGGCTGCATGTTCAGACTAGTAAAAGTCTGATGTGAACCAGTGATTTTAAAGGAAAAAATAAAACTTTAAGAAAACAAACATTGTGGGGCACCTGGGTGGCTCAGTGGTTGAGCATCTGCCTGTAGCTCAGGTCATGATCCTGGGGTCCTGAGATCAAGTCCTGCATCAGGCTCCCCACAGGGAGCCTACTTCTCCCTCTGCTTATGTCTCTGCCTCTTCTCTGTGTCTTTCATGAATAAATAAAATTTAAAAAAAAGAAAACAAACTCTGCAATGAAACCTTTAACAGTAGACAACTTCTGAATATTTCATTTACACTTACTCAAACATCTTAAATCACATTATCATAAGTAATTCATAGATCTTTTCTAAAACATGAAAGAGTTATAAAGCAACTTTTCACATTTGAACAAAATAAGAGAAAATACATTCTTAAAAGTAATGTGCTTTATTTTACCAACAACTTCTTTACAAATACTAAATAAGATTACATATAACTCAGGGCACTATAATAATTTTCTGTTTTTGTCTTCCAAAAAAGAACATTTTGTTGATAATTATACTCTGCCTTTTTTCCTCTTATGTTTAAGTTTTTCACGTTATATTCCTAGTTTACCTAGTGTGAGAACAAAGTTAAGGTACATAGGATGTGCAGGCTATGTTCTGTTTACCTCTCAGATCTATTTTCCACTGTTCCCCCACTGTCCTCTCTGCCTTTGGAGCTGATCTGTGGACCAAAAGAGGGGCTCTTTTGACCTCCCTGATAATTCTAGGGGCATTTAGCCAATGGGATGGCCTAGCTGGAGACTTAAGTCGCAGAGTGATTTTGGGCACTTATTCTCTAGGTCCCATCATACACAGGCAGCTGTGTTAATCAAATGGGGTTGCTTCATTTCAATTGGGCCTTTCTGTGGGATTCGGTCTTTCAAAGTGTGATGACCACTCTTCGCTGTTGTCATTTTCACCCTGAGTGGCAACTACTCTGCTGTTCCTAGTACCATAAGCATATAATAACCTTTGTGGTTTCCTTATGCCCTACTTATACCTTTATATGTAGTTAACTTGTTAAATTATTCTCAAAGTATGTATATTAGAGTGTGTCATCTATTTCCCGCCAAACTTGACAAAGAGACAAACAAAAAGGCACCTCTAATAACAGCCTAAGTATCTGCAGGTAAGGTTTATTCAGTCCAATTCTAGTCAGTAAGTATTTAGTGAGAACTTGTGAAGTAATTAAGTTCTTAAAAATGAGGTGAGGATGTAGGGGTAGAAGGTAGAAAAGCAAAATAGAATCCAGCACATACTTACCAGAGCTTGAAGCAAGATTAAGAAACAAAGAAACATATAAATAAAATTATATACATACTCAGAAGTACTTATCTTTCATTCCCATTATGGCATTACTCTCTAACTATGCTTTTAATTTATCTTCCTCAAAAGGGAAACATAAGATAAGAGGTTTTAAAATAAGACAGCTATAAATTAAGGAGATTTTCAAAATAGTTCCTACTGATAGGTAAATGAATGAGATCATAAGTAAGTGAAACACTAAAAATATTTATAATAAGTTTAGGGAAAACATCATTTCTTCAAAAATTTGTTAATTTAAAAATTTGACATTCATTCTTGATTTTAAAATATTCAATTTTAGAGGATGATAGAAACTAAATGTGATTAAAAACGGCTTACTAGGACTAGTATTGTACTGAATAGTAATACATTTGTAACATTATTTCTACAGTCAGAAACAAGAAATAAACCTATTTCTTCTATTATTTGACATTGTACTAATGTATGTACTAAGATAATAAGGGGGAAATATCATGACTAATATCACATTGAAGTACTCCAAAATATATGTTTTCTTTATATATTATAATATATAATATATAAAGAAAACTTAAACTTACATGGAGGTAAGAAAGCCAATAAAATAGCATAGGCAAAGTAAGAGGCCAGTCACAGAAAAGGAAAGAAATGTGCTCCTTAGCATAAGAAAAGATACAAAATCTCATTTGTAAGAGAAATAAAAACTGAAATTATAATACTATTCCATTTGTAATCCTTATCAGACTGACAAAAACCCAAAAGCTCAATAATCCACAGTATGGCAACATTATGTGCAGAGCCAATGGACTGCCCTGTTGCAAGATGTTGACTGATACTATAGCCCATCTGAATGATTGTTTACTATATAACTCCAGTTGTGTACAACATACATTATTATGGAAGTGTAAAGTGGTGCACAACTACAGAAGGCAACTTTACAGTTTCCAGAAAGATGCAATATGCATGCATCTTTGTACTAGCAATTCTTCTGGACTTCCTTGTTCATACATACTAGAGAATTTGCAAAATAGCTTATGTACAAGTTTTTTATTGTAGCATTATTTCTAATAGCAAAAGGTAAATGTTATTTAAGTAACATATCAGATTTCCTACAAAGACATACTAATCAGCTACAAATAAACGAGTAGAAACTTCTCTTTTTTTTTGATAGGAAAAAATGTCCCTATATATTATTAAGTGAGAAAAAAAAAGCAAAAAAAATGAATGTAGTATGCTACCATTTATGTAAAAAAAGGGGAAGGAGAATATATAATCTGTACCGGCTCATACATACATACACATAGAAAAGGCAGTCATTGACAGAAAGGAAGAGGTAAATAATACTGGTTGACCTGTTGACTGGAGGTGCTAACCAAGCAAATTGGGATCAAGGTGGGAAAGGTGTCAATTAGGGTTGTTATAACAAAATACCAAATATCAAAATATCAACATATCCCAGACTGGTGGCTTAAAAAACAACCACTTATTTCTCATAGTTCTGGAAAGCTCTGGTTTCTTTTTCCCCTTATAAAGGCACCAGTACCATGACAGGGGGCTCTACCTCCATTACCTCATCTAAACCCAATAATGCCCCAAATGCTCCAATTCCAAACACCACCATATTGGGGATTAGGACCTTAACATATGGATTCTGGGGAACACACATTTTCCATTAGCGGAAGAGAATTGTCACTGTACACTCTTTAATAGTGTTTGATGTGTGATATTTGTGTTTATGACCTATTCAAAACTTTAAAATGCATCCTCCAAAAGTAATAGAGATCAGTGGTACCACATCAAGAATCAAAAGCTGAATGAATAGATGACAGAGAATCAAGAATTCAAAGAACAATCATTGACATATCCCATTTTTTTTGTAAATCAGTGTTCCTGTTGTACTTGCTACCTGCTTTTAGCCACCATTCAAAGGGATTAGATTCTGTTTGTGAATAGACATTTCCTCCTTCAAATCTTCATATTCTACAGAAAAACTGGGATTTTTTATTAGGAATATAAATTATCCCAAGATTTGTATTTAAATGATTCCATAAATTATGAAAGATCTGTAATATTGCAAAGATGCAGATATGAAGAAAATGCAAATTTTGAGTGAATTATAAAAGAAAACACTCCCTCAGAAAGTATCATCCTGAAGGTAACAGGCTGTTGTGTTCTCCATGAGCTGGAAACTCCAGATGGCCAAGCATTCTGGAAAGGGTAGGTAGTGATGAGGAGTAGGAAGTGATAGAAAGTGGTATTTTGGGGGATTTGAACTGAGGGAAAGCAGTGAATCATTTGGCCCTGTGGCATTATTTCTGCATATATGAGTGTAAGTGGTTCTGTCTGCCATGAACATGAAGAAAAGACAAAGAAGATTACTTACTTCTAGATTTGCCATATTAGACATGGTTAGTCATGGGGATTTTCCTCTTTTAAAATGAGGAATACATTAGAATAGACATGCCATATGAACCGGAAAGCTCGCAGTGGAAAAAATAAAGTTTAAGAGTAAATGGTTCAAGATAAAATATCTGAGCTGGGAAACAACAGGTATGCTAAGTAAATTATTTCAGAGAAGTGTATTGGAATCACAATCTTCTAGTATTCAAGCAAAAATGTTGAGTTTATAAACATAAAAATCTCCTTAAGCCAACAATTCTGAAATGTGTGAAGTAATTCTCTCCATAGTCATAGACTCTATCATGGGGACTAAGACCTTTGCCAGCAAAATTTCAGGAGACTTTATATATACAATTTTACCACGGATGTCAAACAATATCTTGATTCAAGCTTTACTCAAAGTGCAGATTTTATTAAAATATTAATTAGCCAAGTGTTCTCATTTTGTTGTCAATATCATCCTCCCTCCAACATAAAACAACTTCCAAAGACAGGCAGAGGATAAAGGGCACATAACACTAAGAATAAACCTGTCTGTAGGTGGAATGTTAATTTCTGGTCATAGCAGTATCCTTTCACATTTGCCCTTGAGAATTCTTGCTATTTTACAAGCTTCAGAAAATTCCAGTAAACAAAGAAAATCTAAATTTTTTAAGACATTTCTTCCCCCGGGACCATTTCTCCATGTCTATAAATAAGAGAGTAAGCAAACCTATTTCAAATTTTGTGATTCAATTACAAGCCTTCCTCTATGCTATATTCTGACATGTTTGAAAAAAATGTACACACCCCTGCTGATCGATCTACATTTTTCACTACTGTTACCTTCAAGGGGTCCAAGAGTACTACATTCAGTTTTATCACATTTGCCTTGTCTTTTGACACTCTCCACACCTTTTATTTTTCACTCTTAATTCTATCATTTTGGTCATTATTCAAGTATGCTGTATCTGCATCTTTAATATCCATCCATTACCATAGATGGCTTCTCCAGGCACTGCCTAATTTCATTATTCCATTTACAGAAATATGTCGTTTAAGAATTGTTGAGGTTTCCTGTCTTCCTTTTACCTCCTTTTATTCTCTAATGAAATGCAATAATACTTCACCTCCACTGATAGTTTTCTTATGCAGGGTCATCCATCTGTCTATTACCAAATGTGATGGAATTTTTATCCCCCCTATTCTATATATATTAAGCAGCATTTAACAGTTTATTACACTTTATTTGTTTAACACTTTCTTCATATTTCCTCTAGAATATCACTCCATCTGAACTCTCCTCTTACCTTGTTAGCCTCATTTTCTTCAACTTTATATATCAGAGAAGACCAGGGCTTAGTCTTTGAGCTCTACCTTAGTAAAATCATCCTAAACACCATCTCTTATGTCCATGATTTTATATTCCATCTATTTCTGAGGACTAAAAATAAATCAACAGCCTGAACTTTTATCTAAAACTCAAGACATAAACTTCTTACAATACCATTGAATATCTAATATCTATGATTTTTTTTTAAATTTCAAATGAGAGATATATAAAGTCAATTTATTGGTTTGATACCCCCTCCCAAGTTGTCTCTTGGCTTTTGGCATCTCAGCAAAAAACAACTCCATTCTGCCATTTGCTTAGACACTTCCTCCCCCACTGACTCCCCCTTTCTTCTCACCTTTCTTCTGCCTTCCTACCTTCTTTCCTAGAAAATACAAAATAAAAATGAGACAACACTAGTGGGCACCAGAACTTAAGCCCCAAGAATAAATAGACAATTTTGAGAGGTTGGACTTTCTCTAGTCATTTGGATTTGGGGTTTTGAGTCAATTCCACACAATTCAAGTTCAGTGAAGACCGATTTACATATGAACAGTAGTCATAAAACACTTTGGACTTTTAGGTCCAGTTTTACTCCTGAGATATCCTCTTGTATGCTGCCTTTATTTTTCTTACCAATCACGGAGCTCACCCCACTTCTGTCTGTCTGCAGTTGCTTTCTTCTTTTATCTTTTCTTTATATCTGTACCTTTCCCCTCTGCATTAGAAGTACCCAGAACCTGGTAGATAGATTGAAATAAATTGTACTTTCTGAGAGTCTTTGATAGTGTTTCAAGCTGATGAGGTTATAGAAAATGCCTATGATTATAGGGCCTACATGAAATATCATCCCAGAGATTGTAAACTGATTATTAACCTTGGCCAGACATTGTGCTTCTGGGATTTTGGCACATTGACAAGAAATTAGGCATGGCTTTAAAAAAAAAATCACCACCATTAGAAAGAACTACTATCTTTCTGACGGTAACAAGAAGAAAGACTTCTTTATTATCTGGATGATAAGTATTCTATAGAAGAAAGTCATATTCTACATGGGATTTCTGGCTTTGATTGACATGTTTACTATTTTCTTAAACCATAAATAGGAAATTAAGGTCTCTTTGTTTTCAAGTCCTTTTTAGATTTTTTTCTTTCTTTTTTGTTTTGTTTTGTTTCATGGCAATATGCATAGAAGTTAAGCTCCTGTAGATGACACTAAGTAGGGGTGGGGGTAGGGGTGAACGGGGGTAGGTAACAAGGGTAAGTCTCCAGATTCCTGTACACTGCAGCAAGTTTATAACAAAACCCCCCACTGACAATTTATCAGCCACTTACACAATTGAAGGTTTTACTTTAATAGATTAGTGCTTTGTGGTAAGCCAATCAAAATACAGCTACAGCATACTTTCATTTTCTTCATTCAGATAAGTTTACTAAAAAGATGATGTAATCATTTCAAAGAGACAGAATGTTACCATAATTTCTTCTGCCAAAGAAAGGAATCATTTTGGGAATCACCATTTACCACATGTTCTATGTCACTTCTTGAGAAAGATATAACTTCCTGACAAAGAAATAATTTTTATAGAAGCAACCTTTTCAAATACTCTAAAAGAATTATCTCCATGCCTTATTTTGGGTAATTATACCATCTAAATAATATATCACATTAATACCCAAATCGAATTTAATATGGAAAAATGCTGAACTCTTACAACAAAACAAGAGAATATATAGAGGTTAGTGTTGCTGTTTTATGTCAATTACCAACTGTTCTAAAATAGCACCCATTAAATAATAGTTTATCTTTAAACCTTCTATGGCTGATAGTAGAAAAGAAATTTTGCCACAAAAGTTATCCCATTGATTTGCTAAAAGGAAAATTCAATTTAAGCAAAAGAATGTATTTAAAAGTATAACACCCTTTTTCTGAAATCTGTCTAAAGTAATGCCACTAAAGTAGGCAATATTTAGTACTGAAGAGTCTATATTTAAGCTGTGCCTTTATAAGCAGCTGGCTTAGCTGAGAAGCAATGTATGATTGGGAAAAAGAAGAGTGTATTACAGAAGTATTATTACAGAAAGGCTGAATGGGGATTCATTGTGAAGGACAATGGTAAGAAAAGGTCTTTGCTTAATCAGCTGCATTTGAAGATTAGCTGTATTTCTAATCTCACTGAATTCCTAGCTTTCTTTACAAGTCTGCTTGTTCTTTAGACCATATCTCAAATGCCACAGTTTACTGAATTACTCTTTTTGAAAATATGTTCTCCCTTGCTTGATCTTTCAAGCATATTGAAGGTGCTTCGGGCAAAGCCACCATGTACTGGTTCTTCTGCCTCCAAATGCTTCCTGAAGAAATGCACCAGGTTCCCAGCTGTCTATAAACATTATGGTGCCTAGCAAAGTGTCACTCTGGGCATGTGAGATTAAGATATGTAAATTTAAGTAGAGTCTATTTAAAATGTAAATTTATTTATTTATTTATTTATTTAATGAAATATTATTCCCAATGAGCTTTGGGAATCTCACAATGAATTCCAGATTTTTATAATAAATACTTTAAATTGTTCCTCATGGACTCCTCTCGTGTAAGTTTATCAATTATTAGAAGTATGTTTAATAGGTAAAAACATATCATTTTGCATGTTTTAAAAAGTAGAAAAGTATAATAACTCTTAATTTTTAGTGTTATATAGTACTTGAAGTAGATATAAAATCTTTTTATATCTGTGATTTTTTTCCTAATGCCCAAATCCTTTTATGTGAATTAGCAGTCTTAATAATCAAAAAACCCTAAAATACACATAAAAACAGGTATAATATATGAAGACATATAAGGTTCAGAGAACTTGTAGATGGCTTTCCAAAATTGGCTGGGACATCTAAATAAAGAAAATAGTTTATAGACAACAAAGTCTCTCTATCTACCCATAGGGGCCAACCAAATTGAAGATTAAAGTACACACTGTGAAGCCAATTTCAGAGAAGTAAGTGGAGGCACCAGCCCACCAACTACATCAATTCTCCCAGTTTCAGGACCCAATGTAGACTTAGTCTCACAAGCTGAGCATTGGCCCTGGGATCTAAGTGTCCAGAAAGGCCATCAATAACCCTTCTCAGAGAACAAATTGACTGCCAGGGTTCCCCTTTTAGTCTTTTGTTTCAAAAGATATAATTAAGAATCTCATTAGATCAGAAAGCTCCATGGAATAAGCAAGATATGCATCACAGTATCACCACTCATAGTCTATTCCCTGCTTCACGTTGTCTTCAAATATTTATTTGTCCAAAATTTGTCTAAAGCCAAGAATTGCAGGTTTGTTCATCATTCTCTTATTTTTTTCATAACATCCATCTGGAAGGGAGTGCTAAACTGGAACTCTAGAGACCTGTTTGTTGTTTTGTTGCCTCTTTTGTTAATCAGCTCTGTTATTTTGGGCAGTTTATTTTCTCTCCTTTAAATCCACTTATCATACATGTAAAATTAATGATCTGAAATTGATAATCTCTACAATCTCTTCAGTGTCCCTAAATTTTTGAGGTAAGAATAATAAGCAAACGTCAAAATGTAAGGAAAAGTTATAGTAAATGATTCAAGCCATGACACTAAATAATGTCTAATTCAGGGCTTTCCTAAGTGTCAATTTGGAAAGTAAGTTTAAGCATCCAATTTTAGGAGCCTAATGTAATTTGAGTAAAACAACAGAGCCATTGATCAAAGACCATTACTAAATTAGCTTGTTCTTAACTTCCAGCATAGCATTCTACTAAACTATACACTTAATAACAATACACTTAAAAACATGTTTCTGAAAAGAGTTCTTGGGTAATTTGGTTACAAACCACATTTTAAAACATACAGCTCAAAAAAAAAAAATAAAAAATAAAAAAAACATACAGCTCAACATTCCTTAACATATATGGTATGCTTCAGCCCTGCTAGCCTATTACTGCTATACACAGACAGGGGGAGGGGGGGTGCATCACTTTCCTTTTGTGATCCCCCTTCATCTGCTGAAGAGTTCTCTACTAACCACACTCCCTAAAACGACCCCTCAGGCATTAATGCAAATCTCACTCACCACAGAAGGATTGCTACAACCACAAGTAGTTTTACTCTTTCCACCCAATCATCTTAATGACTGAATAAGAAGACTACATGTATATGTATTTTATGTGTGTGTGTGTGTACCAGAGAAAACAGAATGTTATACCTAATTTGAAAAAAATATATACAGAATATTTTCTTATTTTTCTGTTGGTGACACTTCCCCCTATACACATTGTTTAAAAAATAGTTCAAGTAATTTTTTTTAGTTTAAGTAATTTTTAAGTTAATCTTATTTTTGTCCCAAATCTTAATTTAAAATTGACTAAATAATATATGAATGGATGCTTTTTCTAGAATAAAATCAAATATGGGAGGTACAATATGAACCCACATCTGCACCAAACTTTTGTACTCATCCCCCATCCATGTTAGGTGTCATGATGGTCCTTTGAAAGGTAATTATAAAATACAGCTTTGAATGCTTCCTTCTGGACTGTAGCCACACATTTATGATGCCTGTCTGTGGGGGTGTTGAGTACAGAATTCTCACTTCACAGAAATAAGAGGATGTAAGAATTTTATGGAAAAAAAGAAAACCTTAGGAAAGATTGAAGATAAAAGGGAATACAAAACAGCTTTATACACATTAATTAATTGAATCCTCATGACAGCCCTGTGAGGCACATATTATTATTCTCAGTAACCACAAGAGTCAAATGAAATTCAGGCTAGGAGACATCCTCCAGGTACATTATTAGCAAAATGTAGAGCTGGAATTCAACCAAATTCTATTTTATTCTAATACTTCAAACTTAGCTATGACACGATGCTACTTCTCAGTGTCTTTTGCTGCAGAGTCATTGATGTTTGTTTGTTTGTTTGTTTGACAACAGGCAGCTTCTTCTGGATACACATGTATACACACACATACATATGCTATATACATGCATACTTATATACACTTACATCTGTAAGCACACACGTATGAATCTTAATATACATAGAAAATTAAAATTATATCTTTACAGAGATAAAGATAAATAACCATAATTAATTACTTCTTGAGGATATCCATTAAAACAATCTCTAAGGAAAGAGTTTTCTTTTCAATATGTCAAGATTCATCTAGTACAAACAAATTAGATAATATCTATATTTATGAATAATTTTTGGCACAATAAGTGATGCACTTGACTATGGTATATTATTGTAGGGTGAGTGTAGACGATGCATTCAAATCCTCATTATTTCAGTATTTTGGTATTTTCAGAGTTTTGAGTATTTGGGGAGAAACTTTTTTTTTTAAGATTATATTTATTCATTCATGAAAGACACAGAGACATAGGCAGAGGGAGAAGCAGGCTCCCTGCAGGGAGCCCAAAGTTGGACTCCATCCCAGGATTCCAGGATCATGACCTGAGCCCAGTGCAGATGCTCAACCACTGAGCCATCCAGGGGCCCTAGGAAGAAACTTTCAGTTGCAGTTGTTAATAAGTACTACCGGGTACTTTCTTAAGAAGGCAAAAAACAAGCTGATTTTAGCATGTTTCCAGTCATAATTCTGATCATTCACATTCATGATCTCCTTTTGGCCAATCTTTTTCTGGCCCTTTTCAGGTCTAGCAGACCAGCATTCAAGCCATTCCTTGGCACTGTCTTGGTATAGAGATATTCCTTAATGAAAGGCAGTAGCTAACCTTTTAGAGATAGAAACTGGATCTCTCTCACCGAGCTTGAGCCTACAGCGTACAGCTAAGAAGGAAAAATCCTGTCTTTTTCAAGTTTATAGTTCCAGAGTCCCTTTCACATGGCCTTCAAATCTATTAACAAGCAGAACACATCACCATTTGATTAGCTCCTCTATGTTTCTCAATGAAACAGCCATTTATCATGTGTGAGCCTATCTGTATGGTTTCAGTAATGTTCCAGATTTTGTGAAAATGAGATTTTCATACTACTAAGAGAAAGGACAAACATGACTATTTAGGACAGTTGACTTAAAAATATACACTTTCATTAATTTAATCAAAGATGTTTCTTCCACCTAATACATACATTAATGGTCCTGACAGCAAGGGAAACAGGATGGAAACAAGAAAGTCAGAAGAAAAGAATATTCCAGAAAAATGTGATATATAATATGAATTTAAAGATAATTTAAACATATCTAAAATATACTCACACAATGTTGTCCTACATAGTTTCAAGAATTATTAGAAACTCCAAATAATTTACATCTGATAAATAAAATTCAATAAGATACTAGAATACTTAGAAACACACTACTTATGTGATTAATAAAAACTTTGAGTTATCATCATTATCATTTTTACTTCACAATTATTTGCTGCTGACAGAAAACAGTAAGAGTTATCTTAGCTGTGGTAATCAAAACAGTATGGTACTGGCACAACAATACACACATAGATCAATGGAACAAAATAGAGAGCCCAGAAATAAATCCACATTTATATGGTCAATTAATCTGTGACAAAGGAGCCAAGAATATGCAATGGGGAAAAGACGGTTTATTAAATAAACAGTGTTTGGAAAAGTGAACAGTTACATGCAAAACAAAGAAACTTGACCACTGTTTCACACCATACACAAAAATTAACTCAAAATGCATTAAAGACCTCAAAATAAAGACCTGAAACCATAAAACTCCTAAAAGAAAAGAGACAGTAAACTCATGGATATGGGCCTTAACAATATTTTTCTATCTATATCTCCCCAGGCAAGAAAAACAAAAGCAAAAATAAATAATTGGGACTACACCAAACTATAAAGCTTTTCAACATCAATGAAATGAAAAGGCAAGCTACTGAATGGAAGAAAATATTTGCAAATTATATATTTGATAGGAGATTAATGTGCAAAATATATAAATAACTCCTACAACTCAACATCAAAAAAAAAAAAAAAACAAAACAAATAATCTGGTTAAAAATGTGCTGGGGACCTGAATAGACATTTTTCCAAAGAATACATACAGATGGCACCGGCCACATGAAAAGAGGCTCAATATCATTAATCATAAGGGAAATGCAAATTAAAACCACAATGGGATATCACCTCACATCTGTCATAATGGCTAGTGACAAAAAGACAAGACCCAAGTCTTGGAGAGGATGTAGAGAAATAGGAACTCTCATGCACTGTTGGTAGGAATGTAAATTGATACAACCACTATAGAAAATAGTATAGGAGTTCCTCCAAAAACCAAAAATGGAAATACAATACAATCCAGTAATTCCACTTCTGGGTAATTACTCAAAGAAAATAAAAACAGTAGTTTGAAAAAAAATATCTATGTATATATGCACCCCTATGTTTATTGAAGGATTATTTACAATAGCCAAATTCCGAAAGTAATCTAAGTGTCCCTCGACAGATTAATGGTTAAAGAAGATGTGGTGTTTATAAACAGTGGAATATTATTCAGCCATAAAAAGAATGAAATTGGGGCAGCCCGGGTGGCTCAGTGGTTTAGTGCTGCCTTCAGCCCAGGGCCTGATCTTGGGGACCTGGGATTGAGTCCCACGTCGGGCTCCTTGCATGGAGCCTGCTTCTCCCTCTGCCTGTGTCTCTGCCTCTCTCTCTCTTTCTCTCTGTATCTGTCATGAATAAATAAATAAAATCTTTTTTTTTTGAGAATGAAATCTTGCTATTCACAGCAACATGGATGGCATTTTGCTAAGTGAAATAAGTTAGACAGAGAAAGACAAATATTATATGATTTCACTTATATGTGGAATATAAAAAAACAAGATAAAGGAACAATAAAAAAAAAAAAAAACCTCAACCAATAATAATTGTAACAACCGAAATGGACTCAAATACAGAAAGCAAACTGGTAATTGCTAGAGAGGAGAGGGGTTGGGGACCAGGAGAAATAAGTGAAGGGGATTAAGAGGAACAAACTTCCAGTTATAAAATAACTAAGTCACAAGGAAGAAAAGTATGCTACAGGGAATATAGCCCATAGAATTATAATAAAAAGAGTTCTTTTACTGATTAAATGTGTCATACGTATCTCTGATGATTGGGTACACTTACACAAACTATGTGATAAAAACCATTTCAGAGTCTTACTGGATAAAAAACTCAGAGTTCAAAATACAATATATGATTTCTCATAACTAATATACTTTATGCTTAACCTCCTTCTTTTGTGAAATATTTAGTAGATTATGTCTTATTCACTTTCTTCTTTGAAAAGCCCACAATCTTTCATTTGGATAAGGTCTTAGGAAAATGTCCAGAAGGAACAAAGGCATAACATATCAAATGAAGTCCTCCAGGCAATGTATAATTCATGTCAAAAGGCAGAGATTTATTTTAAAAATTCACAGATTTGTTGGTTCAAAATGATATTTTTCTCTTTAGTTCAGTGAACCTAAGAATTAGTCCAAAAACAATTTAGCACCTTTCTCATCTGTTTCTAATCACAAAGTTCCAGAACTAAAAATACTTGATATTTTGCATACACATCTATAGTCTCTGGAATACGTGTACATTCTCTCTCAGCTAGAACGCTTTCCTCACCTGAATACATGAACAGATGCACTTTATAAAGAAATATAAGCACATGCAAATGTGTGCTTCCTGCAGTAACTCACTTGCCCTCTTTTATTTCACTTCTACATATGCCTAAATGTAGTAAACAAAACGTTTTAGAAAATATAACTAACAATAACCTATAGGTAGGCTTGTAATTCTCCAATTGTTTGGTCACATTTGGTCACATTTGGTTCCAGGACTTCTTTGATATGACCATACAATTAATTAACTAAGAATCACTGGCACATGCTCTTCACCATTGGAATAATTTGGAGCATGAAAAAACAAAAACTAAAACATAGAGGATATGCATGGCTTATTATTTTATGGTAGAGCTGGGCAGACCACTATGTCACTTGGCTCACATTTTAAGTACCTTTTACCATAAATAAAAATTAAAAAAAAAAAAAAAAAAAAAAGGGATCCCTGGGTGGCGCAGCGGTTTGGCGCCTGCCTTTGGCCCAGGGCGCGATCCTGGAGACCCAGGATCGAATCCCACGTCGGGCTCCCGGTGCATGGAGCCTGCTTCTCCCTCTGCCTGTGTCTCTGCCTCTCTCTCTCTTTCTCTCTCTATGTGACTATTATGAATAAATAAAAATTTAAGTACCTTTTACCCATCCATTCACTAACTTCACTCTCTGAAATGATGCTTCTCCTGGTCACTTAATATTTAGAGTTGCCACTCTCCCAGTCCATTCCCTGTACTTCGCTTTTCTTTTTCTTTTTGCCCTTGCACTCACCAACATTCTGATATCCCGTTGGAGCAAAGCTCTCTCTGGTACCTTGATGAATCCCAGCATCTAGAACAGTGCCTGGCAGTATAGCCGCTTGTCATTAGGTTTTGTTGACTCTTTCTTTTGAGAAAGCTGAGGTCGAGAAAGGCTGGCTCATTTACCCAGGGTTGTACAACTGGGAAGAGGCTACCGGGTTCCAAAATCTCAGCACTTACACGAGAGCATTTACTTGTGAAGATAGCATTCACTAGCTTAAGCAGCCTGGAGTTCCCCTGCACAGACTCCCCAGTGAGGTAAACTCAATTTTGCATAGTCATGGCACAATATTAAGAGCAGACTAACTACAAGAGTGAGTGCTACCTTTGAGGAAAATCAATTCTGGCTAAGTTTATTTTTTAAGAAGATAAACTGAGGTAAGTGTTCTTTGAGGTCTATTAGTTGGTGTCCCTGACATATTTTGCAACTGACACACAGAGTGAGGGGTGGCCGAGTGAGGACACAGTGAGGAGGCAGCTGTCTGCAAGCCAAAGAGAGTCCCTTACGAGAAACCAAATCTGTTGATACATGGAACTTGGACTTCCAGCCTCCAAAACTTTAGGGGAAAAAAAAAATCTGTTGTTTAAGCCACACGGTCTACAGCATTTTGTAATGGCAACCTAGCAAGCTATCATGAAATAAAGCAAATCATAATTTTACTCAGAAAAGAAATGCAGAGAGAAAGTTTTCTTACTTGGAAATGTGTGTATGTATGTCAGTAGACAAAATTTTTAAAAAAAATTTAGAAAGCAGCAAATTAATTACCACATTAATGTGTATTGTGAAAAGAAGGAGGGAGAGGTACATGAAAAAATGCTTCCAGAAAGAGAGAATTCTGTATGGTTCAGAGAATTTTTTTTGCACAAAGACCTCCAGAATTGAAGTCCTGTTTCTTCTTCTTTAGGATCACGGTGCTATTGTTTATTTCAAACCTACTATTGAAATACAGGAATGCTTAATGGCACAGGGATTGGAGAAAGAAGCCACAGCCAAAAATAGTTCAATGGGTTCAAAACATTAGTTCACTCTCAAAGCAAATACATGTAGCAGATTGTGTGTGTGCATTAAAGTATTTAGAATTTAGACCAACAAAAGACTTTTGTGGAGGAAGTCTATTTTATCACCGGCCTAGTTTAAAATTGCCAGTGCACTGTGATGATAAAAAAGTCCAACTTTTAATTGATATTAATGTGACTTTTTAACAAAATTGTCTATAGACAGTGCAGCCTTTTCTTTTTTTTAGACAGTGCAGCCTTAATTGCTGAATTGCTTCCCCCACAGCCCAACTACCTTTTATTTTTAACCGTACCTGAATGTTTTTCCCTCAACAGGAAATTTTCCTATTTTCTATTCTGATATATCTGAATAGTTTTCAAGTAAAACTTGTTTTGTTTGTCAGGGGCACCAGGAGGCGCAGTTGGTTAAGGATCTGACTCTTAGTTTCAGCTCAGGTCATGATCTCAGAGTGGTGAGATTGAGCCCTGAGGGGGGCCAGGGGTGGGGGGGGGGTGTTCCTGCAGCAGGGAATATGCTTGGGATTCTCTCTCTCTCCCTCCCTCTGCCCCTCCCCCATCTCTAAAATAAGTAAATAAACCTCAAGAAAAAACCTTGCTTTGTCTACATAGCATGTCATGGTTTTTACCAGCATAAAACAAGGAGGCAGTGGCTTAAATAGTGACAGAATGAATGACCCCTTTTGGTCATATCAAGGTGGCCTGTTTTTCATGGAGATATTTTTTACCCAAATAATTTTGAAAACTCCTAGGCATTGACACAGTGCTGTTTGGACATGGCTGATGCTGACTTGGGAGAAATGTCCTGTGTACAGAACCCTGTTTGAAACTCTCCTTCCAAGTTGCAAGGCAGGTAGGCGTGGCTGTTGCCTTCCTGTCCATGTAGGAGATTCTCAGATGCCCACGTGTCTTTCCTCTTCCTGTTGATAGGTCTCCTCAGAAATCACTTTGAAATAACAGAGAGAATGCTTTATTTTGTGTAATGCTCAGCCAAAGGGTTGAGGGATTGCGAAGACTAAGAACAAAGCTTCACTGACGCTAAAATGCTACAGTCCTTTGTATTTATTAGTTGACAAATACTAACATGCCTTAACTTAATATAATATGTAATATTTGTCACAGCATATGAGACAGGTAGTACCTCTGCTTCCACTGTACAAACTGAAGCACGCAGGTGTAGGTGAGTTGCTCAAGGTACACAGTTAATAGGTGCTGAACTGGAATCTGCAACCAAGCCACCTGTCTGCAGACCTTTTGCTCTTAGCTTCTAAGCTGTACAACTTTTCACAGCCTCTTCCCCCCAACACAACCACATGTTTCTCCAACAGTTGAGTTGAGATAGTTTCCGGAATCATGCACAAATTCCCTCAATATTTTCAACCATTTCTTTCTTGGTGCTGAGTGCAGCTCAGTGATTCCCCAATTCCCATCTGCTACAACCTGCCCTCTTCTTTGGAGACACTTCTGTACTCTGTGTCCTCTTTTGCCATCTGGTCTCCACTATGGTCAGCCATGCTCGTCAAGTGTAGTAGCTGCCAGAATAGAGAAGGACCAACAATTATGGGATTGCATGGGAATCTGGGTGGATAAGTCCCCAGAATTTAGTTAGATATTTTGAAAAATGTCTAAGGTAGGGAAAGTTACCAGATGTCTTTGGGAGATCAAAATGTCATTGTGAGTCATTTAAATCTAAGGCAAAAAAATGTTCAAATCAAATGTTGAATATCTTCAAGATTCATTTATTCCTTTGATGTTCCCAACAACACCAAAAGTACTCTTTTCTCCCTGCCTGACACTGCTGATACTAATCTGCCATCACATAACATTTTCTAGTCTGGGGCACCTGGGTGGCTCAGTCAGTTGAGCATCTGCCTTCGGCTTAGGTCATGATCTCAGGGTCCTGGGATCGAACCCCACATGGAGCTCCCTGCTCAGCTGGGAGTCTATTTCTCCTCTGCCTCTGCCCCTTCCTCCCACCTCATGTGCACTCACATTCTCTCTCTGTCTCAAATAAATAAATAAATAAATAATCTTTAAAAAAATATTTTCTAGTCTCTTGATGGATCAATTTAAATATACTCTATTTTTCTCTTGTCTTTCATTCTGGAAATAAAAGAAAAAAACTTTCTTTTTCTCTTTCAGTAGGAGAATAAAAAAAAGAAAAATACTGAAAGCCTAGGACAGCCTAGTTCATAAGGAAAAGAAGAAACATGAGAAAATATCTAAGGAATGAGAAGTGATGTCATTCTCCCTCGACCAAAAGAAACACTTTAAGTAGAAAGAGGTGTCCTGGTATCAAATGCCCATCACTGCAAAATAATGAAGAGATTTAAAAGTACTTGTGATCAAAACAGGTATACAGAAATGGCTTTAGGTCCTTACAATTACAGCAGGGAGGAGTTCAGCATGAAATTTTAGTTTCCTTTTCCTATTATGAAATTTCTGTTATGCTTGTTTAAAAATGTATTTTATTAACATATAGACAGACTGAGTAGTTTCATGTAGGGTAATTGAATAAATCTTTTAAAAATATTTTTTAATTTTTTGAGATATCACAAGGCATTAGATTGCTAAATCAGACTCACAAGAGCCAGAGATCTTAACCAGTTCCAAATTCTATTAATTATGCAAAGGATACTGGTAATGACAAGGCTCGGGCAAAGGATGGAGGCATCTGAGATCATCTACAAAGCTCCATGTCCCTTCTTTCCTACAATAAGATGGGCTATGTTTCAAATTTAACCTCTGAGGTTGTAAGTGACAAACAGAGAGTGAAAAATACTTGGAAGGATATTGGTATTGTGATTGTTAGTTTTCTATGTCACCTTGGCTGGGTCACTGAGGGGGTCCCAGACGTTTGGTGAAACATTGTTCTGGGTGTATCTGTGAGGGTGTTTATGGATGAGACAACATACATTTATTTATTTATTTTAAAGATTTTATTTATTCATAAGAGACACAGAGAGAGAGGGAGAGAGAGAGAGGCAGAGACACAGGCAGAAGGAGAAGCAGACTCCATGCAAGGAGCCTGATGTGGGACTCGATCCCGGAATCCCAGGATCACACCCTGAGCCAAAGGCAGATGCTCAACTGCTGAGCCACCCAGGCATCCTCGGATGAGACAACTTTTAAATCCATATACTGAGTAAGTAGATAGCCCTCCCTAATGTTGGTAGGCCTCATACAATTAGTGAAAGGCCTGAATAGAACAAAACTGATGCTCCCACTAATAAGAGGGAATTCCTCTTATTTGACCAACTTTGAGCTTGGATGTTATTTTTCCTGAGTTCAATGTCATATTAGATGATTGGTTTTCTTGGTTCTTGGATCTTTGGAGCAGAACTATATCATTAGTTTCGGGTCTCTACCAACTGCAGATCTTGGGACTTCATAGCCACTATAATTACATGAGTCAATTCCTTATAAAAAATATATATGTTTATGCTTATAATATATTCGTTCTTTTTTCTGTCCACCTTCTTCCTAACAGAAAAAGTACTTTTCCTTTTATTCTCAGAATGCAAGAGAAGAGAAAATGAAACAAATATATTTCATAAATTGTATGTGTATATATAAATTACATAGATAAATAAATTATATAATTTTCACATCAAAAAAAAGAACATCTCTCTTTTGTACCCCAATTATTGCATACCTTATGTGATATTTTCTGGTGAGCATGGCCATGAATCCATACATTTGAAGCTTATTTACTGGGTATACCCAGCCAAAAAATTTTTGCTAGTAAGACTTCTCCATTGCTTCAACTATCATTTTCACCATAAATACCATTATTGTGTTTACCATGAAGTCTGGCATCCATGTTCAAAAGGGGATTTGATGGGATCATCTCTTTATTTCTGGTTGTGTCTGTTAAAGGAAAGGAATAGTCGCAAGACCTCAGCTAACCTTGCCTTCTCATTCTTTTATTACACTGGAAAGAGATGTATTTGTTACAAATGGCACTTAGATCACACAGGAGTGCCACAACTGGTCATACTTTCAACATAGTCTTTTCTAATTTAGAAAGAATGCATAGCTTAGCCTTCTGAAGTCATGATCCAATTAATTCTTTTTTTTTATGAGTAGATTTGTAAAGTTTAGTAATCTTAAGGTATGCATATGTGTCGGTTTTATATATAAATTAAAATACACAATCTCATATAATATAGATTTGTTTATTGAAGTATAATTGTCAATTACTATGTATAATATAGTTTTATTAAAGTATAATTGGAAAAAAATTAAGTATAATTGGCAGATAATATCTTATGATTTCAGATTTACATTATGGTGATTTCAATGTTTTTATACATTACAAAATGATCCATCTGGTAAGCCTAGTTACGAAATGTCATATTACAAAGTTATATTATTGACTGTATTCTCTGTCCTGTACATTACATCCTCATGGCTTTTTTTTCTCATGACTTATTTTATTTTTTTGACTTATTTTATAATTGGAAGTCTGAACTTCTTAATTCTTCAGGTTCCACCAGTATGCAGACTCTGATTAGTTGGAGAAAACAACCATCAAGGTACTTGATGGTTGAACTGTTCATAAAATAATGGTTCTATATGTGGTTGCAGAAAAGTAAAGTACAAAAATAAGAGACATCAGATAAGGGTCCTAAAGACACCAAAAAAGTGCTGAAGATCTAATGGGGCATCTTTCCTTGAGGATATTTCTTGTACTATTAATTCATATGTTGTACACATGAGAGCTGTGTATCTGAATAAAGACAAATAAAAGCATGGCCACAGAAGTGTTTTAGCTTGCTCTCTGGGTCACCAAGGCAGGAAAAATCTACATTATATGATAAACCAATGCACAATATCTTTTCTCCAAAACAATACACACACTGTCCTGACACAGACGCACGCACACACACACACTTTCCCATGTTAATATAAGTTATTAAACAGAACTACTGCTCCCTACAGAGTGTGTAGGGAATAAAGTTTTCCAGCTTTCTCCAATATGGTTTAATTATGTAAACTCTCACCAAATGTTTTACTATCAGATGTCAAATCTCTTGGCATCATAAGAAACAGAATCCCACGTGTCAGTTTTGGCAGGCCGTTAGTGGGCAAGACATGTATGGAAAGCAAAAAATTCTTTGCAAAAAGGGTAGATCTTTTAGGACTCGCAGATTTCAGTTAGTTATTTTCTAACTTCAAATTCTTGTTTATATTGTGAAAGAAACAGATGGTCTGTTCTTAAGGGCTATGCAATACCTTTTCTGATGGGGATGTACACATTAAAATGATAGAAATTTGAAGAAATAAAAGGTTCTGGCTGGGTGTAAAACATTTTAAATGCTTTAATTTTGAAAATTTTTGTTTTGTTTTTACAAAACATTGATTTAAACAAAAGATTCCTTCATATAAAATGTCAATACACGAAATATATTAATAAGTTCTTGACATAGAACTTTATTTTATGAAGTTCTTTATATACCAGAATTCATATGAGTAAGTTTATGCAAAATGTACATTTATCTTTTTTTAAAAAAGATTTTATTTATTTATTCATGAGAGACACACAGAGAGAGGCAGAGGGAGAAGCAGGCTCCCTGTGGGGAGCCTGATGCAGAACTCAATCCCAGGACCCGGGGATAATGACCTGAGCCAAAGACAGATGTTCAACCACTGAGCCACCCAGGTGCCCCACAAAATGTACATTTCTAATGCTTCTTAAATTAATATTAGAAAACATCTACTTTTGACAAAGACATACACTTCTTTGAATGTACACTTTTTTGAGCTGTTTGTTCTCTTTGAAATAGAGAGTAAAATTTTAATCATTTTAATATCAGTCTATATTTAACAACACAAGACACTGAGTTCCATTTATTATCAGGACATTAGTGGATACAGCACAAACTTTGAATGGAATCATATTTGATCATCAGCCCCAAAACATTCTTTCTCTAATCTTGGAATATTTGCTTAATTTCTCTAATTCACTCTTTTCTTGTAGCTAAAATAGCCAACTCATATTTTTGACTGGAATAAATATACGAAAGCAACTACTCATTTCCAATCATATATATGGTGCTAATACATACTAATAATTATTTCTATTATTTGTGGCATCTTATTTTAGTGGCTATATATCTACAGACTTTTGAGAAGCAAGCCCCTTATCAGTATATTAATATTTTATACCTCCTTTCCATTTTAAAACCCTAGGTTTGTATGTGAGGACATCTTCTCAAAGCTTCCACTTTTTATCACTTAGCATTTATACCAAGCAAATAATATCAGTTCTATTTAGAATAACAGAATCACATGGATGCTTCACAAGGCAGGGTGAACTTTATTTTAGAAATTAGAAATCCGATACCTCTGTGAATAATGGTTTGTTGAATTCATAACATTGTTAAATACATGTGAAAATTGTGTCCTCAATTTCAACCAAAGACTATGATTCAGAGCATATAAAACAAAGTGCCATATTTTTTATAAAGCTAGTATTACAAAATCTCTTGTTGATTGAAAAACAATTTGAAGGACTGTATCTTCTTACTTATCATAATAGTAATATTACCACTCAAAACAATCCAGTTAACAACATTTTCCTCAAGCACACTGAGAATATTTTCAGTTGGAAAGATCTTTTGAGTAAAATACTCATAATTGAGTTTTTCCTCTCTTATTTGGCATATTCTAGAGAACACAGAAAATGTCAAGTGAATGTATCCATTGTAGCTAATTTATTAATAAATCTGAAATTATTTGTTATTATATATATAATTATATATATAATGTTTTGCTTTAAATATTAATGGAAAAAACCTCTTCCTCCATCAAATAACTTTAGTTGCTTATTTTATAGAAAATATTCATTAGTAAACTCAAAATATTCAGCCTAAGGAACACACTGAAATACTGTCAACTGTAAGTTTGCCAAAAGAACCATTAATTAAGTAAAACAATATACATTATACATAAGTAAATATTTTAACATGTTTTTCTGAAAACAATCAGGTTTTTTTTAAACTCACTAGATCTTTCATGTAGGCATCGTAAAATGATCTCTTTATTGAAAAATATATATAAGGGAAACAATATATAAGGGAAGGAGTACCGGCATCTATGCGATTCTGTTATTAATATCATTAAAATGCAATTGCAAATTTATAATACTAAAGCAACATTTTCTAGTTAATGCCCCAAAGACATAAAGTTCTTCTATAAATTATTTTTAGAAGTTTATTTAATAGTGCTGATAGAGGTTCTTTTTTTTCTGGCATGCTTTGAAGAATAATATAATAACTGGGTTAAGATCTGCATAAATGAATATTATAATTGCTCCATACACTGCAATTACGAGTGAGCAAATACCACAGACTCACCAGATTTCAAACACAAGCAGTTACATATCCTTCATTAAGCTACAGTCTCTTCATTTCATCACAAAAATTACTATCTATTAAGCTTTAATAATAAATAAATGCAACAAAATTGCCTATGGTTCACAGTGCACTAGTAATGCACTGATGATTTTAACACTGAATAAAAACAGAATGGCACAGTCTTCTTACATTTTGGTGATTGGAGCCATTTAGCTTTACATCATGCTAAAAGCATATGGCAGATCCCAATTTTTCCTTAAACATGTATTGCTTTAAAAAATATGTATTGCTTTAACAGAAAGAAGAGAGAAGAAAACATTAAAGAGTAAGAATTGCCAAAATGTTTTTGGTTTGGGTTTTTTTTTTTTTTCAACCCAAATAGATACAAAAAGCTGAACATAATAATTGTAACACAAGATAAATTATATTGATTGTATGTAATAGTTCTATTGTATTCTATGTGATGGCTGTATAAGATTTAACAAACTGGAAGATTTTATTTTTAATGAGTATCAGCCCTATTAACTGTTTATTATGAGCATAATTCAGTATTAGTGACTCAGTCCAAGAAAGGGAAAAACTTAGTAAATAGAGTAAAAGTTACATCTGAAATTAAGGCTATTTTCACATAATTTTAAGACCGAATCTTTTATTATTTTTATTATTTTTAAAGGCTTTATTTATTTATTGAGAGGCACACAGAGAGAGGCAGAGACATAGGCTGAGAGAGAAGCAGGCTTCCTGCAGGGAGCCTAATGTGGGATCCATCCCAGGACCCCAGGATCATGACCTGAGCCAAAGGCAGACGCTCAACCACTGAGCCACCCAAGTGCCCCAAGACCAAATCTTTTAAATGCATCTTTAGTAAAGTGGATCTCCCTGGATGCACATTAGAATCACCCATAGCAGGAAGGGGTGTAAGAGGAGTTTTATAAATATATTCCAGTGTCTAAGTTCTATCTCAATTACATCAGATTTTGAAGGTTAAGCCCAGGTTTCCATTATTTTTTAAAAATTCCAAGGATGCCATAGTGGCTCAGTCAGTTAAGATCTGATTCTTGATTTTGGCTCAGGTCATAATCTCAGGGTTGTGAGATCAAGCCCCATGTCAGGCTCCACACTTAGTCCATAGTCTCCTTAAGATTCTCTCTCCCTCTCCCTCTGCCCTTCACCCTCCCCACTCACCTGTGTGCTTATTCGCTCTCTCTCTCTCAAAAAACAATTCCAAGTAATTCTAAAGTTCTGTAGGAATTAAGAAACCCTTATTAGTGAATATACTCCGTTCTAGGCAAACTTGGTCATGTTTGTAGAAAAGGTTGGAGAGTAAAGATATTATAGACAGTTTACTGTATGCCATAAAATAGCTGTAGCAGAAATTTCAAAAAGAAAAGAAAAACACTCTTAGTTTTTTCTACCAATATATAGTCCCACAGATGAAACATTTGACTACTATGGCAACTAGAACAGATTGTTAAAATAAACGCCACAAAGACAATGAAGGATCCTTTTACTTTCACTTTCTGTATTTGAGTCATTCACACACTTTTTTACATTTGTAGATGTGGGCTGTTATGTAACTAAATTTCTCATAGGACATAAAATAATACATTCTTATCTTAAAACTGAAGCTTAAAGTCCGCTTAATGTAACCCAGTGCTCAATTTATTCTTTTCTCTTTCTTTTCTTCCTTCCTTCCTTTCTTTCTTTCTTTCTTTCTTTCTTTCTTTCTTTCTTTCTTTCTTTCTTTCTTTCTTTCTCTTCTTTCTTTCTTTCTTCTTTCTTTTTTCTCTTTTTCTTTTAATTCTCTGTACATTTAGAGAGACAGAGAGGGAGGAAGGGCAAAGGGAAAGAGATAATTTTTTTTTTAAGAGTTTATTTATTTATTCATCACACACACACACACACACACACACAGAGAGAGAGGTAAAGAGACAGGCAGAGGGAGAAGCAGGCTCCGTGCAGGGTGCCTGACGTGGGACTCAATGCCGGGGCTCCAGGATCATGCCCTGGGCTGAAGGCAGCTCTAAACTGCTGAGCCACCCGGGCTGCCCAGAGAGAGAGAATCTAAAGCAGACTCTGCACTGAACGTGGAGAATGGGGCTTGATCCCATGACCCTGAGATCATGACCTGAGCTGCAATCAAGAGTGGAGTGCTTAGCCAACTGAACTACCCAGGCACCCGTCTTTCTCTCTTGTGAAACAAATGTCTAATTCTAATAATTGTTCATTGTAAAATAACATTTTTTAATATTTTATTTATTTATTTATTCATGAAAGGCACAGAGAGAGAAGTGGAGACACAGGCAGAGGGGGAAGCAGGTTCCTTGAGTGGAACCTGATGTGGGACTCAATCCCAGGACCCTGGGATCAGGACCTGAGCCAAAGGTGGACTCCCAACCTCTGAGCCACCTAGGTGCCTCCATATTATAATAATTTAGTATGAAGAAGAAACTCATGCATAGAAGACCTATTGAGCTCTATGCTCTTATTTAATAAGAGCTTATCATTAAAACACCAAGAATATCTACAATTGGTATGAGTTGAAACATGAGATAAAACCTTGCTTTAATATTTTTATGAGACTAAAGAAAAGCCTCATGAAATAGGTATTTTATAAGATTGAAAGATTCTTTTGACAGCTAGACAAAATACTCTACCACTAGTTAAGGCAAAACCCTTTGCCACTATTTATAGCTCCAAAGAGAAAAAGCTTCCACATGAGGCCACACAGTGGACTGAAACCCAGGCAGGTTACCGGCAAGCTGGAGCCTTGGGTAAGGCAAGCAGAGGAAGGAGGTTGCTAAATTTCATGAAATCCTTGTGGACTGGCTAATTTGAGCAATTACATGGGTTCTGGGGCAATGAGGCTCTCTCTACCCGTCTGGTACCTGGCCCTGGAGAATGGACCTGAATAATGAAGGTTGAGGTACATGCAGAATGGAGGTTGTGAAGAATGGAGCCTGATAAAGGAAATGATGTGGGCAAGGGTTTAGCACACTGCTTGTGAAGGGGATTTGAGAGTTTCTAGCCAGGACTTTGAAACTGAGTTAAGAAATTACTCATAAAATATTATATTAAAATCAATTTTTGGATGTCCTGACATCAGTGTTGAGCTCAATCATTTGGGGTACTTGAGTGACCTAAATAGTAAAGGATACTTTCAGAGAGTAGGGTATGGGTTTCCCTAAACAACAGAGAAAACATTTTATAATGAGAGTAGAAAAGAAGAAACCAGGTAGAAACATGAGAAATCACTGAAGGTTGGCCTGTAACAGGTTCCAGTTTGTTTAGTGTTAACCAGGAGAATGAATCAGTCATGGCAGGGGGCCTCCAGACATATTTGGATTGAATTATGCAAAGTACTAAATGTGTAGGTTATGTCTGTTACGATGACATTAGAAAAAGCTTCCTTGATTAAGTAATAAATAATCAAGTGCTAATCTATTGTCAAAAAAGTACTTTTGTCAGGTTCTCTGGCCTTGATTAAGTAGGTCTACCATTTGTAATACTTCAGAAATATTAAATATACAGTTGGACATCTATAGATTAGCATCAGTGATTTTTGATTTTTGGGTTAGAGCAGTGGTCCTTGTAGCAGTCCCAGTGATACCAAAGTGTAATGAGTCCCAATATATGTACAAGCACAGTAGGTCAGTGACATTTGTTCACAGTGCAGAAAGAACAATTCACATTCATTTATATAAATGGGAACACCAAGAGAGGCCAGAGTGCATCCATATGGTTTGTGTGGCTTGGGAGTAGTGGAAAGACAAGACAGAGGAGATGAGCACCCTTGTTTGTTGAGACATAAAATGCCTATGGTATTATCTTTCGATTGGAAAATTGTACCTCACTTTAGGTAAATGTGAATTATTGGAGGAACTTGTTTTTTGCTGGGTACATGGTGTGGTTGGGGAGTCCTCCATTAGTAGCTATGTGCTGCGTAATGAGGAAGTATGAATGCGCTTGCTACTGACCATGAGGGAATATCCCAGATAAGGGGAGGTGGTAGTTTGGAAGAGGTTTTAATTTCCCAATATATTTTTTTTATTTCCAGGACATATATCAGCTGGATCAATTGTGTGGTATAAGATATATGGAAGCAGGCTGAGGACAAATCCAACAGTTACAGACAGTTAATGCATGTGAAGCTACTGCAGTTAAATGTATGTATATGCTAGAGGTCTGTGGAAATATCCAAGGAGCTAGGGTGATGGGTTTAGATTTTATCTGGCCTGTGGTCTTTCAGAGAGCAAGAGAACGAGGCACTGTGAGGATGAGAGAGACTGAAGTACTCCTAATCTAGTAAAATTACAGCACACCAATTCAGTTTCTAGTCAATAGCTCATTATTCTGACTTTCTGGATAGTGAGGGGGAAATTTCACATGTCCCCACTGGCCTCCTCCTGGGCATCCACCTCCATGTCACCTCTGGAAGGTCAGGATTCACATCTGTAGAGATATCATTGTCAAGGCAGTTTAGGGGTTCAGGAGACCAGGGTGATAATTCTCTATTGTGGGGGAGCCCAATCAGCATGTTGCTCCATAAGGGGGTGCCTGAAATACACAGACAAACTAGATATGACCTCCCAAATAATAATAAACACTAACGCCAAAGAAGCATGGTGTCTGGAAGTTTGGAAACCTGAAGATAGGTTCCTGTCTTTAGAAGAAACCTGAGATAGGTTTCTTCCAAACACAGAAACACATGAGTACCCTCAACCTGAAAAGGTTAAGGTGAGCTATCACTCCAATTACCCTAAGATGGGGCCCCCATCCAGATGACATCTAAATCCCTGGCGTTTAACCAGTTAGCACTGTTCATTTTGAATATTCAGATGCCAAGAAATATGGGTAGGACAAGATGGGGCGACCACCAGCAGACAGCACCAGCTAAAAAGCAAGCTCACCAATAGGCTACAGTTCTATCTCACTGCTGCTTTTGCAGTGATCCGGAACCAATTAGTAAGCCAAGGGCCCTCCCTCCAAGAAGCTCTCCAAGAATCAATAGTCATGCCACGCCGTCCTGCTAACCTCACTAATAAGATTTAAAGATTCTTTTATTGGCAAGACCCAACCTACTGACACTAGACAGATGAAAGGCAGAACTCTGTTTACTTGCAGCTCAAAATAAGAGAAGGCTGCCATACAGGCCGTTCAGGGCCACGGAGAAGATTGCCACCTGAGGCAGGGTGACAGCAACCTGGAGATGACATAAAGCAGCTCATGTAAGGCAAATAAGTTGGGATTAACTCGGTTTTTCAAACCCCTTTGTAGATCAGCTAATTTTATTGACTCCAGGACATGGAGGCTGTTACTAGCTGTTTGGTCCTGGCCTGGGAGTGTGGGAAATGAATGGTGGGAGGGGTTGGTGGGATGGAAACAGTGTCCTGGAGTTCAGGGACCTGATAAGGCAAGTAGCTGGGATGGGGTTTTAATAAATGGTGGGGGAATTGAGGTTTTGGCCGTGACTTCACTACTGTATCAAGGCAGTACTTGTGAAATATGATACTAAAACAGATGTCCTTGATTCCATTATTCCTTCCACTTCAATATATCAGTGAAGGCTTCATTAATACAGATTTGGAGAAATGCAGTATTTTATTCTCTCTTTGATTTTTAAAAAAAAATTGGTTTCTTCTTCCCAGGATTCAGAAAGATCCAGAAAGTAAATAACATGTGAGAAAACAAAAGGATAGTTTTTTCCTACCCTTATTTGTTAAATACCAAAATAATAGAAAATTTGTCTTGTATCAGGAACATTCACCTCACAACATCTCATCATGTAGGCACTCTATTACCTCACATCATCCCAAGAAAAGAGGTGAATGCAGTACAGTAAGATTTTGAGACAGAGAGACCCCATTCACATAACTTTTATTACAGTATATTGTTATAATTGTTCTGTTATTATTAGTTATTGTTGTTAACTTCTTACTGTGCTTAATTTATAAATAATACTTTATCATAAGTATGTATTTATAGGAAAAAACACATTAAATATAGGATTTGGTACTATTTGCAATTTCATGTGTCCACTGAGGGGTCATGGAATGTATTTCCCATTGATAGGGAAGAATGACTATATTATGACATTCTCATATTTATAGGAGGAAACTGTTGTTCAATCATTCATTCATTCAATTATAGAGCCTATTATGTTGCATGCTCACAGCAACATTATTCACAGTGCTGAAAAGGTACAAACAACTCAAATATCTATCAAAGAATAGATACATGTAGTATATACATATAACGAAATATTATCCAGCAGTAAATATACTGAAGTGCTAATATATGTGATAGCTGGATGAGTCTTAAAAATATTATGCTAAATGACAGAAGCTTGATAAAACAACAATAACAATCACCACCATACATAATGTGCAGAAGAGGAAAAGTATAGAGACAGAAAGTGGATTAATGGCGCCTAGAAATGGTGGTCGTAATAGAGGGTGCCTGTAAAAGAGGGTAGAAGTTTCTTTCTGAGGTAATAAAGATGTTCTAAAATTAGATTATGGTGACAGTTGCACAACTCTATAAGTATACCAAAACTCACTGGATTGTTCACTTAAAATAGATGAATTCATGAAATGTAAATTAAAACTCAGTAAAGTTGCTTAAAAATTGTGGTATAGGGGCACCTGAGTGTCTCAGTTGGTTAAACGTCTGCCTTTGGCTCAGTTCATGATCTGAGGGTGGGATTGAGCTCCCACGTCAGGTTCCCTGCTCAGTGGGGAGTCTGCTTCTCCCTCTGCCCCTCCCTCTGCTCATGCTCTCTTTCAAATAAATAAAATCTTAAAAAAAAAAAAAAAAAAATATATATATATATATATATATATATATATATATATATATACATATAAAATAAATAAAAAATTGTGGCCTGAATCCAGAGAAGAGAACTATGCAAAAGACATGATAATTATTGCAGTAGTGGTAAATTATAATATACAATAATAAACCCCCAAAAGGCATGGATACCTACTTCCCTGGAGCTTACAGTCCACTTGGGAAGGCATGTTTTGTATCAAATATTAACATAAATCGGGATCCCTGGGTGGCGCAGTGGTTTGGCGCCTGCCTTTGGCCCAGGGCGCGATCCTGGATATCCCGGATCGAATCCCACGTCGGGCTCCCGGTGCATGGAGCCTGCTTCTCCCTCTGCCTCTCTCTCTCTCTCTCTCTCTCTCTCTTTCTGTGTGACTATCATAAATAAATTAAAAATAAATTTAAAAAAATATTAACATAAATGAATCCAAAATTGCCACTGTGACACAAGACTATGCCAAAGTGCATGGCATCTTTGAAAACCTATGAGAGGGGCTCTGACCCGAGTCAAGGAGATTGACAAACTCAAAAGACATTTATGCTGATATCTAAAAGAGAAAATAACCAGGCTGAAGGGAAAATATGAACATTCCAGGTAGAGGGAGCTGAGTCCTGCGATGGGTATTCACAAGGTCTGTAGGATGGATCAAAGCAGCTGCAGTGCAGAGATTGGAAAGGGCTGCCCCTAGAATGTAAGGTAAGATTTAGATCACAGCCTAAGAAAGATTTATCCTAGAATCAATTCAAAATTATCAGTGTTTTACATGGAAGGAGGTATCATCATTAGATCCATGTTTTACAAAGATCTTCAGAACCGCAATGTAGAAAATTGATTTCAAGGGTGCCAGAGACAGAGAAAGATCATACATTTAGTGATAATGGTCATAGTTCAAGAGAGAAATGCCATAGTACCTTGAACTAGGATGGTAGAAGTAAAGATGGAAGAAGTGACCAGATTTATGATATTTGGGACATTAGAATTAGTGAGTCTTGTTGACTGATGAGATACACATTTGACAGAAGAGAAGTAATTAGAGCTAATCCCTGCTTTCTTGCTCAGGAAGTAGCTTAAGTCATGGTGGCATTTCCAGAGATCTGGAACTGGGGAAGAGGATGAAGTTGGGTGAGGAGATTATAAATTTTCTTTACTGTTTGTTGAATTCGAGGTACCAAAAGATTTTGTTCTCTATGTAGCATCTTTTTTTTTTTTTTAAAGATTTTATTTATTTATTTGATAGAGAAGGAGCCAGAAAGCCCAACCAGGGGGAGCAGCACGCAGAGGGAAAGGGAGATGCAGACACCCTCCACCCCCTGCCGAGCCAGGAGTCCAATGCAAGGCTCCATCCCAGGACCCCAGGATCATGACCTAAACTGAAGGTAGACGCTTAACCAAGTGAACCACCCAGGTGCCTCTCGTGCAGCAACTTGATGTTGAAAACAATTTTGAAAAATTTGAAAATTTTTGAATGAAAGCCTAAATATCCCAGATTTTATTTGTGTTTCTATGACAATTGTGTCAGTACAAGTTAACAAAGTCTCATTAGCACATGTTAATGATTGTGCTTAAAATTTAAAAATAGTAAAGAATTTAAATTTAAATTAATTTAAATTTAATTAATTTTTAAAATTAATTTTAATTAACTTTAATTTTAATTTTTAAATTTAAAGCGTTTTAAAAGGACAGATGACAGCAAACTAAAAACAGAACAGCTAGAGTAATGTACTTTGCCTCTGCGACCTACCAGGCTTTCCTTGCTCTTCCCTACAATCCCCATCTCCTGATCTCTACCTGCCTCACTGTTTTAAGTGTCAAAAAACAAAAGGAAACTCTACTACTTGTTAATTACTTGCGGTTTCCCAGAATACACCATGCTGCTTCTTTTTTTTTTTTTTTTTTTTTTTTTACCATGCTGCTTCTTATCTAAGCACTATTTTTTTTCCATTTTCCCAATTCTCTTCCTAGTTCCTAACTTTACCAGTGTTATTGACTTGTAAGCTCTAAGACAAAGCACAAGCACACACTGCAGAGATGAGGCAGACCGTTCTCATCTATTCTCCCGTCACACATCACGGCTGCTTTTTCACCATATTGCCTTCAGTACACGGTTTTGTAATCATCCGTTTCTATTTCTGTTGGCTTCACTACTTTGTTAGTACCCTGTGTCTTATTCGGGCTTACATTACCAATATTTAGCACAACAGCTGCTATACAGTTGGTATTTACTACAGTCTTCACGTGGAATGTCTAAAATAACATTCTTCTCTACTACCTAATTTTGAAGAGGTTGAAAAACAAAACTAAGATAAGGCCTAACACCAAAATATTACTTCTATTGCCAATGAAATTCAAATCGTCAGGTGCTTATATAAGCAGGCACATGGACCTACTAATGCCAATCTCCTATATTAGGCAAATGTACCCACTGAGTCACAGGAAACACAGGATTGGGGCAAATCACTGTAAACTTCCAGTGGAGAGCTGCTGAGACAAGCCTGCCATTACACTAATTGAACTTCATTCACAGAATGAAAAGACCATGAGTGGGAAGGATCATTCTAATAACAGGGCTCAACGATTGTGTGCTGTATAATTGAAAGCAAATCAGTAATACTCGCCTTGGAAAATGGTGAGGACTTAACAGAGGCAAAGGGAACAAGGTTCCTGGAAAAGAATGATATTAGGATACCATCACTGTTTCATTCCAATAGGTACAATTAATTTAAAATATGTATTAATATATTAAATATTAATTTCCTAAAATGACTTTCATTCCCTACGTAAATTGAATTTCTTCAGTGGTCACTCATGTATGGCAGATGTGACCTTCAGTAGGCTCATGCTTAGAGTAATTATTCAATTTTAAGTTTCACTGTTTTATTTTGTGTGCACCCCACCCAACAAACATCTTTAGTTTCTCTAGATGAATAAGGAATTCCGTTCAAATAAATTTTTACAAAAGCCTAAAATTATGAGCCACAGCAAACCTACTAGTTGCTTAGCAACAACCTAGTATGCTGAAGCTTAATTTTGGATCAGTTAACCCTGAAGGAAATGCAGAATTCATTTCTCATATTGCAGAATTCAGTCTCATGGACTGGGTTACCAGTCCATGTCTCTCTCCTGTGTGTTTTTTGCCTGTTATTCAATCTTTTATAACTTCTCAAGCATTAAATTAAGTTTATTTTCATATTCCTCAGTATTTTTCAGGTAAAAAAACAAAAAAAAATTCTTAGATAGTAATTGAACAAACATTTGAGTAAAATCAACTCGTTTGTGAAAAAATATTTTAAAATATACATTCTTTCTATTGCTACATCTTGCAGCTGAGAAAACAGTCAAGTAGTAGTTCACATAGGCCTATTCCTGCTTAACCACCAGTGTGTACCCTACATGAGCATCTGTCTTGAAACACTTCTCCTCTCTTTCGGAGAGACTGGAGAGAGAATGCTCAGAAGACCATATAAAGTTACAGACATTTGTCTAAACCCACTGTTTTGTGTCAAAACTTCATCTACCACAACAAATTCTTTACTTTGAACAACGGTGACAAAAAATTTCTACTTTCTTAGTTACTGAACTCAAAACATAAAAATGAGATAAAGCTACATCATATTAAACTCTTAACTAGCTTTAATTTTTCTAAAAGCCATAGTCTACAATAAAATTACTAAGGCATTTCTAAGATGGCATTAGAAAACCTTTAAAATGTGGATAAAAGTGAATCCATGCCTTGGTACTCTCATTTCAAAAGACTCATATATACACATGTATTTTAAATAAATATAAAATGGCATTTTGAAGGACCTAAAATATATTTAGGAGACAGTCCACCGAAAAAGGCTTGTTGTAGAAGAATTATTTGTGTGAATATAAAATTTCTAGGTCTAAGTTCAGATTTTCAATTTGAAAAGACTTTTTTCTCTTTTTAATAAAGTATGTAGGTATTATCTGAAGGCACCATGAAAAAAAAATGAGAAATTTTTTTAATTTTTTTAATCTAATTGCCATATTAGATAATACCACACACAAAATGTGAATCCCTGGCTAAAATAGCATTAGGAAGCTCACTATTTGTGGGACTCTATCACAGAGTTTGTCTTTAATGGACTTAATATGAGAAGAACTCAGTATCACAAATAAGCTTATAAATGCACAATATATTGTATCTGCTACACATAACCATCTTTTTATTTTAGGGGGTGGAGTTTTAGATCTTCCCCTAGAAACTTTAGAGTCTGATTTAAACTGTTATGTAAAAGCTTACATAATAGTTTTATTTTTTTTTTTTAAAAAGATGGAGCTATATGCCCTTCCTACAATGGATTATAATATCTAGTCTGTCTTACTCTAAATAGAATCAGAATTCATTCTTACTTATATTAACCTCAAGTTACAGGTTTTTTTTTTTCCTCTTCCAGCAAATATTAGGAAATTAATTTAAATTTTAAATTTGTTATAAAAGTAATACACACTCAAAAGAAAAAAAATCATTCAACACTAGTCAAACACACAAAGATAGCCACATAAACATCTTATTGAAAAATGCTATTTGGTTTTCCCATGCACAAATGTGCATACTTATATGGCATTTAAAAAGATCACACACAACTCCTTGGTAGGATTTTTCACTTAATAAACCATGTATATTTTTTCTTTGTCAAAATATATCCTTGTTAAAATTAAATTGATGAAAAATATGCCAATACATGGTTATGTCCATTCTCTATTTTTGACACAAGTGCTATTTTCAACATTTTATTATTTTAAATATTATTGTGGTAAACTTTTTTTATAAATTCTAATAAGCTTACATTGTTATTGAATCTGATTATTTTTTTAACTTTTATTTTGAAATAACTTCAGATCTGCCAGAGTGAAAAATAGTTGTTTTCTCATATACCTTTCATCCAGTTTCTCCTAATCTTAAAACTTAAATTACCATCTATAGTATCAAACACTAGAAAGTTGACAATGCTATATTAGTAATTAATCAATAGTCCTTATTCAAATTGCAGCATTTGAATTCTTCTTATGTTTTCTCATTATTAGACTGAGTTTATGCATTGTGGGCAGGAATACATTTCAGTTCATCTTAGAGAAGCATGTCCAAGTGTTTTGTTTCCGGCAGTTAACTTTGATAACTTGGTTAAGGCATGCCTGCCAGATTTCTCCCCCAGTAAAAATACTATTTTTCCTTTGTCTCTAATAAGTATCTCGTGTAGACATATTTGATACTGTACATATACACTGTTTTTCATCACACTATCACTCGCTAATTTTAGCATCCAATGATTCTTCTTGTCTGCAAAAATATTACTGAGATGTTCTTATCCACAGCATATTTACATGTTCATTCAATCTTAGTAAATACATAAGGTATTTCAGAAATGCTAACCAAACCAAATGTGGGGAAACACATTTACTAGCTAGAGTACAATACCTATATACAGTTCTGCTTGTCTTTAGCATTCTGGGACATAGTTAAATTATTATTCTCCATATATACTTAGATTAATTCTTTCACCAGCTGCTGGCTTAATTAACTAATCAAAATTAAAATTAGTTAAAATATACAATGTGGTAATATTCATTTGTAATTCAGTTAAATTCATTGATTACTGTTTGTATTCTATTTCAGATTTCCCCCATATTCTGCTGATTTCAAGTATTTCATTATTTTTTGGAAATGTGAAACATTAACCATGGGTTTAAGAGTCAGAACTACACTGAAAGGTATATCCAGAGAAGTGTAGTTACCATTTATTCCTGAAACTCTTAATTTCTCCATTTATTTTACTTCATTTCCTTGTTTCCGTAAGGAATCTCAATTTGATTTATCTTTTTATACTTCTTTTGTGCAAATGGGCAGGAACTCGATCCCAGGACCGTGGGATCATGACCTAAGCCAAAGGCACCCCTATTGATGAACATTTTTAATTAAGTAAATGTTTCTTTAAGTTTGTCAGTGAGTGTAATGAACTTCACACATATACTATTATTTTGACACCACCAAATGGAACTCAATATCCCAAAGCTCAAAACTAGTTCTAAAAATTGGAATTTGATTAAATCAAATTATTTGCCCATGAAATATCTTCCTTAATAAAATTAAGTTGAATTTTTATTATTCCATAATGTTCTAGCTTCCTCTCAAGAGAGGGATTTGTAACTATTATTTCTATTTTTGTTACAAGCTCATAATATTATCCCTATGAAGGAGGGAAAGAATAAAAAGCTTAATTCCTACTATAATATACATTAACAATAACACGTGGACCTATATAAGTCACATGAGTAAGGCTTTTTGTTCACTTGAGCTGAGATTTTTCTTTTAAAAAAAAAGACATTTAAGATTGCAAAGACTTCTGAATATTTGGGGGGTGGCATTCAGGAAATGCATCAAAATGCAATTCTCTTTGGAAACCCAATGTCATGTGGTATGCACATACATTGATCTGTATTTTTTTTTTTTAGTTTTTTTTTTTTTTTTTGATCTGGGTTTTTTAAAGCACTGCTGGGAAGTTTAGGTTTTTAAATCATATGATCTCACTTATATGCATAATCTAAAAACTAGAAAACAAACAAACAAACAAAAAACAAAACAAAAAACTCCTCCTAGACACTGATGCAAAATAAAGATTGGTTGTTGCCAAAGGCCAGAGGGTAGAGGATGGGGAAAATGGGTGAAAGTAGTCAAAAGGTACAAACTGTCCGTTATAAAATAAATAAGTTATGGGATATAATGTACAGCATGATGACTATAGTTAAAAATACTGTTTTGTGTATTTGAAAGTAGCTAAAAGAAAATCTTTAAAGTTTTTATCACAAGATAAAAGAATTTGTTACTGTATATGGGGAGAGATCTGATGTTAACTAGACTCATTGTGGTGATATTTTTCAATATATGCAAATATGGAATCATTACATTGCATATCTGAAATTATCATAATGTTACTCATCAACTATTACCTCAAAAAATTATTTTAGGGAATTTTATTTCTACTTAGTGCAGAGAATATTTTCTCTGTGTGAAAGCTAAAATATAGTAGTATAAGCATTCTATTGGCAAAATGACAGCACTGGAGTGATTCCTTATACTTGGCCTGTGCTCACAGAACCAATCACCAATTTTCTTACACATACAAACATACATCAAAATCCATTTCCACCTATATTTTTCTGTTACTTAATTTCATTGCCAAATACGTTTCAATTCTAGATAGAAAAACCTTTTTTTTTTAATGAATACTAATCTGGAAGAACTGTTTCCAAAATGTGGTCTTAGCACTTCCCAGGGATCCCTGTGACCTTTCCAGGGGCTTTGTGAATTCAAAACTATTGTTATAATAATTGTAAGACTCTGTCATTTTTACTTCTGTTCCTTTTTTTAAACCACTTTATTCAGATGTGATTCAGAAGATAGGCAATAACTGTTCACTGAATGAAAATAATTGTTTTATATTTCAATTTATATTGAACAAATTACTTTCTGTTTATGGTTAATTGTTTTCTTACATAGCTGCTCTATTAATTTTCTCTTTTATAAAGTTACCTCCAAAGTACTGCAAAGAAAAAGGCATTCTCTTTCTCCCAGCCAGTCCAACAAGTCATTTTTTTCATTTTCTCTTATAAATATACACATCATTAACATTAAACCCTCTTCAGGATGACACGAATATAGTTATTTTATATAATTATATCTTAATTTGAATTACTCTAAGCGATTTGTATTCCCATGACCTAATATAATATATATATTTGTATTATTACACACATACACATGAATACATATATATCTGGATAATAATGTAGCTCCAAAATAACATCTATGTATATATATGAAATTGATTGTTTTTGTTAAATTTGGCTAAATTGCTTAGTTAGAACCTCAAATTTCCAACTCATTCGGTAAATATAGCCTCTGGAGCAAGAGGGAACTGAGGGAAATAAAGGACTGGAGATTCTAAGGGATGGTAATGAATGAAGAAAAAATATTTCACCATACATGTTGATATTACCTTAATTATATGTAAGGAGCAGTACCTATCCTTTTCTTTTAAACTTCACATATGTTTGACATATGATGCTGTATTTTGTTGGAAATCTAAAGGTTATACTGATAGATTGTTGCCAGTTTACAAATATGAAGACATATTTATCTTCAAAGGTATCTATCTAGTGAATAATAAATGCATGGTAAAGTTACCTACACAACTGTAATGCAAAGTAGAACTAAATAACTACATAACTTGGAAGTTATTTTTTTAACTTTTTTTTTAGAGATTGATATACTTATTCATGAGGGACACAGAGAGAGAGAGAGAGAGACAGGGAGAGGGAGAAGCAGGCTCCCTAGGAACCCAATGTGGCACTCCATCCTGGATCCCAGGGTCACATCCTGAGCCAAAGACAGATGCTCAACCACTGAGCCACACAGGCATCCCATAGCTTGGAAGTTATTTAATGAGATATAGTGACATAAGAGACTGCCTCCATGTTTAAGACTGGTGAAAAGTTCTGAAGCTATACCACTCAAGTGGTATATGTCTTTTTAAACCTCTTTCTTTACCAGTCATTCTGATAGACTAAGGAAATAGTGGATAAAGAAAACAGAAACTGCCTAAACCTGCATGAACATTACGTTCTAGAGGAGAACACATTCTTGATCATGGATGTCATTTGATTAACTAATTACAAATGTACGGAAGGGATGCCTGGGTGGTTCAGTTGCTGAGTGTCTGCCTTCAGCTCAGGGCATGATCCCAGGATCTGGGATTGAGTCCCGCATCAGGGTCTCTTTGAGGAGCCTGCTTGTCCCTCTGCCTGTGTCTCTACCTCTCTCTCTCATGAATAAATAAATAAATCTTTAAAAAACAAAACAAAAACAATAACAACAACAACAACAAAAACCCCTCAAATGTGCAGGGAAGTAAGTCAGTCGGAGAAGGACAAACATTATATGTTCTCATTCATTTGGGGAATATAAATAATAGTGAAAGGGAATATAAGGGAAGGGAGAAGAAATGTGTGGGAAATATCAGAAAGGGAGACAGAACGTAAAGACTGCTAACTCTGGGAAATGAACTAGGGGTGGTAGAAGGGGAGGAGGGCGGGGGGTGGGAGTGAATGGGTGACGGGCACTGGGGGTTATTCTGTATGTTAGTAAATTGAACACCAATAAAAAATAAATTAAAAAAAAATGTGCAGGGAAGTATGGCATAAGTATAAAATATGTATAAAATACCCAAGCCCTAAAAGGTAAGAAATAAGCCCAATGATCATCACTGGAGAGAGGTATTCCCAGCACCTAATAGACTTACAGAAATGAAAAATCTTAAGATAACTGTGAGCAACTTGAATCACAGTCACTCTTTAGCAGAGAGTTTATGATAAAACACAGGGCAAATAAAGGAAAAGAATAATAAGCAAGGCTGTCATTTTACCCATGTTGTAAAGGGGTACACATTGGTCTATTTAATAAAATAATTCATAAGAAATCAAGAACTGAATGTTTGCATTTTCTATTATTCCGGCTGATAAAACTTTTTTTATTCCTTCCAATGAGAAGAATTAACCATTCAGTAGTGTCCAGAGGACAGAACAAATAGTAAAGTTACAAGGAGTAAGATTTAAGGTCAAACTATGGAAATATTATAGCAACTACAACTACACAAAATTGAAAAACCCATTTTAATAATAGCAATACTAACCATCTTTGTATTATGTTTTCCAGGTTACAAACCATTTTCACATGTAATGTATGGTACTTAGAACCAACTGGTGGCAAGCACTGTCCTCACCATACAAAAGTTAAATAAAGCTCAGTCTTTTATTTCAGATAGTGTCAAGGTTTTCAAGGTGGGTAATATGCTGGAATACTCAGAAATCTCAATAACATTTGTGAAAATGATTCTTATGAAAGGATTTGTGGCTGAATAATACCATGAATGATTTGGTGGTAGAAATCGTTGTTCTCATAGCTTGGTCAATCCTTGCAGGATCAACCCAATCAGCTAGATTTTCATTAGCTCCATTTATAGATCAGGGAATTAGAAAGATTGAGTTAATTCTCTAACTAATATCTAGTAGAGATGAAGTAAGGACTGAGTCACAGAACTAATATTAAATCTACAATAGAATTATTTCCTTGGCCCCAATGTAATTCAAAAAGAGACAAAAAATCAATTCGCTGAAGATTTTTTAGAAGAGACTTAACTATGAAATATAAGTTGGACATTCAGCTTCCTTTCAACTGAGAAATCAATAGTTTTATGATCCTTGAGATTTAGTGACAATCTCAATCCATATGAACAGTTCAAGTTTTGTTTTCTATGTTAATATCTTTTATTTTATATCTCATTTCTGGTATTAAAAATCTTTATTCCTAACAACATTAACAAATCTACTTATTTGGGTTTTTTTAATTCAGGTTTATACATGTAAGATGGGTTAAACTTTACAGAAAGGAATTGGCAATATTAACAAGTTACAAGTGTATTTATCATTTGTCCTAGCAATCTCACTGAGCAGAAGCTATCCCAAAGATGTGATGAAAAAAAAAAAAAAAAAAAAAACTAGTGTGCATAAGCTTACTTGTTGTTCAGTTATTTATAAGAGAAAACTAATTGAAAACATCAGATTAAAGTCAGTGGAAAGGCTAAATAAAGTAAAGAATACCAATATATGAGCTCCTTTTCCCTACAGCTTCACAGGTCTTGGCTTTCTGCTAAGCTGGTAGATGAATCACAGCAGCACAGTATAGTTTTAATTTGCATTTTCTTTAGGTGTGAATTTAAGCAGAATTTTATAAGTGCATTGGCCGTCGGCATTTCCTTTCCCATGAACAAGTTATTCATATCTTTTATCCCTTTCTCTAGTTGTTGATTCTCTCTTCTCAAATTTTAGTAGCTCTTTATATACTCAAGTAATAGCCCTCTGTCTATGAAATAAGTGCTGATATGTTTCCCAATTTTTCGTTTATCTTTTGATGCTGCTTATGGTATTTTAGACATGAAGCACTTTATTTTATATTTTGAGTTTGTAATTGAAGTTAGCACTTTTTTCTTATTGTTCTGAATTTTGACTCATAGTTATGTAAGTTTTCCACTCTGGTGGATATGAGACTGAGGCCTTTTTCTACCAAACATCCTAGAAGACTCACAAATAACTTCAGATGCATGAGCATTCTCAGCAGATGTTATTCAATTATTCAATCAGTAGATCTCCCACCTAAACCTTGGATTTGTAAGAAATTATAAATTTTAAATTAAACCACTAAATTTTGGATTACATAAACTTTCTGAGTTGCTTTGTTATGCAGATAAAAGCTAATTAATGCACTATCCAGTGCTCTTGGTAACATTTGTTTAAAAGCCAATTTTTGATGGGATGAGCACTGGGTGTTATGCTATATGTTGACAAATCGAACTCCAATAAAAAATATACAAAAAAAATAAAAGCCAATTTTTTTAACACCTGCTGATTTGCTATGTCATCTTTATCATATACTACACTCCATAAATACTTGGGTTTATTGAGATTTTCTATTCTGTTCTAGTGGTCTGTCTACATGAACTCCATTAATACATATTTTTGAAATACAGAGGTGTTTTAGCATGTTTTAGTATCTGTAATTGCTCCTTTGAAAAATTTTAAATAGTAGTAAACCTTTGGTAGAGGTCCTATTTTTGACTAAATATGTTTATACTATCTATTGGAATGGAATGAGAATTAGAAGGCTTATCATTTTATCACCAAAGCTTGCAAAATATTAAGGAAATCACAAATAGACAACTTATTTGAGAGTTTTGCTTATTAAAAATTTTCGTTGAAGATGTGAACTCTCAAAGTAAAGAGAAATAGAACTTATAAAATTATTATAACTGAAATACAGGTTTTCTATCTAAAAACCAACAATATACTTTAGTTAGCAGATGTTCTCTGAGGTCTCCAGGTATATCAGCACACATGGGGAGAATTATTTTTTCAATGGAAAATATTTTGGTCTACAGAAAATAATTAGATGTGCCAATTTACTAACCAGAACTTGAAACTGGAAAATATTGCAAACGATAGAAACATCTGAATACAATAAGAACTTCTTGGGAAAAGAATCTTCAAAAAATGCTAAGAGTATAGTATGGAGATGGCTGTAGGTAATACATTGATTTAATGAATACACGAACAATAAGTATTTTGCCTTTTATATTATGTAATCTTTATGGGGATATAATTTACATAAAAGAAAACACTCTTAATCACAAAAAGGCAAATACTGTATGATTCCAATTATATCAGTACCTAGAGTATTGAAATTCAGATTGGAGATAGAATGGTGGTAGTCAGGAGCTGAAGGAAAGGAGAATTATTGAGTAATGGGTACAGAATTTCAGTTTTGCAAGACAAAAAGAGTTCTAGAGATAAATGGTGGTGATGATTGCATACTATGAATGTGCTTGGGACTATTAAACCTTATATTCAAAACACTTAACATGCCAATGTATGTTACGTGTATTGTACTATAATTTAAAAATCCAAGAAAAAAGAAAATATACTCATTTAAGAATATAGTTAGATAAGATTTATCACTTATTTATATTTGTGTATCCACTACCACAATCAAGATGTAAAATTTTTCATCACTTCAAAAAGCCAACTTTTATTCCTATGCAATAAAGTCTCTCTCAGTCCCAGGCTATCTTGGATCTTTCTAAAACACATCATTCCAAGACATCGTAATGAGTGAAATCATATAGATATGCTTTTTGTCTGACATCTTTCATTCAATATAATGTTTTTGAGATTCATTCATTTTTTTTTACATGTTACACTAGTGCTTTTTATTGCTGAATAATATTTCAAGGTTTGGATATCCATCTCCTGATAGATATTTTGTGGGTTTTTCCCCACTTTTTGGATTTATGAGTAAATATTCTATAGACAGAGATACAGTTTTAGATCATTAAAAAAAAAAAACTGGAGAGACAAAATTGGAGATTTATGGACCTGTTTTTCCCTCAAGTCATTTTATTAATTCTAATGCTGCATAAGTAGTTGGCTAAAAATCTTAAGAGAAAAAATTAGACAAGCAGAACGGAAGTTTCAGGAATCCTCTCTGTGCTTAGAAGGTTAGTATTTATGACCTACTAGGAGGAGAAAGACCAAGTGAATACAGTAAGTTTATGAGTTAGAAGCTCAAAAACCCAAGAAATAAAGCCCTAGAAATAAGGACTAACCAGGTACATACTGATTTTTACTCTTTACTGAAATTGCAACCTTGCCTCAGCACAGCTCAGCCCATAATTTAATTCAGATAATCTGCCCCAACCCTAGCTGCCTAGACCAGGAGATATTCAACACTCCAGAGGAAGATGTCATCTCTAGCCTTAATGATGCTATATACACATTGTTACATGGTTGTACTTTGATGATAGTTATATATATAAACATATGATCAAAAAAAAAAGACTGCAAATCAAACATTCACAATTAAGGAACAAGAGATAAACACAAATATGATACAAAAACTGAAAAAGAATAGACCTCTAAAATAATAAAGATTAATAAGCTAAAAAATAGAGAAAAGTTGAATAACATGGGCTCTCTATGATTTTATAAAAGGAGACTTTTTTTTTTGCAAAATAAATCCTGAAGAAGAGAAGATAGGTGAATAGGTAGATGAAAATAGAAAATATCTAAATTGAAGCAGAGAAGCAAAAAAGTATTGGAAAACACAAAACAGCATATACAGACATATGAAACAGTTTAAGATGTCTAATATATATGCAATGGGAGTCCTAGAAGGAAAGGAGGAGAATGGAGCAAAAGTAGTATCTGGAAAGATAATATCCATGATTTTCCAAAACTAGCACAATACTTCAATCAGACATTCAATAGCTATGCAAATCCTATGTGGGATAAACATAATGTTGATACATCACAATAAAACTGGTTATCCCTGAGTTTAAAAAATCTTAAAAGCAGCATTACAAACATGCTATGAAGAAATTTAAAAACACCCCTAACAGTTGACTCTTCAGCAGAAGAAAAGAAATAGAAGACAAGAAACAACGGAATGACATCTTTTAAGCCAATAGAAATGATCTGAAACCTAGAATTCCATACTCTAAGATATTTTCACAATAATAAAGGCGAAGTGAAGAAAACATTTGCAGGCAAAGAAAATGAATAAAATTTGTCTTTGGCAGCCCTGAACTAAAAGATATACTAATGGATGCTTGTCAAATGGAAGTAATATTAACCCAGAAGAATCACGCAAATGCAAGAAGAAAAGAAGAACAATGGAGATAGTAAGTGCATGGGTAAAATATAAGTAAATATGATACTAAAATACTCTCTTGGGGTTTTTAATACACACAAAATTGAAATGCATCACAACTAAAACTCAAATGGCAAATAAAGAGGTACGTATAATGAAATGGTTTTATCTTAGCTTTTTATTGCCACATATCTAATTACACCAGAACACAGTGCTTAAAAAAGTAATGAACGTTTATCATCTCACAGAGTTTCTGTGGATCAGGAATTTGGTAATGGCTTAGCAGGGTGATCTCAACCAGGGACTGTTAAAATTGTAGTCAAATGATGGCCAAAATCACAGTCATCTAAAGGCTTGACTAGGAGTGAAGGATGCTGTAGTCAGGAAGTTGGTGCTGGCTATCCATGGAAGGTCTATATTTCTCATTATGGACCCCTCTCTAGCGGGGATTCAGTGTGCAGAAGCTGTAAGGTCTTTTATGACCTTGCCTTGAAAGTCACTTATTCTCGTTTGCATAATATCCTATTGGTTACATAAGTCAATACTGAAGGATTTGAGAGGTGACCACACAAGGTTGTAAACACCAGGAGCCTATATTGGAGTCTGGTAAACACATTGAGAAAATTGTAAACATTATTTGCATCGTTTTTATTAGACTACATTGAATCAAGGATGCATGTTGTAATCCCTAAGGTAATCATTAACATAACTGTAAATGAATGTATAACCAACAAGCTAATAGGTGAAAATTGGAGATGAAAAAGAAAGGAAAAATGCTGGTATGTAAATAAAAAACAAATGCCAAGATGTTAGAATAAATGCATTACATCAGCAAGGACATTAAAGATACAACAATTAAATATACAAATTAAAAGATTGAAACTGGCAAACTGGATTAAAATTATTTATATGCTGCTTGCAGAAAACAACCCTTGAATATAATGATATAGAAAGATAGAGACTGCAAGAATGTAAAAATATAATATATACAAGTGCTGTAATATTGTAATATGAAGTGTTCTTTAAAGCAAAAATGATTATAAAGAGAGGTTTAATAAGAAAAAGAATCTAAGTATGTACACATACCATAAGAAATTTAAAAACTATACAAAGCAAAAAAGGTTACAACTCAAAGAGGAAGTACTGAAGAAAACAGAAAAAAAAATCGGTAAGACATACAAGATCTGAACAGTACACACACACACACACACACACACACACCGGACCTAGCTAAGATGAGGCAAAAAATACACATAGGGTATAAAGTTTAAGGAGGCATACTTCATTAAAGTTGATGCTCTAATTTTAGGATCTTGAAAATGCCCATTTAAATTTTGTATTTTATATGCTTCTCTTACTTACTCTAGACCCCACCCTGCACATATAGAAAATTCTCCCAAATGCTGTGACATGATACACAGTATTTTAAATGGATGGGGATATTTGCCATTGTTAAACAAAAAGGATCATAAAGCAAGGATTTGAATCAATTAAATTATGTTATCTGAGCACAGTAAAATTAATCTATAAATCAATAACAAAAGAAAACTAGAATATCTTCAAGTGCTTGGAAATTAATTCTGTATGTCTAATAACTAATATAGTAGAGAAGATATCATAATGTAAATAGAAAGATATTTTGAAATGAATCAACTGAAGACATAACATATCAACACCAACTGGATTCAGCTAAAGTTATGCTTAGAAATTTAGAGTTCGACTCTTGCTATATTAGAAAAGGAAGAAATGTTGAAAATAAACTGTCTAGGCTTCCATTTTAAGATGCTGTTAAAAAAAAAAACAGAAAATCACACCTAAAAACAGGAAAGAATACACATAATAATAAACATCAGGTGTGGCAAGAAAGAAAAAGAAAATTATGTTACATGCAAAATTGATGGACTTAATAAACATGGTGTTGAGCCACAGAGCCATATATAAAGTAGCACATAATGAAAGACTCCACTTATACAAAGATAAAATTAACTCAGGCACAATTAACTGAGGATATTAGAATCAGAGTAGAGGTTACACTCAATGGTGAGCATGACTGAGGGGCCCCCAGGGGCAGGTCCTGGGTGTTGGCTTTGTTCCATTTTTTTTATAATAAATTTATTTTTTATTGGTGTTCAATTTACCGCTTTGTTCCATTTTGATGTCAGTATAAGTCATATGGATGTGTTTTATTTGTGAAAATTTTCCAAACTGTAAAACTTTGATTTGAACACGTTTATCTATGCCTATTGCATTTTAATGGGTTTACCAAACCAAATAAAAAGTAATCATAGCAAAAAACATTGACCAAACAAAGCAAAACACACACACACACGCACGCACACACACACACAAAATCATGTTGTTTACATAAAGGAGACTTTTAATGATTTAGGAAGGCAGTGTGGAGTGTGGCCACGGTCCCAGAGACAGTAAGAACATGGAATATACCTTTAAACTACATTTTCTAGTGGCAGGTATATTGTTTATATACTTGATATTTATAAAATAAAATATGAATCTTAGCCTCTGAAATTGCAATTCGCTGCTTTCCAACATAATCATAGCTAACTATACAATGGATATTTTACAGTTTTTGAAAAATAAGTATCTAGACTTGTATGGCTTTGGTAAAATCATCAATTTGTCATACATATTGGATGCAAATTGCATTTTCTTATGCAAATTTCACTTTTAAATTTTGTTTCTTAATGCGTATAATTTCTATATCAACACTCTATAAATCTACATTATTATATTTAATATAACATATTTCAACATTACTTTGTGTGCTGTATTGATTTGTTTTTTTAATATCTTATTATGATAAGCAATTTTATTAAAAAACATCTGTATACATCCATCTGTGAACCTTTTTATTTCCTTGGAAAACTTCCTATACAAGAAGGCCCTATGACTTTTGTGATTTTTTTAATGTATATTGACAGATTGCCTTTTAGATATTCATGTAAATTTAAACATGTCCTTAAAAATGTATGAAAGCTTGGGGCTCCTGGGAGTTTTAGTTGGTTAAGCTTTGGACTCTTGAATTCCATTCAGGCTATGACTTCAAAGTTGTGAGATTGAGCCCCACATTGGGCTGTACACTGGGTATGGAGCCAGATTAAGACTCTCTCTCTCCCTCTACCCGCCCTCCTCCACTCTTTCCCTCTCTAAAAAAAAGTATGAAAGCTTTCATTCCTCCTTACCAATACTGTACATCCTAATTACATATTTTTAACAATTACCCCAACATAATGGGCAATAAAAAACTGTCACTGGCTTTTTGATTTACATTTATTTGATTATACTAAAGTTGGTTATCTTTTTTTTTTTTTTTTAAGAGTGTATTTATCTATTCATGAGAGACACAGAGAGAGGCAGACATAGAGGGAGAAGCAGGGACTCTATCCCAGGACCCGGGTCCCACAACCTGAGCCAAAGGCAGACGTTCAACCACTGAGCCACCCTGTGCCCCACAGTTGGTTATCATTTCATATGTTTTTCATTACTTCTTCTGTGAATTACCTATTTCTGTATCTTGCCATAAAAGCTAAAAACCAAAATGTTAATTGTCTTCCTATCTATTAGCTCTCTTCTCCTATTACAATTAATCCATTATTATATACTTCACATTTTTTTAATTCACATTTTTTAACTCAACTTATTTTTGTCTTTCAACATTATTCATGGATATTTATTTATCTAATAAACTTGTTTTTTTACCTAGTCAGATATGTCAGTCTTTTCCTCTATGTTTTGGCCTGGGAGCCATAGTGAAAAGAGATTTTACTATTTTCGATATTATTAAAAAAATCCTCTAGTTTCTTTTAGTATTAATAAATCATGAAGAACAACAGGAATAACATACTCTTCTTGACTGCTTAGTATGAGCCAAGAATTGTCTTAAATGCTTCATATATACCAATACAATCCTCAAACATAAGCACATATGAGCTAAATACAACAATTCCTCCTATTGTACTAGCAAGAAACATTGAGGTTCCAAGAAATGAAATAATTTGGATAGTACCACACAGTCCTGAAATAGTTGGAGTAGGATTTGAGCACCATCTGATTCCAAAGTCCATGAAATTATATTGCTTTGTGATTTTGGTTTTTGCATTTAAATATTTAACCCAACTGGAATTTATTTTAATATATGATAAAATCTAGGCATCTTATTTTTCAAAAGTAAGTATATTTTCACAAATTCTTAACTGAATCTTTTATAACTGATTTCAAATGCAACTTTCGTATACACAGAATTTCCATATGTTGATGTATTTTTTAACTTTTTAAATTTTGAAATAATTTAAAATTAAAGAAAAATTGCAAAAATAAACAGAAATTACCAAATATCTTTCACACACCATCTTCTAATGTTAAAATTTTCTATAATCATAGCAGAGTGATCAAAACCAAGAAATTAACACAGATAAAATATTATTAGCTAATCTTATTAGCTAATATTTTATTCAAATAGCATCCATTTTCCTACTCATGTCCTTTTTATAAACTAATATCCAATTCCATATCTTACATTGCAATTAGTTTTCATGGTTCCTTAGTCTCCTCCAATTTTTGAAATGTCAAAAATAATCTGGCAATATAAGGATTTTATATTCTAGGTTCAGAAAAAAGTATAGTTGAAATGTGAAAAGAGAGTTTTACTATAAGCATTAATCTACTCAGAATAGTTCTAAAAATTTTCCAACAAACTCAGTCACCCAGTCTAGTGACTATCATAGAATAAATCTGAACCATATCAGGGTGTGTATAATGTTGCTAAGTAGAATTGGCAATACTTGTCTTATGTCCTCTTTTCAATTATGTCTTAATGACAGACACTTATCACATACTCATTATAGTCCCCTAGTTCATATTCATCTAGTCTTCTAGATTGGTGCCCTAAAATTTGAATATCTAATATATAATTTGCTGAGTGAGACATAAACTCTTACATAGTTGAGGAAGCTGTGACAAATGTCAACCTCATACCTGTTTTCTAACTCCCTTCCTCTCTCATTTCTCTTTATAGTGCTCAGATATGACTTCAATGAAATTTAAAACTATATGAGTATCATGGTCCTTCACAAGATACTAAATTGAAAATCAGTTAAAAATAGAAAACCATAACTGATTCAGAAAAATATTTTAAAAGTAAATCTTATGAAATAAATATTCAAAGGAAAAAATTGGAAAAAAGTTATCAAAGTTCTATTCCTCTCTGCAAGTAATAAATAACTAAATAATTTCAACAAGAATACTGTCAGTTAAAAAATATCATGTCTTTGTGGTGCCAGGGTGGTGCGGTTGGTTGAGCATCGAACTCTTGGTTTTGGTTCAGGTCATGATCTCAGGGTTTGTGAGATCGAACCTTACATTGCACTCCACACTCAACATGAAGTCTGCTTGAGATTTTCTCCCCCCTCCCACTGCTCCTCTCCCTACTCTCTCTCTCTCTATATATATAAAATACATAAATAAAATCTTTAAAAAATAAAAATAAAATAAAATAAAATAAAATGCCCTTAAAGTGTCTAGGTGGATCAGTCAGTTAAGTCTCTGACTCTTGATCTTAGCTCAAGTCTTGATCTCAAGGTTGCTGGGTGCGAAGCCTACCTAAAAAAAATAAAATTAAAACATAAAATTACCTGTATTGTTCAAAGAGATGAAAATCATAGGAAAAAATAATAAGCTTCCTCCTCTCACAAATTAAACCTATTAAGGGAGCTATGACCCACTTGGATGGCATTTTTTAAAAAATAATGATTTTAGATAGCTGTCATATGATTAACAGTGATGTGATGAATAGAAAAGCTCCTGTAACCTATGATGGGACAGTAGAAGCTGAAAGAATGTCAGCATGCCAGGATGAACACAGCAAGTCAGGACATCCAGATTGTAAATCTTGGTCTATGACTTTTTAGCTGTGAAACCATGTACAAGCTTTTTCCCCCCTAAGAATCAGTTTTCTTCTAAGTATATGAGAATTTGCATCTGTATTAAAGAAGCACGATTTCTGACTACTTTGCTCCTGCTGTCCCCATGGCCATGTTGGTGACATAAACCCATTATCTCCTTGATGTCTTCACACAAGATGAGCTATTTACAATCAAATTTCAGAAGCAACTTAGTATTAACTGTTGTTGTTAAAGCTAAATATGCGATAAGGATGCTTCAGTACAGTTCCTTCAAGCTAAGATATCTTGGGATAAGTGTCAATTTTGCAAAGGAAAAGTGATGCCATAAACCGAACAACAATTTTGTTTTGAAACAACAATTTCAACATCTGGGGAGTAATTTGATACAGTGTATGTAAACACATGCCTATGTTTTAGAGTTGAACACAAAATGTATCTGAATACTATCATAAGCCACAAGAAAAATAGCTTTTACACACAAGGGTGCAAACTCAGTTCTCATATTGTAGACTACTTGGAGAAGCCCTAATCTAAGTCATAAAGAGAGAAGACACTTAGGATGTTGTCAATTAAGTGATGGCTTTAAGGTGGCAAAGTACATATGATTCTCCATTCTCTTCCACCCACAACTAATCCAAACTTAACAAGTAAAACAAACAAACAAAAACCCAGAAAATGAAAAGTTAGGAGATATTTGCAACCATAAAACAGACTATTTAAGGATGAGTTGCCAAACGTGTGAAACTTTAAGAGTGTGTGGCTACTGTGTTCAGAGAAAGCAGGCAATGTGCAGTTCTCTGAATGAGAACTCTTCACTGGAAGTAGAAGATGGTGAAGATAGTGTTGGTGGGCATTATCCTGGGGTGTTTTTGGTAATAGGAGAAAAGTAGGTAGCAGGGTTAATGGGGAAGCAGAGCTGGCATCATTTATAACATCTGTCAGCAAGGTGGGAAGATGAAGAAGGATGAATTGCATTGCAAATAGCAGGGTAGAAGCTAATTTCCTTGTCTGGGAAGAATAAAAGTCTGAAGGACACATTCATACACAGTAGTTTTCAGTGCAATTCACTAGGAATTACCAAGAATTCCTGGTGGTAGTTAGCGCTGATTTTGTGCTTCTTTCATATGAACCATATTCTACGCCAATCCATTGTATTTGCCAATGCCACTCTCTCTTAAGCATACTTAAAGTCCTAATAAATAAAAATAGCATGCTCCCATTTAACATGATTCACGTACACTAATATCATGGAAAACATTTACCCTCTTCCCAAAATGGAAGATCCACAATCCCAATGGACACTATATTCATGTCTTGGTGATAATTATGTCTCTACTAAATCAAACCCGAATATATTTTTTCTATCAATGGAACCTATTATCCTGGTCAAAAATATGTCTCATATAAAATATTAGTAGAAAGATTTATGGAAAAAGGAAATTGGAAATGATATATTAGATAAAACATGATAGATGGTAGATTGATAGATAGATAGATGATAGATAAGCAGAGAAAAAAAAAGCTTTTATGACTACTCCAATGTTACTTTTATAACTGGTAATGATCATTGTGTTCTTTCCAAAGTCTGGGTAATCAGTCAAACTAGTGGACACAAGAGCTGGCAGGTATCATAGCTCTGGTAAATTCTCACAGGAAAGGTGGATACCATTACTTGTCAACCAAACTTTGACCTGTTGTAAGAAATTACATTTCTCATTCTCCTGCAGACTTACTTCCTGAGTGAAATGTAATGTGGCTCAGCCCACTTCTAGTATGTGTGACTTAAAGTTGTCTCCTCTTCTACTTTGGTCACAATGAATTTCCCAAAAGCCTATAGAAAAGAGCTGAGAAAGAGATGGCAATGCTGTATGTACCCTACCTTAGTGAGTCACCCAACCCTGTTGGAACAATGTCTCTCCAATAGAGAGGGGTTATTTATGTTATTTCTATGTGTTCTTTCTTCAGATCAATACATTATTTGCTCTAATCTAAATCTGCCTTCTTACTCTGGACTATTCTTTGAAGGTTCCTTTGAGTGTTTGGAGCACTACACAAGAATATTTCAAGATCTTTGATGCATACCCCTCATAGGAAAATAAAATAATTTTGAATTAAAATTTCTTGTTGAGGCAATAATCTCACATGGATTAGAATAGCATGAATCAAATTCACAAATCCAATATGCAAGGTAAATAAATAAAACTCAACTTTGTAATTTAAGCAGGCTAGGTTCTACAGAGTAATATTTTGAATAAGTTCCAACATGCATTATGGACATGTCTAAAGTAGCCCAACTTATCTCTCTAATCATTACTTCAGAAGGACTGGAATGCCAGATTGGAAGCACATGGTCTTAGATTTTCTTTTAAAACCGTTTCTATAAAAAAAAACAAAACTGGAAATGTAGCAGTATATGAATGCTAAATCTATTTGTTATTTTACTATTTGATTAATTTAGATTCAGTTCATTTGTCAGTAGTATTTTATTTGCAAAAGGAGGCTAATAAATAAAATATAATATGACAAGCCTGTATATATATTGAGTTATTTTCTTAGAGTAAATAGTGTGTTAGAGTGCCTCAGATGTTGATCTTAAAAAGATAAAATACGCTTTAATGCATCAAACTGCTACAAATTCAAGCAGAAAACATTAAAACATTTTAAACCATATGTAATGAAAAACACGATAGTGGGAGACAACATTATAATATAGAAACATTTAGGTTTACCTTTCTTCTTGGCATTAATTAAGTGTAATAACCTTTTATATAAATTAAGAGGAACTGATTCTAAATGATCATGAATGGTCTTCTATAATAACTAATTAATGTCACATTTGTGCACACAGTGAAAAATTCACTCTTGCCAACATTTTGCTTCAGATTTTATCATCATAAGTTGTTTGTAGCATGAAGCAGTTAAGATTCAATATTTTACTATATCTGAGTGAAATAAATAACCTTCTGACCTTTAGAACTTAATATGATGCTCTCATGCAGACTGTAAGATTCACCAAAAATGATGGCTGGAAGAATAAGTGGATTTTTTTCCCATTTAATGAATACTGAAAAGTGTGTCACAAATATCTTAAGCCTTTTCTTAATATGTAAATCTCTCACATAAAACAAGGTTGCTGTCTATGTAGTCTGGCAGGCAATTGCGCCTTTCTTTGGTAGCAGCATCTGCATCCAAGTGCACACTAACACTCTTTTTTTCCTTTTACAATGTCCTCTGGTACTAATTGAAGATTTTTGTGATGAGCTCTGAATGTGCAGGAAATGCCTAGTAGGAGTCCAGACATTTGCAAATGGAATTTCTGGCTAGCTTATTATTCACAATCTATGCTAGCATTTGAGCTTCAATTTTCTTAAGCTTAAATCCCCTCTGTATTAGTTCAAACCATTATTTGCCAGTTTTAAAATTGAACGTTTAATACGTGTAATCTGGAATGTGTGGTTTTTACGGTATTTTGTTACAGACTCAATTGGGTGGCTCAAAGTTGAAATATGATAAAAATAGAAGGCAGCAAAATATCTGTCTCAGGGGGGAAAAGTTTCAAGGTCACAACATTTATTTATGCTCCAATTTCTGTTAGAATTATTAACATATTGCATTTTAAATGATGGGCTCTTCATTTTAGAGAGAGTAAGTTCTCATTATTATTGAAAGAATAAAATACCTGAACCAAAAGGATTATATTTTTAGAACTAACAAGCATTATATTTTTCAGAACTGTCAAGTAATGTAGTCTTTCATAATAAGCTGTAATGAGTTGCTAGTAAAACAAAGAGCTCCTACATCATTTAAAACCAAAAAGAATGTGCTTCTCTGTAAGAGACAGAGTAAGAACAAGGGTTTTACTATCATCAAAGGCACAAGGATGTCATGGGAGAGCGGGAGCTGGGACTGGGATGGAGGAGGGCAGGAAAGATAAAGATGAATACATGAAAAGTAGAGTAGGTACATTATGGTTTGTCAGATTGGTGCAGACTCACTAGCTCCTTTCTGGCTTCCCTTCCCACAGCTGATCATAAGCAATTTTTACTAAGCTGCAGGATGTTAATGGAAATCAAAGTTCTCCATTAATTGCATACAATCTTATCAATCTATCAATGAACCTTCAAACAAGCAATCAATAAATTGACAAATCAGCAAGTAAACAAAGTAATCACCTAATGTGGGTAAGATGTTTGCTGACCGTGACAACAAAGACCCATAAGCTGACAAAGAAGACAATGTGTACTTTAAGAGGAACTCCCAATAATCGTATCATAAGCAAAACCTCCCCACTGATCACTTTGAAAGAGAACGTACAGATTTCTGTGTGTGTATGTGGTGAGCATACCTGACAGATTTATCTTCTTAACAAAATTTTAAACACATGATACAGTTTTGTTAACTATAGGCACAATGTTGTCAATAGAGCTCTAGAATTTATTTATTTTGCATAACTGAAACTTTATATCCATTGAACAGCAAAGGAGGTTGTATTTTTTGTTTGTTTTTTGTTTTTATTAAGGGTAGCCTACTCGGAAAAGTCAAATACATTTAAAAATAACCACACACACACACACACACACACACACACACACACAAGACTATAAAATTAGATTGCATTGATGTTGATATTTTGGTTGTGACATTGTACTGTGATTTCTATAAAATGCTACCAAAGGGTACACAATATCTATCTCATGTTTTACAACTGCAACTGGACCTATAATCTCAATAAAAGTCTACTGAAAAGTAAGTTAATCATGTAAGGTCTAAAACCTCAGAATAATCTTTTAATTCCTCTCTTCTCATACTACCGTCTACAGCCTGCTTGGCTTTATTTTTAAAATTTGTGTCAAAAATATTACCTCCTATTGATTCTTAGTACTTTTAGTTTAGATATTTGTCGTCACTTACTGACCTATGAGAAAATGATTTTTTTTTTTGAGAAAATGATTTTATCCTGATTTCCCTGTCTATGGATTATTCATGTAAACCCATACTCTTTATTACCAGTTGAGCATTTTTCCTTTAGTTTAGAGATAATCCAGTGACTCTTTTTCTTAAAATATGTTGGTTCTAGGAAAAAAAAAAAAAAAAAGCTTTCAAATTGTGCCACATTCATTTTTCCAGCACTATTTCCTTTTATTCTTAATCTGATAGCTATAGAAGACTGATCTCAAACAGAGATGTGAGGGCTAGAAATTGTAATTTGTGGCCTCCCTTCCAGGTCTTAGTTCCTAATCCTGTAGGTTTCTAAGGCTCTAATTCAATATCTGGCTGCTTATGTACTCACACTATAGTTGGTCAAAGTGACATGACAAGAAGCTATTAATGTTAAATAATACATGTTAACAGTACTGGTGAAAAATTCAAAGATGGCAGTAAACAAAAATTCAGATTTTTTCAAACATTTTGTGATTTTAAGAACTGTAATAAATCCACACTTAGCTGAGAAATATTTTCTAGTTTTAACAATGTGTTTCTTAAAGCCTGGCTTTAAACTTCTGTGAAATGCAAATAAATTATGTCTATTTTAGACACACTATTATATTATCTTTGTTGAGAAAGGTAAGTAATTTGTGAGATAGACAAGAAAGGAGAAAGCACGTTAACGAAGAAGTAAATAATATGGGGTTGACTTACAGACTGGACAAGTCCACTGAAAATATAGTTCCTTTTCATATCATGCCATTTGAAGAGTTCTATCACTGAGAGTAAGACAGTTAAGTCAAAGAAAAAGGACTTTTATGAACAGAAACCTCCCTGGAACATAAGCCTGAATTTTAGAGTAATTTTGAAATATCTTCCAGCAACAGAATATGGCACCCAGGAGGCTCAATTCAAGCAGGAAGAGATCTATAATAACAAAAGTGGCGACCCACATCTTCTTCCAGCAGTCGATAGATATTCTCTGACCCTGAAGGATAGATATCGCCAAATGAGATTTTGGGGGATTTTCCTCACACAACAGAAGTACATCTAGTTTACAAACTATTTCTCTTTAATACCCAAGCTTATGTGACATTTTCCAAGAAGTTATGGCTCAATTATTCATAGATTCTAAGTTTATTTACTTTGAGCAGTCCTTAACTGGGGACATCCTGTTAAAATCATTCCATAGATAATGGCTTTCTAATAGGAAACATCATAATTTATGTGCCCTGAGGTCTAGTAGATTGACAAGAAGACTACACTGAGTCACCTAATTTTTTTCTTTTGTTTCTCCAGGAGCCATTCCCCCAGAAAGTGGGATTAAAAATAGATCATAGATCAGTTGTTTGTCCTCCTTTCTTTCCAACCACCAATCTCTAAAATAAAACTATGAACAGTTCATTAGTAGTTTGAATACTGTGTTTAAACAAAAGTGCTATAACGTCACAAGTAGATTTTAACATTAAATAGAGGTTCTGGGTTTTGGATTTGGAGGTTTTTGTTCCTTAAACAGGATAATATGCAAACTGGAGGACGATAATCACTTTAGGAATTCTTGAATGTTCATTTCAAGGTTAGAAGAACAAAGGAAGAGTGAATCATTTTAGTGGCAGCTCTTCAATTGAGCTGCAAGCTACAAAGTTCTACAGATAGGAAGTGGCATCCTAATCTATGAAGATGCCTAAGAAAGGAACTTGCCTACGTGCATCAGCATATATATATGACTCTGCTTTCATTTTTGTCACTACTATCATATAGAGAAAGTGAATACAATAAAACAAAAACTCAGCTGCTATGGCTTGTGAAAGATACCTGATATTCTTTAAATAGAATGTACCAGATAATCCTTAACTACTCTCAAATGAAAAAAAAAAATTGCACACCAGACTCAATCTGAAAACAGTTCTTTTTGGTCAAAATACTAAGGCCTATAAAACTCTTCCCTCCTGCGTAGCAGAGTCAGGAGAAGGGCTAAAACCATGTGCATGGTTGAAAGAAGAGAAGTTTTTATATGACAGAAACAAACCATCTGTGTTTGACTGACAGTTGCATTAGGTCTTTGGCAGGTATACAAGAGCATGGGTGTGGAAACAGGAGTAACCAGAATTAACATTCAAGTTCCTGCTTTGTGCATTTGCAATGAGAAAGACTATCTAGATATTATGAAGCAGCACTACAAAGGATCCAGACTGTGAACAAAGAACAATGAAAGCAGAAAAGAGAAAATCAGGGGCACCTGAGTGGCTCAGTGGCTGAGCATCTGCCTTCAGCTCAGGTTGTGATCCCAGAGTCCTGGGATTGAGTCCCATATCAGGCTCCCCCTCAGAGAGCCTGCTTCTCCCTCTGCCTGTGTCTCTGCCTCTCTCTGTGTGTCTCTCATGAATAAATAAATAAAAATTTTAAGAAAAAAAAAACAGAAAGGAAAAAATCAGGACTAAGATGGTCATTTTTCTTCATCACAAAGAGCTTGTGATTTTTGTAGTACTTACCCACATGGACACAAATTTATACTTAATTTAAGAGACCAAATATCAGTCACTTATGAGTTTAGTCACTTTTATTTAATCATTTTCCATTCATTCACAAAATCTTCAGTTATAGGACCCTTTATAAATCGTTTAAAAAGGTACCTGATAGGATATTGAGATATAAAAATGCAAGGGCATCCAGTGACCAAAGCTGGAAGAATTTGAGCGATCAATAAATAACCTAATATTGGATTAAATATAAGTAGATATTATAATAAATTAGTATGGCATAGAAAACACAAATCTCCCATATAGAAGAATTCCAAATAACTGTACATGTTCTCCAAGGAGATGGAATATAGCTCACCACCCTTTGAGTGAGGATTGTTCTAATGGACTTGTCAAAAGTACAGTATGGAAATAGGGTGGGAGGAGCTTATAGTGAAGAGATCTGGCAAATGTTAAGTGATCAAGGTTCACAACATTAGTGATATGTCACAAAGATAACATGTGCCCTTGATACGATGCATTTACAATGGCACTTTGCCTCAGTGGTCTTTCGCCTCAAAATCTGAAATTCTAGTTATAAAACACGAGACGCACACTATACAACATATACTGAGAAACACTCAACAAAACAACTCTCTCCCCAAAACTGTCAAGGCCATCCAAAACAAGGAAAATCTGATAAACTGCCACAGACCAGTGAAGGCTAAAGACACATGAAGACAAAATGCAATGCCATATCCTAGATGGAGTCCTGGAATAGAAAAAGTGCAGGAGAGAAAAACTAGTGAAATAGAATTAAGCAGTGGTGTTTAGTTAATGGTAAGACACCAGTGTCGGTTCCATAGTTATAGCAAACGTACTATAGTAATGTGTGAGGGAAACTGAGTGTGGAATATATGGGAATGTACTATACTATCTGCCACTTTTCTGTAAATCTGAAGTTATTCTAAAAAAAAAAAACATTAATTTTAAGCAGTGAACACACACACAAAGCATCCAGATTATAGAGAATCAAATGACAATTACACCTAAGATATTCACACTAGTAAGTAGCCTTTATAAGACACAGCCCTTAAAGACTATCTCCTGGTCAAAATTTGATTCTCTGTGTATACCCTGCATTGCAGTGACATATCATTAATTTCTATTAACTACTTCCAATCTCAAAATAAAAATACTCTGTTAGCATCTGGGCTCCTGGGAAAGAGGTAGGGATGACATAAAAGAAACAACAATTTTTTAAAAAGTATAAATATACCCAGAAAAACTGATCTCCGATATTAAGAGATTTCATTATTATTCTCTAAGCATCTACTTAAATCTCATCAGAGAATGCATCTGAACTTGATATATATATATATATATATATATATATATATATATATATTTAAAGATTTATTTATCTATTTTGAGAAAGGGAGAGACAGCAAGCACATGAGTGGGTGGAGGAGCAGAGAGAGAGAGAGAGAGAGAGAGAATCTCAAGCAGACTCTCCGCTGAGTGTATCTGCCAAGGTGGGCTCCGTCTCAGGACCCGGAGATCATAACCTGAGCTGAAATCAAGATTCTGTCATTTAAACAACTGTGCCACCAGGTGCCCCAAACATGATATATTTTGAAAGCTCATCCTAAACTACCAAAGTTATCAACACAGAGCTCTTTGAATAAGGTCCTAAGCATATTTCAGTCCAGAGCTATTTCTTTCCTCTGCAAGCTTATTGCATTTTCAACTTTTACTAATTTTTCTGTTTTTCATTTAATAGTTATTTTTCACAAGGATAAACATTTGCTACAGTTTCCCATGTGATAGTATGTATATACAACTATCCGCAAAGCTACATTGAAACAAAAGAACAGAAAGACCTCCTAAGCTTACTATCCAGCTAAACAACACACTGCGACAGGTGCCCTCGCGGGGATCTTAATTCAAAATTTTGCCCTGGCAAAAGTGCAAACATCCTACGGCACAGTCCTTCAATGTCTTCTAATTATTAGTTGAAACAAACATTAATCTCAAAAAGAAAATTTTCTACTATTTTTTTGTAGCTAGATTTTATTTTAGACTAAAGAAGCACTTGGACAAAAGTCCCTAACCCTAATATATTTTGACAATACTGTCTTTATCTTTCCTAACTTTTTAATTATTGTTATAAAGCGAAACTATTCTAGATTAAAATTAAAAAACACCCTACATGTACCGTTTCCTATTACCTAAAAACAGTTCCTCTTTTCCTGAATGTGCAGTGGGGTAAAGAAGAGAGACGATCTATCAGGAGAGTTCTCATATGAATCATACGGAGTTAGGAGCAGTAATTGCCTCTTTCTTTCCTCTGGAAACTCTTTACACTATGGCACTGCTGGAATGCACTTTTCTAACCCACTCTCTCTGCAGGATAACTCAATGGGATACAAGTCAAGGAAAAGCTAATTGTATTTTAGTGTCACTTTAACACTGACTATACAGATAATTTACAAAATAAAATTTGGAGGACGAAAATACATTTCCCATGGGATGGACTAAATTCCATATTAATTGATCTGTCAATAATATTTTGTAGGTTTGAACATTTCTTCGTTCCTAAAGTTCTCTTTCCTAAATATGTAAATATTCAAACAATACCAATCATCTGCTCTGTAATTTCTTTTTGTTTCCTGTGCTTTCATCAATATCATCTTGCAACTTACATTGTCCGTTTTATGAGGTAATCGGACATCTCAGAATTACTTGAGATGTACAGTTAATTATAAAACGGTATGTAAACTGCTGCACACCTGATGATACTTTAGAGTAAACAAAACTAATTGATTCCCCATTTATAATAGAGTTTCTATCTCATTTGCGTGGGCAGCTCTATTTAATATTATGAAATTAGTCAAAGAAATAAAATTCTCAGAAGACACACTGCAATCCAGTAATTGCCTTTCATCATGACTAATCTTCTCATTAAAAACATATTGATAATTGATCTAGACATGATACTGTTCAATATTACATAGAGGTAAAAAGTACTTTTCTTTTTCCCTAAGGTATTAATAATATTTTAGACTATATCCAAAAATATAAAGCTTTAAAATTTCCAAAGAACTTTTATATGCATTTTCTTAGTTGAATACTCTGTATAGATTTCATTCTTATTATGAAAGAGCATGAAATAAATACATCCATCACTACTAACCTGATTTAGGTGCTCAGCATCTCCTTCCGTATGTATTCCTAAGATTTTCACTCTCTCTTGCGATACATTCTTTAGTTTGGCAGCAAGTGAGCTTTTCCTGGCAGCAATCTCAGTATGGAACTGTACCACTTAACACTGTCTACCAGATAATGTTCATTTGCCTGACTATAAGAGAAAAGGCCATTCCCTGATTATCTAATTATCTTTCTAAGACTTGAACTTTAAGCCACAACCATACCAAAATCTTTATATTTTGTTGACTTTGTCAATAATTCCCACACATCCACATTGATTCCTCTGCCTCTGCAATGAGTTTTCCTCTGCTTTATGCAGAGCCTATTACCTGTCCTCGGTAATGCATACCTATCCATCAAGCTACTCATGTTTTAAGACTAAGTGTATATTTTGTGTACATACTTACTTTGTAAGACAAACATTTGGAAAGACAAAGTTAAGAGAATAACTAATTCAACTCACCATCTACTCTGATCTCCAGTTAGGATCAATAGGTAACCATTGACTAAACCCAAGTGGAAGACAAAATTCCTGAGAAAATGCTGATGGTGGAAAAGTGTGGAGATTAAATATAAAGGGGCAAACAGATTATATGCAGCACAATATATAAAATTTGGCCCCTGCACCTGACCAAAATTTGATTTTTAAAACAATTAAGAATGATAAAATTTTACCATGTAGTTTTAAAACCTGGCAATGTAGATTGAGACACTTTAAGGACACAGTCTAGAAAATTTGTATTTCTTTTATACTAAATAATCAAGGAAAATAATATAAATATGATTTTAGAAATTAATAAATCTTTAAATAAGAAAAAAGATCTTTTTGGAAAACAATTAGGGTATGGCATATTCTTCCTAAAGTAGTCTCAATAAATAGGAAAAACTCACGGGGATGTAGTTTTTATTTTTTGAGTCCTAGTAAATCAATCATGTGTTTCTGTCTTGGCTTATTGCATAAATCTGTAATCATCATCATTATTATTGGTTTAGAAAAATTATTTATCACCTGGAACTCAGCATTTCTATAATTCTAGAACAAAATTAAAGCTAGGAAAGGAAAAGTGGATAGGTATTGACTAAGCGATTGATGTGTTAATTGGAATCACTAAATAATTTTCCCCAGTGTCTTTTTTTCTCAACAAGATTGAAAACTGAAAAACTTGTTCTATTTTATGACATGGTCATTTAGAATAATATTCTCTTATTTATTTGATGGCCCAAATTGAGAGTAATGAAAATATGATAATGATATACAGCCAGTAGTCATTAATATAAAAAGATATTTTAAGCTACTCTAGAAATGTACTTCACAATACTTTCTCACTTCATTGGTTAACACATTCACTATGTTTAATCTGCTGAAATATCACTCAATTAAACTCATTAGATCTAAGTTTCTGAGTCTCCGCTCTCTGTATTAGGAGTAGCATGAGCCCATCACTTCTGCTGATTGGAATTAAAAATGCTGGAAAAAATGTAAAAAAAAAAAGCTACCTGGAGACCCTTAAATTAAAAAAACAAACAAACTAGCAGGTTCTGAAAAGTTGTAAAAACTAGAAAAACAACCGTCATGGAGGTTAACTTTTTCAATTTTCCACAAGTATGGCAGGCATAAGGAGTGAGGGGTGGAGGAGGTGTGTATGTGTGTGTGTGCACATGTGCACGTTCACATGCATACGCAACTAGTTGCAGAGAAGCATAGATGTAGAGAGGGGGCTAAAACTTCAAGAAAAACCCATGCTATGTTATCAGACAAAAGAGAACAAAGGTCACCTTTGGCTGCAGAATGTAGGCAGATTCCTGTAGACAAAAGAGCCAGAGATGAAGGATCCCCTAATTCTGTGTATGTATGCGCAGAAAATCTCAGTCCACCCTCAAATCATTCACACCCAAAACAGATCAAAATCAGCATAACAAAAGCTTGGAGAACTGAACTGAGTGAGATTTGAGCCACCGTATACAGAAAACAAGTCAAAATTTATGACCTCCCTATAACCAGTTTGAACCTCTGCTAATACAAAAACATCCCTCTACAAGAGTATAACAGGGTTCAGATATTGTACAGCACAGCATTCACAATGTCCTAATATAGTTCAAAATTGTTCAGGGGAGCATGGGTGGCTCAGTGATTGAGTGTCTGCCTTTAGCTCAGGTCCTGATCCCAGGGTCTCTCTCAAGCTCTTTGAAGAATTGTCATTTGTTGCTATTTCAAAACAAACTTAAAGGGAAATATATTTGAAGAGCAGAATATTTCTTCAAAACCCATTCATCCATTGAGTGATTTCACAATCTACATAGGGCACAGAATTGCCAATAAATATTTATAAATTATTACATGAAAATAAGGAAGGGCTCCATTACTGTAGGAGCCTTTCTAACAATTCCACAGATACAGTTTCTTACCAATCCTCTCCCTAGTGGGGCATCTGGGTGGCTCAGATTGTGATCCCGGGGTCCTGGGACTGAGCCCCACATCAGGCTCCTCTCAGGGAGCCTACTTCTCCCTCCGCCTATGTCTATGCTCTCTTTCTCTGTGTCTCTCATGAACAAATAAATTTAAAAAATTGTTCAGTGTATCCAGAACTAGGAAAATGCAACAAACGCTTATGGGAGAATGTGATAAATAGATACTAACCCGGAAATGACTGATGTTAAAGCTATCAGACTTAAATCAGTTTTAAAACAATGTTTCATAAGGTAAATAGAAACACACTTGAATTTTATAATATAGGTAATAGGAATTTCACTTGAATTTTATAATATAGGAAACTTCGAGAGAATTTAAAACTTGGAAAAAAGAACAAAGTGAAAATTTTAAAACTAAAAAATGCAATGCCTTAAATAAAAATTAATGGTGAGCTTAAAAAAGAATATAACAGAGGAAAGAGATAATGCTTCTGGAAATTCATCAATAGAAATTATCCTATTTGAAGAATGGAAAGAAAAATGAGTGGAAAAAATGAAGAAAACCTTAAGGACCTGTAGAACAGCATCAAAGTGTGGAACATCTGTTTAACTAGTCTCAGAAGATTGGAGAACAAAAGGTATATGAATAAATAATGGCCACAAATGTCTCAAATGCAGGGAAGATAGAAATGTACAGATTGAAGAAACTCAGTAAATCTAAACTGGATAAACTTAAAAAAAAAGCATGGTTTTTAGATGCATCTTAAACTGCCAAAAAAAAGAAACACACAAAAAGTCTTAAAAACAGCAGAAGAAAACTACAAGTTATAAACAGAGAAATAATTATCCCAATAGCCACACATTTCTCTTCAGAATGCAGAGGCCAGAAGACTGAGAAGAAACATGTTTAAAGTACTGAAGAAAAGAACTTTTCTTGTAAAGAAAAATATGCAAGTAGATCCTTCAGGGTTTTTTGTTTTTTTTTTAAGATTTTATTTATTTATTCATGAGAGACACCGAGGAGAGAGAGAGAGAGAGAGAGAGAGAGAGAGAGAGAAGCAGGCTCCATGCAGGGAGCCTGACATGGGACTCAATCCCAGGTCTCCAGGATCACGCCCTGGGCTAAAGGCAGTGCTAAACCTCTAAGCCACCAGGTCTGCCCACAAGTAGATCATTCAGGAATGAAGGGAAGATAACTACTTTTTCAGAGGAAAGAGTATAGAGAATTTGTCCCCAGTAGATCTGTTTTTACAAGAAATACTAACAGAAGATTTTCACTCTAAAAGGAATGGTATTAGAAAAACCTGGTCCTTCAGATATGGAGAGCAACAGAAATGCAAATATCAGGGTAAATATAGAATTTTTTTTCTCATAAGTTAAAATGTATGTTGACTGTTAAAGCCAAATGGCTTGGTGTGGTTATCATTGTATATGGATTTAACTCATAATGTCCATAACATGAAAGCCAGTAAGGTATTCACCTATACATTTGCAAGTGTCTGCACTGTACATCTAGTAGACTATAAAATTTTAGGTATTCATTTAGTAATCTGCAAAGCAAGTACTAAAAAAAATCTGATGAAATATAGCACAAAAGCCAATAGATTAAAATGAAATACTAAAATATATTTATATAGCGCAAAAGAAGGCAGAAAATTGGAAGAGGGGAAACCAAAAGAGAAGGACAAACAAAATATAAAAACAAATTGGTAGACCTAAATCCAAATATATCAAACATTATATTAAATGGTAGTAGTCTAAACACTCCAATAAAAAGCAAACCAGAGATTTTTTTTTTTTAATACTGAAGGCTTGCTGTAAGATACTTATAAGAGTTAAAATAAAACAGGCAGAAATGGATACACAATGCCAAGAAGAAGCACGAGAACACTGGAGTCCTTATTTTATAATCTAATACAGTAAACTTTGAGACCAACAGTGTCCTCGAAGATAGACTGTCTTTATGATAAAAGGAACAGATTCACCAAAAAGATATACAATCATAAATTAGAACATGCTTAATAACACAGCCTCAACATGTGTTGAACAAAAATAGAACTAAAGAGAAAAATAGACAAATTCACAATCCTACTAGGAGAGTTTAACAATTCTCTCCTGGCGATTGATAGAAGGACTATCCAAAACATCAGTAAAATTATAAAAGATCTGAAGAGAAAAAAAAAAAAAAAAAAAGATCTGAAGAGCACTGTGCACGAATTACCTTGTTCTCTATCCAGGATCTTCACATTATGTATTCTTTTCAAGCCCATATGTGCATTCACAAGAACAGACCATATTCTGGGAAATAAAACAGGTTACATTAAATTCAAAAGGATTCTCTTCCCGCAATAAAATTAAATTAGGAATTAATAAAAATGTAAACAAAAATAAAAATTTATAAATTAAAAATATTTTTAGGAAAGCTCTAAATATCTGGGATTTAAACAATGCACTTCAACATTCAGAGACAGATATGAAAAGACAAGGAAATTGAAATCATAATAAAAATACAACATATCAAAATTTGTGGAATGTAGCTAAAGCAAAAGAGGTAAAAAAAAAAAAATTAATGGCCCAGTTTTTGTCTTTAGATAAAAAGCCAGGGTTAGGAGAGGAATGTAATTTATATATATATATATATATATATATATATATATATATAAAAGTAGAAAAATCAAGGAATTAGAAAACAAACAGTGGAGAAGGTCAGCAAAGATTAGCTGACCCTTTAAAAAGATCAACAAAATTTGCAAACCCTTGGCTAAATATATAATATAAATCACCAATGTCTGGAATGGTAAGGGAAATAGTAGGACAGATTTTACAGTTATTAAGTAAATATTGGAACATGTACATGTTAACACACATTTAATATCTTACAAAGAATGGAAAAGTTGAAATATACAACATACCAAAAGATACAACACAAGAAACAGAAATTTTGAAGAGTCTTATGCATGTTTTTTAATGAATTTATTATCAAAAAACTTCTCAAGAAAAGAAAATACCAAGCCCATAAGTTTTAATTGGGGAATTCTATAAAACATCCAAGGAATAAACATCAGTGCTACACAATATATTTTTTAGAAAATTGCAGGAGGGATCATTCCCCATCTCATTTTCCGAGGCCTGAACAAACATAATACCAACCCTGGCAAAGATATTACAAAAAAGAGAAATTTCAGAGCAATATCTCTCATGAATAATACTTAATGAAGTATTATAAAATCAAATCCAACTATACACAAAAAGGATACTCCAATATGTTCAAGTAGGGTTTATTCCAGAAAAGCAGAATTGACTTAACATTAAAAAAATAAGTCATTTAATGAAATTCAACATACTAACAAAAGAAAGAAAAAAAACAGATAGTTAATTCAATAGAGACATAAAAAGCTTTTTGAAAAAATGAACACTGATTCATGAAAAGACCTCCTGGCAAACTAGAAATTATATAGAATTTCCTCCAACTACTAAAGTATATTTATGAAAACCCTTCTTCCAACATCATACTTAAAGTTAAAAGACTAGTAAGTATTTTAATTGAATTAAACTTTCCCTGGAGGAAGGGAAGAAAACAAAGATGCTGCCTTTGCCACTTCTATTCAGTGCAGTACCAGAAAAAATAGATATATAATTACACTGAGGCAAAAAGAAGTGAAAAATAAAACTTAGAAAAAAATCAACTGGGACTCCTGGGTGGCTCAGTGGTTAAGCGTCTTTCCTTTGCTTCAGATCATGATCCTGGAGTCCTGGGATCGAGTCCCACATCAGACTCCCTGCATGGAGCCTGCTTCTACCTCTGCCTGTATCTCTGCCTCTCTTTCTCTGTGTCTGTCATGAATAAACAAATAAAATCTTAAAAAAAAGAATCAACTTATACTAGTACCAAAACCCACAAACACCTGTTAATATTTCTGTCAAAAGACATCTTGTACTTCTATATAGAAACTAAAAAGTATTGCAAAGACATCCATCATAAAGAAGACTTAAATAAATTGGGAGATCCATCACATTTATTGATTAAAAGACTTAGTATTGTTAAAAAGGTAATTATCCTGAAATGGAGATATGCCAACAACATAATTCCTGTCCAAATTCTAGCAGTTTGGGGTGTTGTTGTTATTGTTGTTTGCAGCTTTTACAACCTGATTCTACAATTTATATGGAAATGTAAAGGGCTTAAAATTACCAAAGCAATTATATATCTTGTGTATATAATAAATACACATATTAAAACATAAATGTATTTAATATATATGTCTAGTTGGTTGACTTACCTGACCTGATTTCAAGATTTACTATAAATCTCAGGAATCAAGACAGTTTGGTATTGCAAAGAAGATAAATATATAAATCAATGACACATACAGGGAGTCCGGAAATAGACTCACCCATATGTGGTTAATTGATTTTCTGCAAAGATGCCAAGACAACTCAGTGTGGTAAAGAAAGCTTTTTCAATAAAAGATGCTGGAACCACGGAATATCCATATTAGGAGGGGGAGAAAAAAAAAGCCACATTCTTCACTTAACACTATAAGGAAAATATAATTTAAATGAATCATGCACCTAAAAGCAATACCTAAAACTATAAAAATTCTAAATGAAACTAGAAATTCATCAAGATCTTAAAGTGGGAATTCTTATGTAGAACCTAAAAAGCCAAAACCTGAAAGAAAAATTTATAAATTGAACTTCATTTAAGTTCAGGTGTTTTGCTCTTTGAGAGACACCAGAAGGAAAAAAAAAAAAAGGCAAGCCACTAAGGAATGATGTTCACAACATACATAACAGACTCGTGCAAAAAAAAAAAAATCATGACAATACACATTAAAATCACAAATTGAGATAACTGTACATATTGATTAGATGGACTGAAAATAAGAAGACCGATCAAACCAAATGTCACCAAGGCTATTGTGGTGCAGCTGAAACTTTCATAGACTGCTGGAAAGAGCTCAAAATGGCACAGCACTTTGGAGAGCGGTTTGGAATTTTCTTAAAAAAATGAATCATACACAAATCAAGTGATACAGCTTTTCAGTTCTGAACCGCTTAACCAAGACAAGTGAAAATACATGTCGACAGAAAGACTTGCATATAAATGTTCCCAGTAACTTTATTTACAGTAGCCAAAAATCGGGCACAGCCTCACTGTCTGAAATTTTCATGGGAAAAGATAAACAATTGTGCTATGCTCATAGAATGGAATTATTTGTCAATTAAAATAAGAAATGGATACAAGATACGCACCATAACAGGAATGAGGCTCAAAATTTTCATGCTGAGCAATTGAGGTTAACAAACTGTATTTTGACATATTGTGTGATTTTTATCATAGTAACATTCCAGAAAATATGATCTAATATATAGTGAGGACAAGCACATTAATGGGGTGGTTATGACGGCTGCCTGAGGATGGGGGTGGAGGGAGAACAGAATATAAAGGAGCACAGAGAATTATTGGTGCATGATGGCAACGTTTGTTGTCTTAATTGTGTTGATGGTTTCACAGGTGCATATGTATGTTAAGACTGATTAAATTATGCATTTTATTTTTAAAATAAATTTTATTTAATTTTTATTTATTTATTTAGTTAATTAGTCATATTTATTTATTTATTGAGACAGAAAGAGACAGAGATAGTGAGAGAGAGCACAAGCAGGGAGGAGAAGGAGAAGCAGGCTCCCTGCAGGGAACTCGACATGGATCTCCAATTCCAGGACCCTGGGACCAGTACCTGAGCCAAAGACAGATGTCCAATGGACTGAACCACCCAGCTCCCTAAATTATGCATTTTAAATGTGTCTAATTTATTGTATTTCAATAGAGTTGGAAAATAATAGAAATATATAAGATGATTAATAGATTCTGTGAAGAATATAAAACATTAAATAAGAAACAGTCTTTTCCCTCATGGGACTTTTAGTCTCAGACGGATGATAATATCTTCACCAAGAGGTAAAACAAAGCAGATTAAAGTAAGATTTCCAGGAAAGTGGAGAAAAAAATAACTGCTTAAAGTCAAAGGAAATATAATTTATTTTCATCTGTGAAACTTTGGTAGTTTCATGTTCGGGAGAGACATTTGAGCTTTGCTTTTTATGTTGGGGTAGAATTTTGAAAGGTGGATCTTGCATAGGGAGCCAAGTGTGAATATAGGCTACTTTTTTTTTTTTTTTTTACTTTTTTTGAGAGAGAGAGAGAGAGAGCATGAGCAAGCAAGAGGGAAAGAGCAAAGGGAGAGGAAGAGAGAACCTTAAGCAGACTCCATGCCCAGAGCAGAGCCCAACACGGAGCTTGAGGCAGGTGCCCTACTTGGGGCTCAATCTCATGACCCTGAGATCGTGACCTGAGCCAACATCAAAACTGGACATTTAATAGACTGCACCATGCAGGCGCCCATGCAGAGGCTACTCTGGATAAAGGGACGGTTATGACAAATCTACGATGTAAAGGACAAGTATGTTACCTCATTGCAAGTAGTCCTTCATAACTTGAGTGTGGCATGCTTATATAATCATTATGGGAAACTGAGGACCTGTTATTAATATTTGTTTAAAAAATACTATGACATTGCTGTTTTGGCAGTGAATGTCTCCTAATATTACCTCGCAAAGCTGTGCTACTAAAAGATTTAGCTGGTAAAAAAAAAAAATGCTATATATAATCATTTGAAATGGTTCCAGAGATTGTTAAAGGGTGGGAATGCAAAAGAGGGAATAGATATAAAGTACAAAAGAAGTTCGACTAGATCTTGGAAATTATTTAGATGTCTGGGTGGGGAGAGCTTGCTGGACAAGGAGAGGAAAAGTAAAAGAAAACTCCACTCCATACCTTAATCTTGGATAACCTACAGGACGCCTGGGTTGCTCAGTGGTTGAGCATCGGCCTTTGTCCCAGGGCGTGATCCTGGGGTCCTGGGATCGAGTCTCGCATCGGGCTCCCCACAGGGAGCCTGCTTCTCCCTCTGCCTGTGTCTCTACCTCTCTCTCTCTCTGGGTCTCTCATGAATAAATACAATCTTTAAAAAAAGCAACAAAAACTATCTGATGTCTAATAAAAACAAAATCCTACCAATTCATTCTCCTTATGTCTGTGCAAGATACAAAATGCAGGTTTTGTTCAGTATCTACAGGAAAATAAAACATATAGCCATCACTTTAATCCCTGGGTTGTTTCAAAGTTAACCTATAGGCAAGAAGGGTTTAAAGAAATCACTTACAAATCCTTTCCCTGTGTTACCCCACACTGAGCAGAGTCTTACCAGCTGAAGGGGGGCTCCCATTACCCCAGCATTCTTTAGAGCAGTACAGAGATTGATGGAATAGGATGTATCTACTGAACTACCCACAGCACTTACAGATAATGCCTCGCTCAATATAGAGACTCTCTGGGAAAATGGAACAATATATCCTTTTATAAAATGTGCTATCTTTAAAAATGTACTTCTGATGCAGTTTATATGGAAGAAATAGAAAAGACTGAGCATTTAAAAATATTATATGATATCCTGAATATGTCATATGTGTCTATTCCCACCTAGTCCACATCATCCATATAATTCTTACAGAAAGAAAGAGGGTTGGGATGGACACAAGATAAGAAAGTGACCTAGGTGGGTGATGTTATTTTAAAATAACAAAAGTACTTTAATATTCTTCAAATCATCCCATTCCATGAATGTCTTCCGTGTATAGTAAAGATAGCTTTACCCATCTGCATATAGCTCAGCCTCCAGGGACTTGAAACCACTTACACTTTTTAATGCTGCAATTTAATCTTCCCTAGCCTAGCCATCATCACTATTCAAAGGGGAGTTCTAAACTTCAAAACGATTTACCAACTTATGAAACAGATATGATTGCATAAAGACTGATTCACTTGCTTCTGAAGTCATTTCACCACTTTCGAGCTCCTTGATTGCAAAGTGGTATGGGCGGGAGTATCGTGTTACCGTGACAAAATGCGTCACACACTGGAAAGACAGCCTTTCACAATTCCTACAAATAAATACTGTGCCCAAATATAATAATCATATTTTCTTATAATCGCTACTACATATAAATGGTTAAGAAGATGAATTAGAAAGTTGCTTGTGAGCTTGTGAGCACTGTAAAAATAAAAGGATTAAAAGTGAGTTATTAGTGCAAAGAGTAAGTGCCCGGGAGCCCAGAGGCTATGATACCGTCTGTCTTGGGCAAACACCTACCTCTCTGGGTCCCAATTTTCTTGTTTTTCAGGGAAAGGCGTTGGCATAGAGGATACCGAAGAGCATTTCAATCGTAACACTTCCAATCCCCAGGATTCTAAATTACTTTATGTAGTAACATGAAGAATTAGGTAAAGAGAGTAAGTTAGTAATTCTGCTAAAAAGAACAGGATCTGTTCATTTTCATATAGTACCAGGGATAGAAACAATTATCATCAGCCCGAGGATAAATTCCACAACCTACATTTCCTCTTCATTGTCTCTCCGTTTACCTGCTTCCTTTCAATAGTGGCTAATTCTTTTGGTTCTTATTGAAGAAGCTTGTTTATTCCAAAAAGGCCCTCATGCTTCCTATTAATAAAAATGATTTAGGGAAATTTTGAAACAAATGAATTTTAGAACTCTAGGAGTGTGTCTTTTCTTTTTTATTCTCTTCCCTTTCTTTTCTTTCTTTTTCTTTCTTTCTTTCTTTTCTTTCTTTCTTTCTTTCTTTCTTTCTTTCTTTCTTTCTTTCTTTCTTTCTTCTTTTCTTTCTTTCTTTCTTTCTTTCTTTCTTTCTTTCTTTCTTTCTTCCTTCCTTCCTTCCTTCCTTCCTTCCTTCCTTCCTTCCTTCTTTCTTTCTTTCTTTCTTTCTTTCTTTCTTTCTTTCTTTCTCTTCTTTCTCTCTTCTTTCTCTCTTCTTTCTTTCTCTCTTTCTCTCTTTCTCTCTCTCTTTCTCTCTCTCTTTCTCTCTCTCTTTCTCTCTCTCTTTCTCTCTCTCTTTCTTTCTTTCTTTCTTTCTTTCTTTCTTTCTTTCTTTCTTTCTTTCTTTCTTTCTTTTATAGCTACATGTAGTTTCCAGACCATAGTATTTGAGATAGAACCGTAGCTTCATCATTGGCCATTTCTCCTAACTATGACCAAGGAGATAACAGCCCAGTCGTAGAGACTCCAATTTGGGGGCCCGATGAGCCTACTACTCTCATTTTATATTTTATAAAGTATGTCTTACATACTTTTCTCTCCCCAAAATTACAGAGATATTAAAAATCCATACCTTGAGGTTCTGCAGCATTAGAAGAGAGAAACATTCCCTTCCTCAGAATCGGTATTGAAGTGAACCAAAAATAAAGGTCTACACAGTAACCCTGGCTTTCGAGGCAGCGGCCTGGTGACAGGGCAAGAAGGCCAAAGTGGAAGGAAAAGTGGCAACAGTTTTATATACATAAAGCAGATATAAAGCAAAACTCTAGTCACTTTTAATTAATTAATAGTCATGTAATATGTCTGGTCTCCATTTCATTTCTACTCAGTCTGAGGGAGATGCTGCAATACATGTGAAGGCTGCAAAACTGGAGATGAATTTATAGATGATTAAACCAAAAAAAGTCTTTTTTGACTTTGAATTAATCAAGAGAATTTTAAATAGGTGCAGGTTGGGGGGCGGGGCAGAGAGTCAGATACGTAATGGTGAGTTGGAATAAATCACTTTTAAAGTTGTTTTCAAAATTTTAAATTTTCAAGTCCTTTCCTATTCCTGGATTGGTCCTTCTCTGTTATTCTGGGGACAAAGATCCTAGCCAAAATGAATGTTGATGCTAATTAGCAGTAATACAAACAAGATGTTCCAATGACATATTATTCCAACTAGTGCTCAATTATGCTACGTTCTTTCCACTTGAAGAATTCAAGTTTCACTTACTGTGCTAATCATGTAATATTCTATAGAATTTAAAAAATTTCCTTTTTGAATGCTATTACATAGGGTCACGATTTATCCATTTAGGTAAATATAGAACATTTTTTAGCAAGTTTCTACACATTTAACTATTGGATTTATTTGATTTCATTCTGATTATTACTAACATACTATTGCAAATTATTATTCATTACCATTATAATTCAATATTGCAAAAAATTACATATTTGTCTTTTCCTAAATGAAGACAATACTTACAGAATTATCTTCTTTTAAATTTTTACTTATAATGTTAGATATATAAAAATAAATGTAATGTTTATATAATAGTATATAGAGAGAATATATATATGGTATGAAGTAAAGGAATAAAATGAACACCCATAAACCTACCAATAATCTTAAGAATTAAATATTACTAGCTTTGCTAAATCTATTTCTTTGCTCCACATCCCATCATCTTGGTCTCCTCTCAGGAATAAACACTATTCTGATATTTTAATTTTCCTCTTACATTCTTATTGCTTTTAAAAACCTCATGACCCCACCCCGCCCCCAGCCCGCGGTCCTCCCCTCCCCTGCAGCCAGGGATGCGCGCCCCGCACGGATGCCCATGGAGCAGACTCAGGCAGAGCGACGGTGGCCAGGTTCCTACTGGGGCTGCTGCTCCTGGCACTGCTCCTACCCACACAGATTTATTCAAACCAAACAACTGTTGCAACACTTTCAAGTAACTCCTCCCAGAGTACCTCGACTGCCCCACATCCAGCTGATACCACCACCACACCACTGGCGGTGCTCTGCTCTCAACAGCCAGCCTCTTCCTGAGCTCGTTCTCCCTTCTCCATCTCTACTGTTAAAAGACTAAGGCCAAGAAACATCTATACTTCCCCATCTTCTAAATCTAATCCAAATGGCATCTAGACATCCAGTATGACAAGGAAAAAACAGGTCTTCATTGAATCTGCTAATTCCACACTTAATTTTATTGACACAAAAGGTTGAGGATCCCAAATTTGATTGGTTTGAAGAACATGTGAAGGGTTTGACTAGATGGATGAATGTCTATTAAATCTACTGGAGTTTCATGTGCAAGATGAAGAGACAACATTCAAGATTAGATAAGAGATAATTTTTTAAATGTGGCTTAAGAAGTATGGACCTGTAAAATTCTACCTTGAAAATGAGAATAGATTTTATCTTACCTAGATGTGAAAGATGAGATGTGAACAGATTTCAGTTTTCATTTGGTTCATTAAATCTTTAAGGCCATAAAACGGTTGATACAAAAAGCTTCCATGATTCTGTTTATATGAACATTAGAAGGAACTTCCAGGTGTTACTGTAAATCCTCAATGCATTGTTTCAGCAGTACTAATTTAATGCCTATGTACTCTAGATAAAAGTTTTACATTGTTAAGCTATCACTGCTTCTTGGGAACTGAACTCTTTCCTCTGAGGCTTTGGGTTTGACGTTGCGTTTGATTTTTTATATAGTAATTGACATGTGCCAGGGCAATGATGGATTGGAATCTACCCCCGATTGTGAAGCATAACAAATAAATTTTGCTTGAATACTTATCACTTATTCCTATTGAACAAGGGTGCCAGATTCATTTAGCTAAACTGATTCCAAAGAGTAGAAGTGCGTTGACTTCAACTAATTTCAAAATGCTTATTTCTGCATATGTTGAATACTTCTTACAATTTAAAAAATGATGTTTTGAAGGTAAAATTGACAAATCTTGAAATTAAAAAGGCAAAATAAGTGCAGGAGCCAAAAATCATAAATCAAGTATTTGGGAATTGAAGACTGGAAGCTTGCTTATATTAAATTCGGAAAAAAAACTTTTACTTTTTCTGTAAATACTTTTTTTTGTTTGTTTTTTAAACTCTGAATCAGAATAGTCACATTTGGAACACTCTCTGTTAGTCAATATTTTTAGATAGTTAGAACCTGGTCCTAAGCCTAAAGTGGGCTTGATTCTGGAAAGTAAATCTTTTCACAACTGCCTCGATGCACAGAAAGCTTTTTAAAAATAGACACTCTAAGTGTCTTTTGTTCGCATGGTCACACACTGATGCATAGATGTTCCAGTATCTAACATGGCCACAGTAATGTTGATAACCAAAGTCATTTTTTCCCATCTTTAGGAACCTACACCAGAACAACAATATCCAACAGATCTCAAGCTACTGTGTGTGTGAATGAGCATTACGTTTTGTTTCACCCCTGAATGCTGTACATCAGTTTTGGATTGTATATTGTGTTTGTGTATTTATGCTTTGATTCATAGTAACTTCTCATGTTATGGAATTGATTTGCATTGAACCCAAACTGTAAATTAAAAAAAAAAAAAAAGGCTGAAAGAGCAAAAAAAAAAACCACATAATTACATCTTTCATGTATTTCCATATAAAAAGAAAGCAGTTTTCTAAATTAAGAATGGAACAATATATGGAGAGAAAGAGGTTGAGTACTTAAAATGCCATGAATTTCAAGCAATTTATTTTCATATAAACATCAGGCCTCTGTGTAACAGATTTTAAAAATTAGCTAGGGCCAAAAACATAATAGACAAATTTTAATAATTTCTAAAATAGTTCACTCTGTTGACCTGAGTATGTCCTACATTCTTCAGTTTTGTGACTATTCGATAGCAACAATATATGCACCACATTTCAGAATGTTTTCTTGACATAAAAAGACTTGAAAAACATCTTAAAAGATATTTATGAGCAAATACGGAACACTGTATATATCTTAACTATGGGGAAATGTGTGTGTGTGGATGTGAATGAGTTTTCAAACTTCTATAACTATAGTTGACTCTTAAAAGGGTAATGGGTTTGACCTGTGAAGGTCCACTTAAATGCAAATTATTTTCAATAAATATATTGGAAAATTTTTTGGAGATTTGCAAAAATTAGGAAAAATTTTAAGAATGAACCAGATAGCCTAAAAATACCAAAAATAAATAAATAGTTAGCTATTATTGTAAAAATGCAGTACATCATACTTATAACATACAAAAATATGTATTTTTTTAAGATTTTATTTATTTATTCTTGAGAATACACAGAGAGAAGGGAGAGAAGTAGAGACACAGGCAGAGGGAGAAGCAGGCACCATGCAAAGAGCCCGACGCGGGACTCGATCCTGGCACCCCAGGATCACACCCCAGGCTGAAGGCGGCGCCAAACCACGGAGCCACCCGGGCTGCCCAAAAATATGTATTAATAAAATGTAATTGGTAAGACCCAGTAAATAGTAGGCTATTAGTAAAGTTTTTGGGATTTTTGACTGTATAGGGGGTTAGCGCCCCTAACCTCAGCATTGATCAATGTCAATGTTCTTCTTTAGGGTAAGTTTCTCTAAGCAAGATTACTCAATAATAGAAGATATATATTAGGATGTATGTTTCTTAATGACCTCCAGGAAAATGTAAATAGCCTATCAACATTATATTAGGACATCTGCTCATCCACTTCTGCACTGGGCATTATCACTAATTCTAACATAAGAACCTGATATGCAAAAATATAACATTTTAAATTTGCACTTGTTTTTACTAGAAACGTGGAATATATTTTAATGTTTACTACTGATATGTCATATTGTGTAAATTGCCTGATTATGCATATTATACACATTTCTATTGTTTATTCAACTTTGTCTTACTGCTTTCCAATATTTTGTATATATATTAATAAATTAATATTTTGTCATAGCTATTTTATTCTGTAGTTATCCAGTTGTTTAGTGACATTTATGAATTAAGCCATTATTCCTACATTTACTTAAAAGTGACATCTTAATTAAATAATCAGTTCTCATAAGTAGTTTGATCCATATCTGTTCTTTATGTACCGTTTCTATTTAGATCCAGTTTGCAATCCCTTTGTTTGGATTTGATATATTATATGTTTGAAATTTTATATAAATTGCCTACTTTCACAAATATAAACCTCATGGAATAGTAAGGCAATCATCTAGATAATTCAATCCAAAGTTTATTTTGAAATATTCATACAGTTAAAGAAAAAGTAGATCTGAAATCCACATAGTATCACTTACTTGTAAAATATGTTATTCTAATTTGCATATATGGGTTTGGAACACTTTTCATCATCAATTATAAAAACAAATTATAGTAGTAATTGTTTTTGTCCAAGTTTTAGCTATATTAGCAATTCTGCTTTTACAAACCCCAAAATTAAAAATATAGATGCAAAGTAGGAAGCTTGTGGTGATATTCTTAAAGACTTTATGATCTAATATCCACTGGCATAAAGAAGACCAAATTGCCTTAAGAAAGGATCGTTATCAAAAGTATATTTCTGTGCATTGAAGAATGAACCCTGAAAGTAATATCTAACCTTTCAATGTAGCTGGCAGAAACAAAATGTATACTGAAATTTGGAAGGAAGAACTATTATTTCTGCTTGCCATAACATGTTCAGGTTAATAATTACACTCTAACATCAAAATGATTACAATGGCAGTAAAATTTGTTATAACATTAAATTTTGTTATAGCTTTTATTATTAAACAATGCATAAGTCTGCACCTCTACTTTCTAATTGAAAGGGAAACTGAAGAATTGAGTCAATTATATGGATAATTCAAGCATAAAAAAATTCTCAATTCAGCTGAACCACAATTATCTATCGTTTTTTTATAAAAAACAAAATCAAATGTTTCTTTGCTTATGTAAACATTTATAAAATACATTAAGATATCTAAATTTTCATTCCTAACTCAGTCTGTTGAAATAAACCAACGGGTCTGAAGGAACTAAAAGTTTCTCTCTTTTAGCTTATGCAGAGCAGATGAAATTGGATCCAGAAAAACCTACTCTGATGACATTAAATAAAGAACGCATTTTAAAGAGTTTGGGAGACAGAGCTATTCTGAAGACATTTTGGGGAAAGAAAAGTTAAAAAAAATATTAAAAACCAAAATGTTTTAATTAAGTACTTGACATGTAATCTACAGCACAAGAACATCCTATTGGTGTGTAGAGGAGCAAAAGAGCTCTCTACAATTCCATGATAAAGGTGTGAATGGTGAATCCTTAGTAACTTCTAATTTAGGACTGCATAGAATCTCTCAGTATCTTCAAGAACACAAAGAAACTTTGTTACCACTCAATTCTCTCTCCTTTTCCATCTGGCAGGTGTGTTGAACATAGGATGGTGAGGAGGGGACCACAGGAGGCGCTAATAGAGAGCAAAACTCTAGCTGGTGCCAAAAAGGAAAGGAGTTGCTTGAATATGAGTTCTCCAGCTGGATTTTCACACATCTACACTGTCTCCCTTTATTTATTACTGGACTGATGCAAGGTGCATGATGAGAAACTGTTTTTAGCTTGGGCATCTATGTATAGTCTTAAGAACTCATCTTCATGCCTCTCATTTAACCCCATTTCCTTACAATGGGGAAAAATGGTAAAACCTTTTATGTATTGTTATGGTACACAAATAAAATATACTTTCTTTAGAAAGTCTTCACTCACGTTATTTAATATTCAAGACCTTTTAAACCCAACTATGTGGATGATTAAACAATTAAATGAAGGACAAGAGAGCCATTTTCTTTGAATTCGTAAAGTTCATAGGCTAGTGAAGAAGAGGTAAAAGAATGTAAGTTTTACCAGAAGTTAAGTGGGCATTTGGGAAGGGCGTCCTTCAGTGCACCCAGAAGGGTTCTTAAAAGCAGAGAGGAAGGGAAAGCTGTGTCCTTCCAAATATTGGGAAACAAGAAGGGGAAGGATGAACAATGGCAGAAAATAAGTCTAGTATGGCTGGAAAATAGAGAAGAGGAGAGTGACCCTTGAAGAAATTTCAGTGATGTCATCAAACAAAGTGCAATTGATTTATTGGAAAATAAAATATTAGTGTTCAAAACAGACTAAGTTAAAAGGAAAAATAAAAATGACTTCCAGTGCCTACACTTTAGAGATGAAAAAACAAAAGCACAGAGATTTCATGGGGCATTAGTGAAATTCCATCTGGTCATCTTGAACAAGCTGTATTTTTTGTAGATCTATGATGAGTGCCTGTGGTCATTTTCAGAATGATTTAGAATACTCTGTGCTGTTGTAACTATTTGATTGTTTAAAAATGTTAATAAAGTGCCTTAGTAATGCTTTTACATTCAGTGTCATTCTTTAATTTTAAAAATAATTTATATAAACGTCTACAACTAATTTCCAACATATGGTAACAGGCACAAAAAGTCAACTAGAGTGATACTTTGGTGACATATTTATGCTGAGGAGGAACTCTATGGAAAAATTAAGTATGCCAAGCCACAGAATAATTTTATTCTAATAGCTAGAACAACAGAAAATCACAATATCATTGGTATCATTTATAAGGTTAATTTTATGTAACAAATATTATGTCCTAGTCAGTCACTTGTTTCATGTTCATATATATATAGAGAAAAATGAGGGTGTGGTGGAAAAAAAATAAAATAAGGGGAAGGATAGGGGGTCCAATGTGCAGAGGGCAGTTGTAATCATGTATGGTGTCATTAGTGGGGGGCCTAGAAGTTATACTTTAGCAAAGCCTTTAAGTTGGTGAGTTTCTTCACTATACCTATTGAGATTACACTGAAATGGGGAAGACCTACAGTGGGGACCATGTGCAAGAGGTTTTTGAAATACATCTGATAAGACAGGGTGAGGGCTTTTTTTCAAGGCAATAATAGTAGAGGTGGTGCCATTCCTCAAAATTATTTATTTAGAAATATGCACAAATATCTCACAATTTAAGATACAATATACAATGTACAATATAATGATCCAACAATTCTATACATTACTCAGTGCTCATCTTGATAAGTGTACTTTTAAGTATAATAAAATTAATTTTTCCCTTTTGTTGCTTGTACTTTTAGTATCATATCAAGAAACCATTATGAAATCCACTATCATGAAGATTTAGTCTTACTTTTCCTTCTAAGAGTTTGTTGTTTCAGCTCTTATATTTAGGTCTTGCATCCATTATGTAGTGACTTTTTTAAAGATTTATTTACTTAAGAGAGAGAGAGCATGAGCAGGAGAGGCAGAGGGAAACAGAATCTCAAGTGTACTCCACACTGAGCATGGACCCCAACTTGGTGCTCAATGCCAACACCCTGAGATTATGACCCGAGTCAAAACCAAGAGTTCGATGGTTAACTGTGTCTCCCAGGTGTACCCGCTATGAAGTGATTTTTATACGTGGTATGACTTGCATATGGATATCCAGTTGTCCCAGAACCATTTGTTAAAAAGATCATTATTTTCCCCATTGAATGATCTTGTTCCCTTGTAGTTAAGTTTAGAAGTCAAGATGTTTGAGCCCTCCAACTTTGTTCTTTTTTTTTCACGATTGTTTTGTTTATTCAGAGTATTATGCAATTCCACAAGAATTTTAGGATCAGCTTTTCCATTCTGGAAAAAAAACACAAACATTGAGATTGGAGGAAGATTGTATGGAATTTGTAAACAGTTTTGGGAGTATTGCCATTTAAATGATATTAAGTCGTCCAATGCATGAACACAGTTTTTCTCTTCATTTTTTTTTTTTTTTCAGCAATGCTTTGTACTTTTTGGTGCACAAGATAGTGTCGCTTTTCCATCCCAATTTTGGTTTCATGTCTTTTTCTTAACTAATTGCTCTGGATAGAAATTCCAATAAAATAATTAATGTTTGGGCAGCCCGGGTGGCTCAGCAGTTTAGCACTGCTTTCAGCCCAGAGCATGATCCTGGAGACCCAGGATCGAGTCCCATGTCTGGCTCCCTGCATGGAGCCTGCTTCTCCTTCTGCCTATGTCTCTGCCTCTTTCTCTCTGTGTGTCTCTCACAAAAAAATAAATAAATAAAATATTTTTAAAAAATTAATATTTGGTGAGTATGTTAAGAATGGGCATACTTGTCTTGATCTTAGGGAGGATTTTTAAATGCTTTGCCTTTGAGTATGATGTTACCTAGTTGTTATTTTTTTAAAAATAAATGTCTTTATCATGTTGAAGAAGTGTCCTTATGTTTTTAGTTTGAGTGGTTTTTCTGTGTGTGTTTTTTATAAAATGCTGTCAAATGTTTTCTTGCATCAATTGCAGTCATAATGTTTTTTTTTCCTCTTTATTCTATTCTGTGATATATTGAGAGTTTAGTATGATACTGAAATACATCATCTAATATTTCAATGAAGAAAGTAGACATTTCTCATTGATTCCCCCCTGGGGTCACCATAGAGATGTTTAAGGAGATATAATCCAAAACATAGATAACTTTGTGGCAATTGAAGAGTGGCCTTTGGTCTACTGATGTACTAAAACTGATTCTTATTTTTCTCACATTATCCCATTCACACTCTTTCATGCTGCCTGTACTAAGACCAGATACATATGTCATTTCCATCATAGGCATTTTTTACATTTCTGACTTGGGGGCACAGTTGTTTTGTTTAGTTAGATTTTAAAATGAAAAATATGTCAAATTTATGTAGAATAAATATGTCCAGGGGTGCCTGGGTGGCTCAGTCACTTAAGCATCTGGCTCTTGGTTTCAGCTCAGGTCATGATCTTAGGGTCATGAGATTGAGCCCTGCCTGAGTCAGTCTCTTGCTCAGTGAAAGTCCGCTTGAGATTTTCTTCTTCTCTCTGTGCCCCTCCCCCATACAGGCACATGCTCTCTGTCTCTCTTAAATTAAAAAAGAAAAGGAGTAAATATGTCCATTCATTAGGCTTGTTAAAAGGAGACTGAATTAATATTTTATATAAAGATTTTGTTACGCTATGGGAGGTTCTATCATATTCTGAATTGGAGAGTATATAAAAATTTTTAAATAAGTTTCATTAAAGTGAAATGATTTGAAATTTATACATGATTAATTGAAATATTTGAGTAAAGTTGGCAGACATTTATATTTTGATTTTTTTTTTAATTTATGATAGTCACAGAGAGAGAGAGAGAGAGAGGCAGAGACACAGGCAGAGGGAGAAGCAGGCTCCATGCACCAGGAGCCCGATGTGGGATTCGATCCCGGGTCTCCAGGATCGCGCCCTGGGCCAAAGGCAGGCGCTAAACCACTGCGCCACCCAGGGATCCCGACATGTATATTTTGAATGCTGTATATATTAGAGAATATAAAGAATCATAGGGTGATAGAACTATATCGGGGGTAGCCGGGGTGGCTCAGCGGTTTAGCACCGCCTTGGGCCCAGGGCGTGATCCTGGGGTCCTGGGATCAAGTCCCATGTCGGGGTCTGCACATGGAGCCTGTTTCTCCCTCTGCCTGTTTCTGCCTCTCTCTCTCTCTCTCTCTCTCTGTGTGTCTCTCTTGAATAAATAAATAAAATCTTAAAAAAAAAGAAAAAGAACTATATCAGGATTAGTGTGAAGTTTTTGGGGGAAAAAAGGTAATCCAGTTAATTAAAAATTCTCTCCCATGGTTTAATATAAGGATTTACAAAGTTATTTCTCCAACTAATAAAAGTTTGCTTAGTAAAAATTCTGACCTTGGCTAAGAGTTTGCTTTTTACCCTGTTACTGATTTCATGTGAATGGGTATACTTATCCAAATGCCCTCTTCCCAAAGCTCATTAAATATAATATTGATTTAACAACATGATTTTGTGCCAGCTTCTCTTTTTCTTGAGGGTCCAAAGCTTCCAAGATAGATAAAAGACCAAAGTTGCTTATTTCTTCAAACCAGATTTTTCCTAGAGCCATAAATATCCTATATTGAGAACTAAGAAATAGAGAATACTGGGATTTTCTTAGTTGGATTTTTTTACTTTTGTTTTGTGGTGATGGTGAGACAAAAGCAGAAGGAAAATGGTACTGGTATTACTGTTGAAAATTAATGTATAGTGAATTTTTTTAAAGTATTGAAGAAAACATACTATCTAGAAGGAAGATTTAAAAAATATATGGATCTAATTTTTTAATTGCCTTCAGCTAACCAAAGGATATCAAAAAATCTAAAATGAAATCAATGTTTTTAAAACTAACTATGCCAGAGTCATGAATCTCGCTCTGAAGGATGTCTTTTGTATCAGTTTATTTGTAGGTCCTCAAAAAGAAGTACTCTAAGTCGCCAAACCACAATTTAAGAAGTTTCACCGCTATTGTTAATTTACTCTTGCATGATTCTAGTCTTAAAACAGAGAAAATTGGACACTATATTGCCTTATTGAAACATGCTTTATTTATTTATGTATTTTGATTCAGCTCCATGCCCAGTCTGGAGCCCAACACAGGGCTTGAACTCATGACCCTGAGATCAAGAGTTGGGTGCTTAACCAGCTGAGCCACTATGGGCCCCTTTTTTAAATTTATTTTTATTTTATATTTATTTATATTTAATAAAGTGAATCCTTTATTTATTTATTTGTTTGTTTGTTTATTTATTTATTATTTATAAGTAGGCCTTACACCTAGCATGGTCTTTGGTCTTTGTAATTTATTCTTAAGTAATATTGATTTTTAGTTGTTGTTTTTTTTAAGATTTTATTTATTTATTCGTGAGAGACACACAGAGAGAGGCAGAGACATAGGCAGAGGGAGAAGCAGGCTCCATGCAGGAAGCCCAATGTATGACTTGATCTCAGGTCTCCAGGATCATGCCCCGGGCTGCTGCGCCACCGGGACTGCCCAGTCTTTAGTTTTCTTTTTAAAAAATGTGTTTGGCCTTGGTATCAAGGCAACGCCATCATAGAATTAATTAGGAATGAATTAGGAGGTTCTTTCAGCTCCTGTTTATTAGAACCATTTGAAAAAATTGGTTTAATCGCTGAAATGTCTGGTTGAAATTAATTATTTCACCCATGAAGCCAATTGGTTCTAGATTTTTCCTTGTTGGTAGTTTTTTGATTACTGAGTCAATCTTTTAACTTGCTATAGGTCTTTTGAGATTTTCTCTTTCTTCTTGAATCAGTTTTGCTAGTTTTTGTGTTTCTAAAAATGTGTCTAGTTTATCTGTTATCTATTTTTCAATAAACAGTCATTTATAGTATTATTGTATGTTCCTTTTTTACTTCTGTAAGGCCAGTAGTAACATTTCCCACTTTCATTTATTATCATAATTTGAGTCTATTCTCTTTTTCTTTGTCAAATTTTTTTTTCAAAGGACCAACTTTTAGTTTTGTTAAATCTCTATTCTCTGTTGTAATCTTTATTATTTTATTTTGTCTTGCTTTAAGTTTAGCTTGTTTTTTTTTTTTCTAGGTCATCAAGGTGTAAATTTGTTATTAATTTGCTATTATTTTTTAATGGAGGCATTTATAACTACAAATGTCCCTCTGAGTACTGCCTTTGTCTCATCCCATAAGTCTTGATATGTTGGTTTTTCTGTTGTTGTCGTTTTCTTTCACCTCTAAACATTTTCAATTTCCCTCTGACTTCTCCTTTGATCCTTGGTCTTTTAAAATATATTGTTTATTTTCCATAGGTTTGTGAATTTTCTATTTTCTCTTCTATTATTCATCTCTAGCTCCATTCCATTCTTTTTTTTTTTAATGTTGCTTCTTTCTTTTTTTTTAAATTTATTTATGATATTCACACAGAGAGAGAGAGAGAGAGGCAGAGACATAGGCAGAGGGAGAAGCAGGCTCCATGCACCAGGAGCCCGACGTGGGATTCGATCCCGGGTCTCCAGGATCATGCCCTGGGCCAAAGGCAGGCGCCAAACCACTGCACCACCCAGGGATCCCGCTCCATTCCATTGTGGTTGGAAAAGTTACATTTTATGATTTCAAACTTTTAAAATTTCCCAAGGCATTTTTTTGTAACCTAACAGGATATATCCTGGATATAATATATCCTGGAAGTTATTCCACATTTACTTGAAAAAAATGTATAATCTGTTGTTGTTGAGTGGAATCTTCTGTATATGTCAGGTCTAGTTGATTTTTTAATTCCAGTCCTCTCAAAAAGTTCTTCACCTGCCTCAAGTGTTATACACAAATTGTCAGCAACTTGAAAGTAAACAGGGAACAGGCATCCTGTCTCCTATTTCACCTAACTTTGTGGACTTATGTATTTAAACTAACACACACACAAAAACAAGAAAATTCATTTATGTATTATTGTTTCAGTGAAGCTTTGCCTGGAAAATATTTGGTTACTTCAGTTTTGTCAATTATAAGTAGAACTATTATAAATATTTGTGTGTAGATTTTTTGTGTGGGTATAAGTTTTTAATGTTTTTGGATAAATACCAAGGAAGTTGCTGGATCATAGAGCAAGAGTATGCTTAATTTTTTTAAAAATTGCCAAACTATCTTCCAAAGTGGTTAAACCGTTTTGCATTCCTACCACCAATGAGAGTGTCCTATTACTCCATGTCCTTACCAAATAAGTCAGAATTTCTCAAGATGGTGACTAGATATGGCTATGTGTATAAAGCTCCTCCAGAAAATTTGAGAAGTATTGATGAAAGACATTATTCACAGGTATTATTAGAGTAGTTATTTGAGTAATTAGTTATATTCATCCATCTGTCCATTTTTTTTTTGAGAGAAAATGAGTGACTCCTTACCTATAGGCATCTGCTGATGAGTTCTTGAGTAGCTTTTTCAGTTGTGTCTATTTTGTGTGGATCACAATATTTATTCCAAACAACTCAATAACTTTTTGAGATGGATACTACTATTAATCTTATAGAGGGAAAAATAAAACTTTGTGAGGATAAGAAAGGGGAACCTTTTTATACTATTGGTGGGAATGCAAACTGGGGCAGCCACTATAGAAAACAATATGGAGTTTTCCCGAAAAGTTAAAAATAGTACTACCTTAAGACCCAGCAAGTGAAGTACTAGGTGATTAGCCAAAGGATACAAAAACAGTAATTCACAGGGGCACATGCACCCCAACGTTTGTAGCAACAATGTCCACAATAGCCAAACTATAGAAAGAGCTCAGATATCCATTGATGGATGAATGGATAAAGAAGATGTGACATGTATATGCAATAGAATATTACCCAGCTTTAAAAAAAGAATGAAATCTCATCATTTACAGTGATGGGGATGGAAGTAGAGTGTATTATGCTAAGCAAAGTAAGTTAGTCAGAGAAAGACAAATACCATATGATTTCACTCATATGTGGAATTTAAGAAACAAAGCTAATGACCATGGGGGAAGGGAAAGAAAAGTAAAATAAGATAAAAACAGAGAGGGAGACAAACCATAAGTGACTCTTAAGTATAGAGAACAAACTGAGGGGTGCTGGAAGGGAGATGGGTGGAGGGATGGGGTAATTAGGTGATCAACATTTGATGAAATGAGCACTGGGTATTATATGCAACTGATAAATCACTAAACCCTACCTTAAACTCAATAAATCATTTGTTAACTAACTTGAATTTAAATAAAACCAAAAAAAAAAAAAAAAGAAAGAAGAAGGAAGGAAGGAAGGAAGGAAGGAAGGAAGGAAGGAAGAAAGGAAAGAAGGAAGGCAGGCAGGCAAATGAAACCCAGGAAGCAAGTTGATAATTCTGACCAGTTAAGCACAGCAAATATAGCACAAATTATGACTTTGATATAATTGCAGTAATTTTTGTTGATCACTGTCTTTTTACAATTTCTGTCAGGACATAATTTTTATAATCTCTCAAATTATCATTTAACATATCACTTTATGTTCAATCATCCAAGTTATTCTTTTCTTTATATCATGAGATTTAACATTTTCCAGAGACCAATGAACTGCACAGAGAGATTCCTTTAAGTAAAGTACTGCAATTTAGTCATTCAGGGTTTAACATGTGTGTGAACTGATGTGGTCTTACCATTCTGATCAATGGAGTGACTTAGTAGTACAGAAACTTAGACACTTAAGAATAGTTTTCTATAGAATCATTTGAGTTTGATTTATTTTGACCTATACTTCTGAAGGGCATGTATTTTTTTCCAGAAAATATTATATATACAGTTATAGTTACCCAGTTTTGGTTCACACTGTCTGGCTCCTGAAGTACAATCCCCTGCTGTGTTCCCATCCATTCGTATCAAATATAGCACAGACTGAGAAGAAAGTGTATTTTATATTCTAAGATTGTTGAAACTCACAAACCTCCCAAAACTGACAAGAGATCATTCAAGAATGAGTAGTAGCTTGGGCATGGGAAGAACCATGAATGTGTCAATGCATCAAAAACTTAATGAAGAAAAAGCAAGACAAACTGCCACATGGGCCAAGACAAAGAGAGCAGAAGGACACGGAAAAGCAACTCTTGTCCAGAGGCATTTAGAACCAAAAGGAGAATAACAACATCTTGGACAATGTTTTAGTACACAAAATACTTTAACATAGCATCACTGGAAGGACACTAGTATGGATTAAATTTGTTATTACAGACAAATAATTAAGAATTCTGAAAATTTCAGTACAAATTTTAAATTGAAGGATGCTTATTCTAAAAATCTATAAGTAATTTATTTTCTAGTTGTTAGGCATAATCAATGTTTCATTATTCAAACTTACTTTTTCTCAAGTCAATGCAGATGCTATACTATTCTGAATAAAAAGATATTTGTGAATTTCCTACCTTTTTCTCAATATCAGAATTATTGAAAAGTTATCAAATATAAAATCAGAAGCTGCTTCAACTGCAAAAGAGAACAAAAAATCTTGTGTGGATCACAATGGTAAGAGAGAGACAGTGATTAGCCATGCCCTATTAATTATGCCTGGTAAACTAGCTTCCGGGAGATTTGGCCTTCAATAAAATTTTCAGCAGAGGTTATAGTCCATTACTACTTGCAATAACTTAGTGAAGCTAGTTTATCTGGTTGGAAAATTTAATACAGGCTAAGAAAAGCTTATTTATGTACTTTTTGCACTTGGGTAGAAATATTACCTGTATCAGTTGTTGATGTTATCTGTACTTCTGGCTAAGAATTATGGCAATATTTGCTTCTGTGAATTTGACTTCATTTTTGGTACAGGCCACTCTGACTGCAGACAACAGAGACCATGTGGCTATTTCTCCTCCAAAAATAGTAATGACTTAAAAATAGTGTGCCGAGAAATATCCTCTCTTTTCTCTCAAAGAATATAAAGCCCAGAAGTCCCCTCAGGTGCAAGAAGCAAGAGGAAAGTTTGGACATTGTGCATTTGGTGAAAATCAGCCTGAAGGTCTTGATGTTTCATTTTGTCTTTTTAATATTTCTCAGGGTTAATGCTTCTATCTAGCCTTCTTTTCTTGTGAATAGCAGAGCTGTATTTTTCAAAGGTAGCAAAGCTCAATTTTGATTCATGGAGAGTAATAGTTTGACACATAGCCTTCTCTGGCTTCCCGTTCCCAAACCTCATAAACTCCTTTACAAAGACCTATTCTTCTAGGTTACTTAGATGTTCTTTTGACAGAATTGGTCCAAATTGGTTCTGCTGAGCTCCCCAAAGGTACACAGTGCATCATGACCTTTGCAGCCTTCTTGTGAATGCAGTCATGTCAAACTTCACTGAGCCTTGACAGAATTAGTTCTGCTAACCCTGACAGGGCAGGTTTTCACAACTAGCATACAAAGCTCCCCTGTTTGCCTAAATAGTAATCTTCCTTCTCTCTCAGTCCATGTGTGTCTGTGATTTATCCCTTAATGCCCATTAATACCAGTACAATGCATTCATGCAGCTATTGCTATAAACAGAAAGTAAATCGTGCTTGTCTTGAAGGACTCTTTCTTAAAAAGGGAAAGATTACGATTGTTCTTTCATGTATTCACAAGGACTTACTAATCTTCTGGTCCGGTTTACCTACAAAGCAATGGCTAAAAGGCCATATGAAAGTAAACGTAAATAGACAAAGATTTAGTCAATCTTATTTACCTTCCTCTAGGGGGTACAAAGGAAAGCACAGGTGTTTGCATGGGCTTCTATGGAAACGGAAAAGAAAATAAAAGTACTTTTGAACGGCCAAAGATTTTGAAGATGGACTGTTAGATGCAATATCTCAGAGACATGTCTAGATTTTCCTACCAGCTATGTGTGACTCAATAATATAGAAAAAAATAAGTTGCCTTTTTATCTTAGTCCCAAACATAGTATAATAAATGGAAAGCAGCAAACAGTATTAACTCTCATAAGCTAAAGGAGTTCTTAGAAAATCCTTCAGGTTCATTAAATCAGAGAAAGAACTCTAAATCAGTTTTAACATCCATCCTTGATCATTCTTTCTTGTCTCTTAGTTAGGCAAAATAGATGTTTGCTATTTTGATAATATTCCAATCTGGATGGTTCCTATGAATGATTTTCTATGCTCTGCTTTGGTCCCCAGCCCCAAATATAACTTCTAATATGACATGGCAAGTGTATTCTTTCCTCTGAGTGAATCCATAGTGTCTCACAGATTTTTCTTCAGCAATTCTGACGGTTAAGAGCTGTGTTTCTTCTCATTGACTTATCACATCAACCCATAGTTATGACAGGCAGTTTTATCTTTTTGGTGTTGAATTAGATAGAAAAATGACTCAAGGGGATCCCCGGGTGGCTCAGCGGTTTGGCGCCTGCCTTCGGTCCAGGGCGCGATCCTGGAGTCCCAGGATCAAGTCCTGCATCGGGCTCCCTGCATGGAGCCTGCTTCTCCCTCTGCCTGTGTCTCTGCCTCTCTCTGTCTATCATAAATAAATAAATAAATAAATAAATAAATAAATAAATAAATCTTTAAAAAAGAAAGAAAGAAAAATGACCCAATTAACACTCTCCTCATCACATATGTGTCCTCGCATGCTTACATATATTGCAGCACTGTTGTGTTCTGGCAGTGGGTTTATCTCCTAGTCTATCCATGGAAGAATGGATTTTGCAACTGTAGATAAAGAAGTTACTGTTTGGCAAGATCAAGTCATGGTTAAATAACTAAGGTGTCCGGAATGAAGGAAGAAAGGAGAGAAGGATAAATTCTATGGAAAGGGTTTGATCCTTCCCTTGATTTTTTGAACTAATTTTGAACCCCAATGAAGAGCAGAGATAGAGATATTTGTGAAAGTCTGAAAGTCTGTAATTATTGTGTGTGTGTGTAAGTGTGTGTGTACACACACTCACGAAATGTTCCACAGAGGTTGCTCTTCTCCCTTAGTTCTGAGTAAAGGCCAACTCAATTGAGCATCCACATGATGACGTGTTTGATGACCAATACCACTCCCTTGACAAAGACACCAGCATTCCAGTCCTGGGGTATGACTTGGGACTGTACACACCTGACAGGGATCTTGAGCAGGAGTAGGAGCAGAATTTGAAATTAAAACTGCAATGCCATTTACATTAGTACCCCAAAATGAAATAGATGTCAATCTAACAAAATGTGCACAAGACCATTAGAAGGAAAACTACAGTCTGATGAACTTCCTAAAGGATATTGAGTGCTAAAAACAAACAAGCAAACAAAAAACCTCCTAAGTGCTATTTACTTCATACTCGCAAAAATGCATTAACACATTAATCATTAAACATTTAATAAACTAAATCTTCACATTTTGTACTTTTGCATGTACTATGTTTTGAATAATCTCTGTATTATTTTATATAGATAAATGTTTCTTCTACTACAGAAGTCTGAAAATCAAGAAGTGCTGCAGATGATTACACAATGTCAAAAGAGGGAGGAAGAGCATAATATCTAATACTTAAATCTGTAGGACCTAAATAGCAATGTTGTTTATTTTTACCGTTCCTTTAATTTTGGCAGACGACGTTTATCACTTTTCCTCATTTCATAAGGAAAAAATTTGCTAGTTATAAATATGCATATTCCCTTCCTTAGACTCTCAAAAACATAAAGCAAACAAAATAGGTGTGCCTAGTGACTTAGTTAAGGGCTGGGCTCTCGATTTCAGCTCAGGTCATGATCTCATGGATCATGTGGCTGAGCCCAGTGTGGGACTCTGGTCTCAGTTGGGGTCTGCTTGAAGATTCCCTGCTTCTGCCCCTCCCCATGCGCTCTCTCTCTCTCTCTCTGTCTCAATTAAATAAATAAATAAATAAATAAATAAATAAATAAATAAATAAATATATTTTTTACAAAAACAAAATGGAGAGTTGTGCAGCAGATTAAAAAAAATTATGAATTAAAATGAGACAAAAATGTTGAAAGGATATTGTCATGTCCTGAATCCTCAGAAAATACATTGCTTTGGTTTTGTCCGTGTATCTAAAGCTTTGCCTTGTGGTTCGATAATTAAGAATATTCTCAGAGAAGAGGGATAAAGCTATTTGAAATTGATGTTGAGAAACAAATGCAAGTTGATTTGGTCTGTGGACATGGCTGAGAAGGCAATGCTCATATTTATGAAGTCACTGGGATCTGAGTAGCTAAATGCAATTAATTAAGCACTTCAATTACTCAAGCACACTAAAAAATTCTTTTCGAATAATTTCAAAAGTGGATGGGGTGCCTGGGTGGCCCAGTTTTTTAAAAGGTGGGTTAAACATTGATTTTCAAAAAGACCAGAGGAGTCATACAAGATTTTTACACCAACCCAGTAAACTAAAATATCCTAAAAATCTCTACTAATTACTTTAAAAGTAGTTATTCTAGAAAACTGAAAGACAAGATAACTAAATTATTTAACCTAGCATTCCACTTATCTAGAAAACCAAATGTATATGTGACATATCTGTAATAGAAAAGACAGAGAGTTAATTACTCTATTGATATCCCAGCCACTCTTTTAGGTGCAAAGTCTTTTTTTTTTTTTCTTTTTTTATTCAATAACAAAACGTGCTTGTTCACTTGTAACAGATTCCAACTGCAGTGAAACTGCCTTCTAAGTTAATGGTGCAAAAATTACAGTTTAAATATCTCAGCATAATTATATTCTAGCCCCAATTATTTGTTTTATTTCAGAAATTATTTTAACAATGGAGTTTCTGGTGTGGGTAAACATTATGACTCTTATTAACAAATACATGTTGGAAAATATTTCATAATGAGACAAACATTAACAGGACACTTAAAATATCCAAGTCTGGTAATTTTAAGTATATGTTGAGGGCACTGATTTGTTGGATGGCATGCTAGAGCTGGCACCTACATGTTGGCAGAAGCTGATTGTGTGCATGTCTTCCAAGTTCCTGTTCAATGGCATTATGTAGATTGCATGAAATCAGCCATGATGAGAGTATTTATACAATGGAAATCTGCAAGCACTATAAATTAGGAGACTCTTTTTGTGGTTGACCAGCATATCAGGGGTGATATAAAATACTGTTAACTAATAAAATCCAATGATTATTAGAATCAATGAGATCAATGATTATTAGAATATTAAAATTTTGATTTCCTACTATTTTCTATTTCATGATTACCAACAATGAGGCTGAACTTCACCATCCCATACCTTTACATTACTAAGTAGCCCATAACAGCCTTTTTTATATAATTAGTTCTGGCAAAATATTGCTTTATACACACATTATTTAGGTTCATAACGAAATTAAGAAAGTACAGAGATTTCCCTGCCCCAATACTTGTATAGCCTCTCCTATTTTTAACATCTCCCACCAGGTGGTTTATTTGCTACGAGTGATGAATCTACATTGATACATCATAATTAATCTCACCCATACTTTACAATTCCCTTACAGTGATGTACATTTTGTTGGTTTAGACAAATGTTTAATGACATGTATCCATCATTATGGCATCATACAGACTATTCTGATAGCCCTAAAAATCCTCTGTGAACTGCATATTCATCCCCTGCCCCACCCCACTGCCCAGGCCCAGAAACCACAGATCTTTTACTGTCTTAATAATTTTGCTTTGTCAGAATGTCATATAGTTGGAATCACACAAAATGTAGCCTAATCAGATTTGCTTCCTTTACTTAATAATATGCATTTTAGCTTCACCTATGTTTTTTTATGACATGAAAGTTCTTTTTATTTCTTTTTCTTTAGTTCTTTTTTAGTGCTAAATAATATTCCAATGTCTAGATATATCACATTTTACTTATCTATTCATAGACTTACAGACATCTTGGTTGCTTCTAAGTTTCGGCAATTATAAGCAAAGCTTCTATAAACATCAGTGTACAGGTTTTTGTGTAGATATAGTTTTCAACTCTTTTTGGTAAATACCAAGGAGAGTGATTGCTGGATTGTATGATATGATTACATTTAATTTTGTTAGGAACCGCCAAGCTGTCTTCCGAAGTGGCTGTACCATTTTGCATTCCCATGAGCTCCACATCCTGGCCAGGATTCGGAGTCAGTATTCCAGATTTTGTCCATTTTAATAGGCATGTAGTGGTATTTCATTATTGTTTTTAATTTGCTTTCCTTAATAAGTTTCCTATGCTTATTTACCATCCCTGTATCTTTTTTGGCACAGTGTCTATTAAGGACTTTGCCCATTTTTTGAATCTAGTTGTTTGTTTTCTATTTGAGTATCAGTGTAATGCTTGCTTAAGACTTTTATTTAAAAAAAAAAGACTTCTATTTTATTAAAGAATTTGTGTAATATTGATATTATTTATTCTTTAGATAGTTGGTAGATTTTGCAAAAGAATGCATCTGCACTTCTGTAAATAATGTTTCTTTTTTATCTGATTGCCTCTAGATTTCTTCTTTATTTTTACTTTTTTTAGCAGTTTGAATATGATATCTCTAGGCATGATATTTGTGGGTATTTTCCAGCTTTATATTCTTTGAATTTTTTGGATGTTCAGTTTAGTATTTTCCTTCACTTTGGGGAAATACTCAGACATTATTTATTCACTTTGGAGGGGAGTACGGTTTCTGTTTCTCTTTTCTTGTGAAATCCTAATTACATTCATGTTCAATCCTCTGATGTCCAAAAGTACAGAGATCTCTCTTCTTTATTTTGCTTCCTCTTTACTTACTTTTTTAATTTCAATCTGGGTAATTTCTATTGGCCTATCTTGAAGTTTACTAACTCTTTTCTTGGTTGTGTTAAATCTACAGATGACTCTACTAAAGACACTTTTCATTTTTGTCATTCTATTTTTTCATTTTTAGTGTTTCAATTTGACTGTTTCTTTTGTTTATTTCAGTTTCTACTAATAGGCTGAAATTACCTATTTATGCACATTGTGAAATTTTTCTAGTGGACCTTTTATCACATTAATCATAATTGTTTTAAATTCCTCATCAGATTGTTTAAATTCCAACCTGAGTTATTTATAAATATGATAATTTTGATTGGTTTGTGTCTTGACAGTGGATTGTCTCTTGATTTGATTTTCTGTGGTCAATGAATTTTCGATTGAAAGCCAGAGATCATGTATAGGACAGTAGAAACTGAGGTAAACAGTATTTTATGCCTAGAAATAGGAACTCCTCTTATTTGGCTACACCATTTACTATAGGGGCTCAAAACATTAGAGTCAGGAACATATCTGGGTTTGTGTTCTGCTGTTGCTATGTTTAACTTCAGTTGGCACTAGCTTTAAATCTCTCTTGCATTCTTTGTGTCACTCCCATAGTAGCCAAAAATTAAAACTTTCAAAATTTAATTCAATAGGCAGCTCTACCTCCTTTCTTGCTTATCCTTCAGTAAGTCAGTGTTTTTATGGGCCTTTTGCTTTAGAATTGCAACCCTTTTTTTAGATATTACAGTAATTGGTGACCTTGTGGCCTCAGCTTTTTGATGTATCCAACGAATGTTGTGACTTTGTGGATATTTCTTTACTGTTAGGATAGGAAAGATGCTCTTTCCGACATTTCATATTGTAAGCAGAATCTAAAAATCTTTTTTTACTTTTTGTATGCTTTGTACTGTTGGCTCCATCAGGAAACATATAACTACATCTTATTGTGTGAAATACTTCCTGGATAGAGAAAAAAAGATGGAAAGAAGCAGTTAGAACAAATGATTGCTGGTAAAGTTAAATGTATTATTAGCATAGCAGGGCACCTATCACACACCATTTTCATTGAATTATTTATGGAGATGCATATCTTACAAGGATGTGACAATTTGGTTATTTTTCAGAAAAATATCTCTCATAGACATTAGTCATATTTTACAACTGAAGTCCATGAATCTTTTAATATTTTAATGACTTGGAGCACTTTACAGCGGTACACATATCTCAAATTTTAGTTTGCTACTCTGTCAGATATAAGTTTGTCTTTTAAAAAAAAGGAATGAAAAAGGAAAAAAAAAGTGTCAATTATCTACTGTGCTGCCATAGGAAATCTAGCTATTTTAAGCACATCCTTCAGTGAGGGAAATAACTCCACTTATCTTCCTCCATACAACTTAAAATTTAGAATACTCTGGTTCATTAATACTTTAAAATGTTATTTAGTGGAGAGGAGGCCAATCTCTGAGTGGGATGTTGGGTAACTGGACAATTTGATTAAGATTTTGCCTCTTCCAGATATTTGCTATTGAAATTTGTACTCTGAAATGTGTTTTAAGTGAATATATAATAAAAACATATTTATTTAATAGCCTCTAGGGAGCATAAAATTTCTATTTCCTTTCAGGTATCATCTTAATTTTTATAATTCTTTATATATAATCTAAATATGGGAAATACTTCCAAAAGGAGATACAGGCTTGATTTTACCTTTAATAATGCTTAAAATAATGTGTCCAAAACATGCAAATGATGAGATTTGCATTACATTTTCTGTAGTAACCAAGCAATAAATGTTGCTTTTAAATAAATTATGGAAATTCTGTCTTTATAATCCTGAGTCTGAATCCATAAAAAGTAGGTATCACAATCAAAACTTTAGTTCACCTTCAGTGTGACATTGCAGAGTAAATTTCCCTTTGTGTGTTTTTAACTTTTAAATCAATCAAAACTGTGGGAATGAAAAATAAAATAGAAACTGAACCTTTGATGACATCAGAAGACATCTTTGTTCCCTAATCATGATAAGAATTAGAGGCTTTCAGGGGCAATAAAAGTTGGACAATGTCGGGAAAGGAGTCTAAGAGTTGCAGTTGCAAATATCCCTTTTGGTCCTTAGCCAGCTGCAATGTACATATCATTAGATACATATTACAAACTATTTTTGGTGTATTTGCTTAATATTAATTAATGAAAAGAAGAATGTTAAAGCCATGTATTTTAGACACACTATCAAAGGTCAAAGATATTGATGCACTGTTATTTCTAGTTTAATTTCTCGAAAAATAATTAAAGACCAGTGCATAACCAGAATATTTTTCCAAAATGGGGAATAGTAGGCTCCCCCTATTCTCCTTTATATGCACAAGCTTTATTTCATTTTTTAAAGATTTATTTATTTATTATTCTTTTTTTTTTCTTATTTATTTATTTATGATAGTCACAGAGAGAGAGAGAGAGGCAGAGACACAGGAGGAGGGAGAAGCAGACTCCATGCCGAGAGCCCGACGCAGGACTTGATCCTGGAACTCCAGGTTCGCGCCCTGGGCCAAAGGCAGGTGCCAAACTGCTGAGCCACCCAGGGATCCCTGCACAAGTTTCATTTTTAAAATGAATTCTCATTCCACTTTAAACAATCTTGGCTGCTATTTTATCATAACCAAAAGGCATTTCCACCACTTCAGCCATATAAAAGTCCCCCATTGATTAAAATTCATTTTGAAAAATTCTTTCTGCATTGTTCTATGTTGTTGATTTAATTTGGTATATCCCAAAATTAATCTCCAAGATAATATTTAAGTTAACTGGAGGAGAAAAAAATCAATGGGATTTGAAAGACACAATAGAGTATTATTACCAAGTTTTTTTTTTTTTTTTTCCAACTAAGTGATTCAGTGACTACTTATCTTGAACTCCTGCTCTATTAAACTGACTAGAAGAGACTAATGGCAAGACTCTGAAAGACAAGTTTAAGACTAAAGAGCCAGAATTCAGTCAATTTTCTGGAGTGCTGAAGAGAACTTGGAATTCAATCTTGAGTCTGTATCTGAATGTCCCACTGGTTCCCAAGTATCTCAAGATGACACATTTCAATTTACTTTTAGTAACACAAGCAAAGGTAAACTTTCAGTAGCAGGAATCTTGATATGAGTATCTTTTACTTGAGTCCATGCTCTGTATTTTCTCTATGGCCTAGTTAATAATACCAGGAAAACTAATCAAGTTTAAATTCACTTTATTTTCTCATTTTATCAATGCTTTCTAGAAATATTTTTAATGAAAAACTTCTTAGCATATGTACTTCACTTCTACTTTTCATAAACTTAAGGGATATGCTCTTGAATTTATATATTATTTTTTACTTCTAATTGCTCTAAATACTTAGGTCATTAATTTTTCCTTATTCTTGTTGAATACTCTGTGATTGTTTCACTAAGCAAATATACAAACAAAATTCATAATTCACATGATAATTAATAGCTAATTTATTATGGTCCAAGTTTGTTGAAATTTTTAACTTATACTGGCTTTATTTTATAAAGCTGAGAAAGCAATTACTCTAAGAGAGAGAATTTTTAGTCATGAATTATAAGCAAAGTATTCTTTTCTAATTTATTCAGAAAGATGAAATCAGGATTAAGTAAGGAAGGAGTGAAGAGATTATTTAATCTAATAGAATACAATTTAGAACAAATTACTAGTTACAAATAAAGCAGATTAAATTCTGCGAAGCTGAAAACTTTTGTATTGACAAATCCTAACACACTGACTGATTCTTAAACTACCATTAAATGTATTATGTTTATTATTTTGTCAAGTAAAATTATTACTGAGTTACTAAAATATAAATAAATTAGTGGATGTGCCAATTTTCTGGGCAACTTGATAATAGAATTTTCCACATTGGTTTAATAACATTTGTGCAATCAAAAGAACTCTGAGCTGAACCTACCATCTATCACTTACCACTGGGAATCACCTGTTTGTCCTGAGGCAATATGCTCAATCTTTGAGGTTTGTATTTTTTTCATTTGTAGCCCGGGATGTTCCACTCTTGTTTAATAATAAATCTACCTCAAAAATTCTCATAAGAACTATATATAAACAAATTTTTTAGACTATTTTTAACTTTTAAGCTGATATTCTGCATGTTTCTCATTTTCCCTCAAATATGTGGATTTTCTTTTATAAATATGGGAAAAAGTCAATCCACTCTTTTTTTCACTGAGTATCATCTCTACAGAGTATAACTTTCTGTCTAATTGGTAAGGCATGAGCTCTACCAATAGATAGAAGTTGGGCCTATGTAAACTCTCCAATATGGTAGTGAGTAAAGAACGTAAAACAATTCCCCTGGCCTGAAATGATAAGAACTATGAAGAATTATCTTTCTCCCATTACCTGCAAGGACCTGTCAGAAATGATCTACATATATATATATTTTAAAAGATTTTATTTATTTATTCATGAGAGACACACAGAGAGGAAGAGAGAGAGATGCTGAGACACAGGCAGAGGAACAAGCTGGCTCCATGCAGGGAGCCTGACGTGGGACTTGATCCCGGGTCTCGAGGACTAGGCCCTGGGCTGCAGGCGGTGCTAAATGCCTGAGCCACCGGGCTGCCCCATATTTTTTTAAATCTTTTTTTTTATTATTTAATATTTTTTAAGCTGGCCCATGAATTTTTAACAGGAACATGTGAAAACTAAACTAGCTCAATGATGGACACAAATGATACATCAACAGTTTTGCTTCCAACACGCAGGAAGAAATCCATGAGCAAAGTGACATTAAAACTAATGAAGGCTATTTGTAGTCTTTGCTCAGCTGTGCAATGAACTCTTGTTAAAGTTTGCCACTGACACAAAGGAAAGAACAATAAAAACATCATTTTGGTATTTTTTTGTCTACTGCTTTTAATGCCATTGGTATGATTTAACTTATTTGACCAGTAGCAATGAATTCAGTTTGTATGTGTAGTAAGTCCCTATAGGAAGGTGGATATTTATCTAAGTATTTAAATTTCTTAAGATATATTTCTAGACTTTTTCCGTTACCCCCTTGATATTTTCAAGTCTTGTCCAATGATTCTTTTTTTTTAATATTTTATTTATTTATTTATGAGAGACACACAGAGAGAGAGGCAGAGACACAGGCAGAGGGAGAAGCAGGCTCCACACAGGGAGCCTGACGTGGGACTCGATCCTGGGTCTTCAGGATCACACCCTGGGCCAAAGGCAGGCACTAAACCACTGAGCTACCCAGGGATCCCTTGTCCAATGATTCTAATAAAACACTTACTTGTAGTTATATCTACTTGACACATTTTTGGATATCTGATATCCTCAGCACCATCTTAATAAAATAAATTACTTCTTTATCTTATCATGACCCACATTCAAAGAATATTTGTTCCTCATTAAAGAACTCACTGCTGCACAGCTCTTCTGCTATGTTCTCCATAAACAAGTAAGTGTAGATGTGATTTTTGGTAACTAAGTTTTCTCTTGTAGATCATCAGCCACAATATATTGTAATTCATTAAATTAATTTACAGTCTCTTTTCTGGTCTCTTTCAATGCTTCATTTTGTTGTCTATAAAATGTGAATGATGGACCATAACATAAGAAAGAATGCTAAGCATCATTTTATATACCCATAATAAACTTCATAAATTCTTCAAAAAAAACATGACTTATAGAATAGAATAATACCACAAGGATTACAGAGGCCAAAGGAATGTTATCATTTCCTTTGAGGCCTATTTTGTCTTGTCTTGCATTTTAAAATGATATTAATAATACTAACTTCCTTCTTTGTGACCTGAATTCATCCAAAATTATCAGCTCAGTATAAACAACAGTTGTATACTTGCCATTACTTTATTATAGAAATATAAAATGTCATATGTAGAAAATACCCAAGAGACTATTATATTGAATTACTTCCTTTTATTCATGAAGAAGTAGAGAATTGGAGGGCTTAAGATAATTTCTGTTCAGTTTCTTTAAATACTAGCAAGGTTATCCTATCTACTTGATTATTAAAAATCCTCCTCTGCTGAGCTATTGTGTCTGCTCTGTTCTTTTGCCATCAGATTTGTCACCAATTTTTCAATCATGTTCCTTATAATTCTTTGATCATCCAACTAAACCTTTGGCTATAGCCCACAAATCAGTATATAATTGTACATCTTACTATTTCTCCTTCTAAGTAAAGTAATCAACCAAATATTTTGCCCAAAATTCCACCCATTGGGAGGATTTCCCTTCACAACCATTCTTCAAGGATATTCCAAAAAAGGGCTTTAGTTCTGTGGCTGTCCACTTTTAGATGATGTCTACATATTGTATCTGCACTTCTTTTGCTGTGAAGTGAATTATTTGATCAGAAGAGTTCCTTTGCCAACTGACTGTAGAGAACTCTCTTTGAAGTGATAGGTATAGTCCAAGAAACAGAAGCAAAGTAGTAGGGCAATGTAGCCCATGGGAACGGGGCATTGAGGTCACTTCATGTAGCTTACTTGCACCCTGTGGGCCTGCTTGGTCCAATCACATGAATACTACTTCCATTTGATGACCAAGTGTTGCTCTGCACACTCTACATTCTATCTATCTATCTATCCATCTATCTATCCATCTATCTATCTTCTATCTATAATAGAAATCCATTATGTTGAGGATACAGAGACTCCTGTGGTGGTAAAGTGCTAATGAAGTGAATTCTTATTCTGAAATGAGAAGTTTGCTAATGCCATTTTGGAGTGAAAAGAAAGGAGAAAATAAATTGAAGGAAAATCTTAAGTTTTGAACTAACTCTGGCTTTTGCAGAGTATCTCAAGTCCTATTTGTCCTGTTCAAGCAAAGGAGAAAAAGAACAACAATAGAGTTAACACAGTAATAATGTCTTAGGCATGAGAAAGTTGTTTGTATCCGTAATAAAGCACTTTGAATATTACTCATATTGTACACAAATATGGATCTCAAAAGTGATTTCACCAGTTACTAAAGCTCATGTTGACTCAAGCAGCAGTGATTTTGGAAGGAGATTTGCCTGTGGGTGGAGTTTCTCCAACATCTGAAGAGATTGAAATAATGAATCTGTGAGAAGAGTTAATAATTGATGTGATCTCATCTGTATACTGATAGATAAGCCCATACTCTACCTCATAAGTAGAGCTTTGCTAGTACACGACTTAGCTATTATTGGTGTCCTTATAAATACACAGAATATTTGTACTACAAAGAATCTTACAGATCCTCTTTTGGACCATCTTAGTACACACATTAGGAGGTGCACATGAGATAATTGGTCAGCATCTTTTCATGTCCAACAAGCTGACCTATATCCAAGTGAGCCTTGAAAACAATAGAAATTCAACTATTAAAGCTTAAATAATCAATATAAGGTGAGTTAAAGGACCTTAATCATTGTCTACATTTCTCACATACTATTGATAACTACATATATTTCTGTTTTTAACTATTTTTGTCTTTATAATTCCATATCTATCCCTAGATATTTTCATATAACACTTTTATTTTACAATCACAAATTTATTTAGAGGTTATGTTTTACCCATCATTGACTCCTAGTGCATAGCATACTGTTCAAAAAAGAATTCAATTAACATTTGTAAATATCCCAGTAAGCAGATGTATTAACTCTAGATTATCCTACACAATCTGTTGGAGCTTGAGACACATTGTAGAGTTACAAATATTTCCATTAAGTAACACAGAAATACATTTCTCTCTAATAATGAGTTTTCACCTGCATCCATCATCTCAAATTCATGAATTGGTTGAAGTGGAAGAACATTTGTCAGCAGTGTTGGTGTGTGTGTTTTAAAATATAAACATGAGTCATTAAACTAAAATAATCTGTTGCAAAATCAGAAGTTTGATTAGATTTCTTAAGAAGAATTTTTAGTTGGCCCCAAATCAACTTATTATTTCCTTCTAGCTCTTGGCAACAATGTATCCTTGGCATAAAATTGGTCTAATGGGGGATCCCTGGGTGGCGCAGCGGTTTGGCGCCTGCCTTTGGCCCAGGGCGTGATCCTGGAGACCCGGGATCGAATCCCACATCAGGCTCCCGGTGCATGGAGCCTGCTTCTCCCTCTGCCTATGTCTCTGCCCCTCTCTCTCTCTCTCTCTCTCTGTGACTATCATTTAAAAAAAAAAAAAAATTGGTCTAATGTAATAACCAATGTATCTCTTTTTTCAATATTTTATTTATTCATGAGATACACAGAAAGAGAGGCAGAGACACAGGCAGAGGGAGGAGAAGCAGGCTCCATGCAAGGAGCCTGATGTGGGACTTGATCCCGGGTCCCCAGGATCACATGCTGGGCTGAAGGCAGGCTCTAAACCACTGAGCCGCCCAGGGATCCCCCTAATCTCAAATTAAAAAAAAAATAAAATGAATCAAATTTGAAGGGAGAGTTCAAGATCTTGTATCATGCCATTCCATCTTATTTAAATATGCTTTATTATTTTTGACCAGAGATATTATAATGGCAATCCTCACTTTATTGCCAAAGAAACAGCAGAGATGTTTTTGAAAGTACTGGTATCACAGTAAAGCCTATATTCAAGCAACTAGTCTCATCAAGAGATAATAAATGCCATTACCCATTCAGAAATCTCCTTTGAAATATCATTTTTCTATATCTACTCTCTATTGATTGGACTTGAGAAGTCTGGATTATTCTTCCAAAGAGCTAAATCTGGTATAATTTTATTATTTATCAACTGATAGAAACCATTTAGTTGATTCTTAAATAAATATTTTTCAAGGAAAAAAAAAAAATAATACATGTATTCAGAATTCTTTCATTTAAAAGATCTTATATTGAATTATACCCTGTAGAGCCAAGTGTCTTTCTCTCAGTGCCTATTCTTCTCATGTTTTCTGCATATTAGATTTGTATCTAATACAAAGTTCTCTATGAGGGATGTCTGGGTGGCTCAGTGGTTGAACTTCTGCCTTTGGCTCAGGTCATGACCCAGAGGCCCTGGGATCAAGTCCCACATCAGGATCCCCACAGGAAGTCTGCTTCTCCCTCTGCCTATGTCTCTGCTTCTCTCTCTGTCTCTCATGAATAAATAAAATATTTAAAAAATAATAAAGTTGTCTATGAAACAACTTGCTGTTGTGCCCAAGATTGCGAATCCAAGAAACCACCAAGGAGCTGACACCGATGTAAGCACACGAGGGTTTATTAGCAAGGTCGAGCTTGGGTCCAAGTGTACCCGACACAGCAGAGCAGGGACTTGGACCCCGAAGTGGGTTATAGCTGGGTTTTTTATAGGCTGGTCTAGGGGATTTTCAGAAGGGATGGAGGAATTTCTCAAGTTCTGTTTACATTTTGATATGGGGCTTTCAAGGCATTGAGCTCTGTTCTCATTCTAATATGGACTTTCTACCACGGGTGTGGGCTCTCTTGTCTTTCTGATATGGGATTCTCTGCCGAGGGCAATTCTGAGCTCTGTTGTCTTTCTGATATGGGATTCCCTGCGAGGACATTGAGGACATTCTGCAGTTTTTCCTATAAAGTTCATCTCTTATTCACAGGGGCCTAAGATGGCTGTACTTGTGCTAATGCTAAACTTGAGGTGGAATGGCCTTGATTTTTCTTGGTCTCCACCACAGTGCCATGTTAGACTTGGCTATTACCGTGAGAGCTTGTTGGTTCTCAAGTTCCTTAGGAACCTCTCAGGTAAAACTTGAAACTGTCCCCTTTCTGGAGGAGGCAATGGGAGATTAAAGAAAGAGACAGGACACTCCAGATTGGTGGTGGCAGGTCTAATAAACAAGAAAACTCACATATGAGGCTTTTCCTGGGCAGCTGCAAGATGAGTAGAGCTCTGCACTAGCTTGCCAAATCTTAAAAGTTTATATAGATGCGTCAATTGGGTTCAGTCACATCACACAGATGGTCTAAGGGGCATCCTCTGGGAACAGGAAAGGCAAGTATAATGCACATTCCAAGGACAGAGGAGGGGATGAGAGGCCTCCTATTGTCCTGATCCAGTTCACAAGTGACCCAGAGGTTATGTCCTCCTGATGTCATCCCCAAAAGAGATTTATAATATACAGTGTTTGTCATGGTTATTCTTTCTCAAATGCTCACACAACTAAAGGATCAGTAGCTTGCACCTTTTTTTTTTTAAGATTTTATTTTTTTACTCATGAGACACAGAGAGAGAGAGAGAGAGAGAGAGGGAGGGAGGGAGACAAAGAGGCAGAGACACAGGCAGAGGGAGAAGCAGGCTCCATTCAGGGGGACTCTATCCCAGGTCTCCAGGTCAAGCCCTGGGCTGAAGGCAGCACTACACCGCGGCACTGGGCCGCCCAGCTTGCAACTTTTATTTTCTAATTTCCTAATGTTTGTATTGCCTAAGAGAGCATAGATAAGTCTGACTGATAGAGAATATGACCCTTTGATTTCTTAAGAGCTTTGTTGTAGGAAAAAACATCATCACTGTTCTGCAAGCTGCCCTGGATATCTTCTTACTGTTAGATGCCTCTTTATCTTTGATCCTAACATTGTACTAGGATTTATCACTGTAGTTGGTGCTCCCTTGAAGGAAATAGTCAAGATATGCAAGCCCAATTTCCCAATTGTTCTTTCCAGATCAATTCAGAGGATAAAAAGTAAGATTTTCTCATAGGATTATAGTCAAATTTTGTTCTTGCTAAACAGCTGTCCTGGATCAGTTAACCTTCAAACATTCTGGCAAAACAGTATGCTTGTATATTAGCATATGATAAGAGACCATTTATATGGGGAAAATGTCCCTTTTTGAGAGGTGCTTGTTAATAAAACTTAGTATCTAAAAATTGGGTTGCCTGAATGTGGAAAATGTACTGAAATAAAACGAATGCTTTTAAACATAAAATCTGGTTATGTTAGCTTAAGGAAACATGTGGTCAAAACTGAATATTTCCCTCATCATGATTAAACTTTAGGCAAGTTGCTTCTTGACCTTCCTTTTCCTAAGAGTATTTACTTTAGAAAAAAAAATGCAGTTGTAAATTACTTCTCTGTTTCTTTCAGGTATAAATCTTCTCCCAGACTCTTATCAATATTACAACTCAGTGGTGTCATTCTCAAGGGTTGGAAACTACCCCATGGTAATGTAATCATCGAGAAATACCCTTATCTCCCAGTTTCTGTGGGAAGATAGAAGCCAAACTTCAACAAGCACCAATTAGCAAATACAAATGTCACTTTGAAAAAAAAAATGTCACTGTCCAATTTCTTCCCTAAAGCCCTCCATTACGTTTCCAGTAACTCATTCTAGCACTTAACATTCTCTGGTCTTTTGTTCTAGCAGAACTGAATTCAATCTCTCTCCCATTATGGTAGTCTTGAATAAAATCTTCCTTGCCTGTTCAACTTGTCCAATATAATTTTTCTGTGACACATGTATGCCATTATTACTTGATCGATTTCTCAAAAGCACATTCACTAGAAGTCTAGTATTTTTGTAGGCCCATAAAACATTGAAGTAAAATAAATATCCTTGCTAAAGGGCAGAGAGGCACTTAATTTAGTCAACTATACCAATGACATAAGATATTTGTTTAATTCCCACCTGTATGGATTTACACTGATTATAACAATGATACAGAAAAAGCTATGCTCAGTTGAGGATTAAGAGATAGAATCACTCTTATCTTTCCAAAACGATTCTAATTTTCTATATCTCAAGGGAAAAAAAAAAAAACTTCTAATTATTTATCAGAAACCTCGTGTAGATAAGGAATAATGGAAAAAGGGTGGCTCTCCAGAGAACAGAAAGACAATCTGAAAACTACTAATGTGTGAGTCAGACTTATTATGATAAGCTATGGAATGTCTCAGTGTTTTGGGGTGGATGTCTATGCATAAACTAATAGTACAGAGGACTCCCAAAGTTGCAGTATTTTGGGCTTCAGGCCACTAATGAATAAATTCTTATAATTTATTGCAATATAGGAAACTTCTTTCCAATGATACTTTAAAGATTCCTCTAGAGTTGTCACCATGTACATTGGTTAGCCTCTGAAGTTTTGGGTTCTACTGTCAGAGGCAATACAACAAACTGGTATTTAACTCATGTCTTTGGAGCCAGATATTTCAGATGAAGAGACTCTATCACTCCCTGTATGTCCGATTTCATCACTACTCTCTGCTCCCTAACTTTGAATCAAAATGGAATTGAGAAAACTTTATCTAAAAGAACCTGGAAGGAATACCTGGGTGACTCAGTCTGTTAAGCATTTGACTCTTGATTTCAGCTAGGGTCATGATCTCCCAGTCTTGAGATCAAGGCCCCAGTTGGGTTGTGCACCTCAAGTTTAGCATGTGCACAAGTACAGCCATCTTAGGCCCCTGTGAATAAGAGCTGAACTTTATAGGAAAAACTGCAGAATGAATCCCATATCAGAAAGACAACAGAGCTCACAATTGCCCTGGGCAGAGAATCCCATATCAGAAAGACAACAGAGCCCACACCCGTGGTAGAAAGTCCATATTAGAATGAGAACAGAGCTCAATGCCCTTAAAAGCCCCATATCATAATGTAAACAGAACTTGAGAAATTCCTCCATCCCTTCTGAAAATCCCCTAGACCAGCCTATAAAAAACCCAGCTGTAACCCACTTCGGGGTCCAAGTCCCTGCTCTGCTGTGTCGGGTACACTTGGACCCAAGCTCGACCTTGCTAATAAACCCTCATGTGTTTGCATCGGTGTCGGCTCCTTGGTGGTTTCTCCCATTCACAATCTTGGGCACAATGCACTCCGTGCATTCAGCATGGAGTGGGCTTGGGATTCTCTCTCTCTCCACCTCTATCCCTCCCCCAGCTTGCGTTTACTCTTTCTCAAAATAAAGTCTTAAAAAGAACCTGGGAATTTTGACTAAATCTCCTACATTTAATATATTCAACAGAGTGGGTGGGACAGTTAATACCAGAAGATTTACTTCTTCAGGGAATATGTCCCTTAGGCATCCATGTCCACTGCAGAAAATAATACTTCTAGATATAACATTTTCATCACTAAAGCCAACTGTTTGTGGTATAGTCAATATTTGATGGCAAGACCAAACTGAAATGCACAACTCTCAATGACTCTCTTAAGAATTATTGTCAGGACAGAACCCTAAAAGGGGTGCGTGCAGGCCTTAGAAGAGGGGTAGATAAAACTTCCATTTCCAGAATAGGACACCAATCCCTTATTTGAGAAAGACTGGAGCATATTATCTGTAGCTTATGCTATATAGGACAATCTGATGTTATGTATGACTTTTACCTTTACTGATTTTTAATGACGAATTTTGTTAATTGTTGCTTGCTACATATAGATATAACTAATATTCTTTATTGTTATAGCCCTTGACAAGCTGTTGAAAGGTAGCATCTTAAAAGTTCATTTTGGTGTAGCTTAGGTTGTTTTTAGCCTGTGGCAAACATTGTAATCTGGCTACCAAAAACATGACTTTTCGGGCAGCACCTGGCTGGCTTAGTCAGTGGAGCATCTGATTCTTGATCTCAGGGTTTTGCATTTGAGCCCCATATTGGGTGTAATGATTACTTAAAAAATAAATTAATAAAAATATTCCTTTACTTTCTTTAAGAATTCTACATAATATGATAAGATGCAAATATTTTCGTGATGACTTTTTATTTTTTTCTTTTTGTTTTTATCAATCACATTTATTACTTTTTTAAAAACTATGTTTTAAAGAAATTATATCCATTTTCTTTCATGATGGTATAGTGCTTGAATCCTTTTATAAGTCTCTCCATTCCATATGCATGAATGCGTGAGATATAAAAAGATAAAAACAAAATGACATAGCCGGATTCAAATACAAGTTGAATCAGAACACAGATGCAAAATGTTAATCTATCCAGAAACTCTGTGAGATTTCCGGGGTCTAGAATTTGGCAAGGGAATCTAGATCTTACGTAGGAAAGTAACTAAAAGTGTTCCACACAGGAATTAATTCAAGACTTATTACTTAAAACTAGTTTTTGCAATCTCCAGATTTGTTTTGGGGAGATCTATTTTGGCTATTTATTATAATGTTAAAGATTATTTTCTGAAGTCAAAGGAAACATTTCAAAAAATAAGTAAATTCAAGGAAAACAAAATTATTACATAACTTTTGCACTTCCTTCTTCAGAGATCATTATTTGCATTATTTTGTATCTTATCAGGGTTCTTTATCTTCCTGGAAAGACCAGATTCCAAGAATTTACCTGGGATTTATTTAAGTTGCACTTTTTCTTCTGCTATTGATTATAAAAAAATTTTTTTGTAAAATTTCTACTATTTCATTAGCCTTTCTGATATACTTTCTTTTTTTTCTTCTATGGTTATAATATTATCTATATTTACATATTATATTTAAATGTTTTTACATAGGTTATTTACTATCTGATCTATTAAAATCATCCTTGAAGCTGTCTAATGAATGTACACTGGGCCCTTTTCATGTGAATGTGAATTGTTTTTGGTGATCCTCATCTATGAAATTGAAAAGAACATGATACAAATAAATTGCTGACATGTATTTCCTAGTGGAAACGGAAATATCACAAATTAGTTGTCCTACATCTCATATAGATCTGGCCAATTTTGGTACATTTTTTTCCATTTTTAGAATCTATGACAAATCTCCATTTATAATAGATTTTTATTAACAAGCACAATCTTGAATTATATTGTAAAATGGTTTGATTATGTCTTCTAAAACATTCTGTGTTATTTTTACTATTTCCTTAAACTTCTTTGCTATTTTAGAGGACATTTACATTTTGAGCTGGATTAGAGAAAAACAGGTTCTCACCTGGTTTATCCTACCTTCATAGACCCATTAGATTTTATTTTCTTCTATGTATTCTGAAAAGCAACTCCCAAAACATTCATTGCTATTATGCATTCATTTCTTAGAGTAACTATTACTTTTACATTGTCTTTTACATTGACCATCTCACAACCTGAATCCATTATTTTATATGCCATTTAATTCTATTCCTATTATTTCCTAATATTTTAAACATATTGCCTGTGGACATTCCATTATTTGCCTCTTTGGGGATGCCCCTCTCTATGTGAGCCTTCTAAGTAGACCTTCTGTCCAACTTGTTGTAAATAATGCCTGGCTCAATATACTTATTCTGTTCATTTTCTTTTGTTTCCCAAGCTTAAAGTACAGTTTTTATCCTATGGCATCATTCCCTGGCACACAGAAGCCTTCAATGTCTTTAGCAGCTGTTATGCTTCCTTCTGTTAGTTGTATGGACCTTATTAGTATTTTCTTAATTTATACTTACTGCTGTCCACATATATATATAGGCTTTGAATACCCATTTAGACTTTGTTTTTATATTCATTTAATCATTCTTAATTTAGTTACTAATTTGATATTTTTTGATATATTTTTTTCCAGGGTGTAGGTGCCATTGGTTACACAAGAAACTGGCTACACTTTAATATCCATATTAAAAAAAATTAGGAAACTTCCTTATTCACAGACACTGACTTTAATCCCTGATCAAATACTTAAGCTTTACTTCTGGTGCTGCTACAGAAATTATGTCTATTGCTCTCTGATATAGATTAGGAGCCATTGAATCTGTGATGGTCCTGGATCTTGACAGAGATATTTTTGTAAGTGTTCTAATTCTGTCCTATTATGTGCCCTAGTTTCTATGACTTCTTTGAGCTTTCCTCTGTTTAAGTATTGTTCTTTAAAATAATTGGTTTAGCTGAACCAGGACCCCATAGGACTTCATCTGGCATAGAGCTTATTTTTAATCCTAAGAAATAAAACACGGATGAGGAAAAACAAATTTTGTTTTAAGCCACTATTAGATATATTATACATTATCATTGTAGCAATGGCTGATGATACACTCATATTCTTTTTCTTCTTTTTTTTTTTAATTTTACTTATTTATTTGAGAGAGAGAGAGAGCACACAAGCAGGGAGGAAAGGAAGAGGAAGAGGGAAAAGCAGTCTGTCAGCTGAGCAGGGAGTCCCACGTGGAGCTCCTCCCCAGCACCCTGGGATCATGACCTGAGCCAAAGGCAGACACTTAACTGACTGAGCCACCCAGGCGCCCTGATACTCTCATATTCTATCCCTATTTGCACATTTTAAACAAACACTATGTATATCTGATTTAAGTTGTTTAATATGAAATATGCTCATTAGCTTGCTTTATATTTACTAATTTGTTAATTTAGCTGACCTAAGGTGGATTAACAGAACTATTTTGTAAGGACAATGTATACTGAACTATTTCATTCTTTTTTTAAAGATTTTATTTATTTATTCATGAGAATACACAGAGAAGAGAGAGAGAGACAGAGACAGAAGGAGAAGCAGGCTCCATGCGGGGGAGCCCGACTTGCAACTTGATCCCTGGTCTCCAAGATCACGCCCTGGGCTTAAGGCGGTGCTAAACCGCTGGGCCACCGGGGCTGCCCGAAACTATTTCATTTTTTTAAAAATAGGATGAATGGTAGAGAGTAAACTAAAGAAGATATCTTAAGTAAATCTTACCAATAAATAAATAAATTAATTAATTAATTTTACAAGATTCATTTAAAAACTTTATTTCAAACTGAAGTAAATGATCCCATATCTTAAAAATGTATCTTTAATTCTTAATCAAGGACCTTTTCTGATAATTTATCCTATACACTTTTAAATAAATTTGAATTATTCTTTGATAAAAGAAATGAATTGCAGATCCATAGAGTTCTTATTATCTGAATCTTCTTTTGATACAATTTTTAAAATTTCTATCAAATTTGTAAGATGTTAAGTAATAACTTTTCTCAGATGTGCAATCCTATGAATTTTACCTATTAAAAAATTGTTACATTATGAAATATTTCATAACAGCCTATAGAAACTGTTCTTTCAAGCTTCCTACTTTCATTGTTGCCATGAGACTCTATCACTGAAAAACTTACTGAATTTTTTCTCACACGACAGTTTCAATATCAAAAAAATACCCGACAATAGACAACTAAGTAAGTCAATGTGCACTTCACATATTAAAAAAAAAAAAATAGAGCCAAACTGATTTATGGTTTTGCAGTAATACCAAGAGTAGAACTCCATAGAATATTTCCTTCAATAACCACTGCACCTTACTGTGCTGGAATGGTTGTTTTTGATCAGCTTCCATATATAACAGAGAATATTCTCTAAATTTATTGCATTGGCATTTACATCATTCAGAGTTTTTATTCTACTGCAAAATTCACTGTTCAATTTAGCTGACTTTTATTTTTCCAGCAATACTTCCTTGATGAAAGCAAGTACAAGCTCCTTAATCTGGGTAACTACCCAGAATGTTTTCATGTTATTGCAACAGTATCATCCAAACAGATTCCAACACATGATTTACATTCCAAACCTTTTTTTTCTTTTTTGTCATTATAATCCTTCATAGCTGCACATCACTTAGTTTGTTTTTAGGAAATAAAGCTGAAAAGAGAAACCATCATAAACTTCACATAACCATCATGTTCAAATTGTACATATACAAAGAGAATTGTTATGTGTTCTGAAGATAAGATCTTGTTTTTGTTATTCCTATATATGAGGTCTACATTTCTTATCTTGTCTACTGAAATCTACAATATGGTCCTGGTGCTCTGTGTGCACTATTGCTGAGCCACCACAAGATGAGTACATAAATCACAAGTAAGCATTTAGATACTTTTATGGCCACATAGCATGTGATTAACATACTCATCTCACTCAATGAGTTATAGGTTATGGGCCAGTTCAGGTCTTATACAATTCGCAGATGAGTCACACAGGGCAAGAGCTGCATACTCCTTGCTGGCAGTAAGTAGAAACATAATAAGGTGTGATAGGGCAGCCCGGGTGGCTCAGCGGTTTAGCACCACCTTCAACCCAGGGTGTGACCCCAGGGTCCCAGGATTGAATCCCACGTGGGGCTCCCTGCATGGAGTCTGCTTTTCCCTCTGCCTGTGTCTCTGCCTCTCTCTCTCTCTCTCTGGGTCTCTCATGAATAAATAAATAAAATCTTAAAAAAAAATAATGTGTGATATTTCAGAGTTACCAGTCAATTGTAATCTGAAACTATATAATAAAATACACACAGGGGAACCCTGGGTGGCGCAGCAGTTTGGCGCCTGCCTTTGGCCCAGGGCGTGATCCTGGAGACCCGGGATCGAATCCCACGTCGGGCTCCCGATGCATGGAGCCTGCTTCTCCCTCTGCCTGTGTCTCTGCGCCTCTCTCTCTCTCTCTCCCTCTGTGACTATCATAAATAAATAAAAAGTTAAATTAAAAAAAAAAAATACACACAGTTATTTTGTAATTTCTTCTCAATCATTTTAATTTTTAATTCCCCAGCGTGTTTTTTGTTTACCACCATTGCCTAAATTACGAAAGTAAAATATATGCTATTATTTTTTTTTCAATTTTTTTTTTTAATTTATTCATGATAGGCACACAGTGAGAGAGAGAGAGGCAGAGACACAGGCAGAGGGAAAAGCAGGCTCCATGCACCGGGAGCCTGACGTGGGACTCAATCCCGGGTCTCCAGGATCGCGCCCTGGGCCAAAGGCAGGCGCCAAACCGCTGCACCACCCAGGGATCCCTATGCTATTATTTTTAATCCTAATTTTTTTTTTTTTTTTTATTTATGATAGTCACAGAGAGAGAGAGAGAGAGAGAGGCAGAGACACAGGCAGAGGGAGAAGCAGGCTCCATGCACCGGGAGCCCGACGTGGGATTCGATCCCGGGTCTCCAGGATCGCGCCCTGGGCCAAAGACAGGCGCCAAACCGCTGCGCCACCCAGGGATCCCTTTAATCCTAATTTAACAATGACAAAATAAGTTTCGTTGGAATTTTGTGTCAAGGAGACATAAAAGACAATTTTTCTGAGTCTCCTATACATATATCTTCCTTCGTGCAACTCCTTTTACTCCAGTACCCTGTCTATAAACTCCAGTCCACTTCAGTAATATCAAATTCCAATTTCTATATTCTCTGCTCAGAGACCACTTGCTTTATGTGGTTCCATTTAATGCAGCCTAGAAGTTTTTCTGAGAAAAAAGCCAGAGACTCTGCTTTTTTTCTGTATTTCCAGATACTAAACCCTGCATCTTGTTATCTAAAGTCTAAAGACAGTGTTTATTGTATTTACATATGTATTAAATATATATTTCATGTTTTTATCCAGATAAAACTTGGATATGAGAATTTAATAAGTGGTAATGGCATTCCTATGAAGGAAATTGACATCTCTGCTTATATAATCAATATAATTACTTGTTTTCTGTTTGATTTAAACCATCTAATTATGATGGTGAGTAATTTTACAAGATTTGCTTATTTTCTGCTTCATGAAAAACACTGTGTAGAATATAAAAATGAAAATCCTTACAGATTAATTTTTTGTTTACTCCATAACCATATTATCATTCATCTATATAAACCAAGTCCTCTGCTCTTTGAACTTCATAAAGATCCAATTATATGAATTTATTTTTTATTTCAATTTTATCTACATTTTATAAATTATATGTGATTATATATACCTTTTTAGGATATTCCCTAATGTGAATATTAATTGATATGGATGAGGGATGAAAGTAGCTAACAAATTGCCCAAAATTAATTATAGAAGTAGAAATGAATATAAAATAGGAAAAATATAATAATTTTTAGAAGCAAATCCTACATGAAAATTACATATCAGAGTAGGAAAGCACTTTATACTTGTATTTACATAAAGAAAGATTAATCTTTTTTTTTTTAAAGATTTTATTTATTTATTCATGAGAGACACAAAGAGAGAGGCAGAGACATAGGCAGAGGCAGAGGTAGAAGCAGGCTCTCCACGGGGAACCCAATGTGGAACTCAATCTCAGGACTGTGGGATCATGACTTGAGCCAAAGGCAGATGCTCAACTACTGAGCCACCCAAGCGTCCCAATATTAATCTATTTTTGTTTAATTTATACCTGTTCACTTTGTAGTTGTATTTAATAATGCTTAAAAATGAGGAATTGTTAAAACCTTAATTTGTGTGACAAAAGAGACTAAAGGTAATAAGAATTACTTTTTTTGCCTCTATCAAGAAAAAGAATCTACAGTATATCAAGAATAATAATATTAAGCAAACATTGGGATTATTGTGTTACATTAAGAGAGGGAGAAATATGAGGGCAAAGTTGTAATTGCATGCCTGACAATACACATAGCAATTTATTAGACATGTAATTTCATAATATATGACACTGTGATTAGTCTGAACAATTTGATACTAAGTAATTTATTGGAATCATTTAATTTGAATGTGTGATGATTAATGGCATTACAGATGTGTTTATCTAAGGTGTATATTACTTTAGGTCATTCTAACACAGTTTAATAAGATTTTTTAATTAACTTATAATTTATACCTATTAAATTAATTCTGAAAGTATTTTTATGTCCAAAGAAATTGCGATCATGTGGATATCAATAGATAATCTACATCAGACAAGTGGTATATCAAGATATAGTTGAGTTATAGTGTGTGTATGCACAGAAAGAAAGAAGTAAGGCATTTATTATCTTGATTTTTGTTAATTAACAATAAATTTGAATGTGAACATTTGATTGTTTTCCAACTAATGATAAATAGGTTCCCTGTGACTAGGGGAGTTGCATATTCAGAATATAAAACACTTCACCACCTACTACTGAGGGTTCCAGATTCTTTTGAAAAAAAATAAAAATTTTAACAGAAAGAAGATAGTATAAAGCACTGTAGAGACCAGCAAAGGCTCAAAATTTTGTGGAATGCTGCAACTGAGCATGAAGTTTTGGTTAAAACAAAATTTGTTGGAAGTTTTCTAAGAAGTAATTAGATCTCTATGCACCCTCTGACTCTTCATGACTGAGTGAAGTGTCTCTTTCAACAGCCAGAAAACTATAGATAAAGGAAAACACACTGTCTTTGTAATGTGGGATATATGACATTTGGGGAATACCATACCAGAAATAGGGAAATAAGTGAGAGTTTACATATGCTATGCTAACCTAGTCAGCTTCGAGAAGGGGATTAGTCATTTTCCAATCTTAGAACAGTCTTCCCTGAAGATTCTGACAAACTGTTATGAAGCTCATGGTTGATCAGTGGCACATGTGAGCTCAGAATTCTAATAAACTTCTTAGCATCTCATTCATAAATATGAACAGAAGACAGAAGACCAGTGATCAATCACTGGACATTTGAGTAAAAGTTCTTTTATATAAGAGAGAAAAGCAAACAAATATAAAAAAGCAACTTGAGGAAACAGTTAAGAAGTTTGAAGAAAACTTAAGAAAAAAAAAACTGTCACCAATTAATAGAGAGAGAAAAAGAGAGAGAATGAAAGTATTCTATCCATGAAATAAGAACAGAACACAATAAAAAGACTATTTGGAATTGAAAAATGCTCTTGGCAATTAAAAATATGAAAATAGAAATAAATTCAAATAAATGAGAAAGAAGATAACTTTGAAAAATCTTCCATAAAATAAAGCAAAAACAAATTAATTTTTAGTTGTTAAATGGGGAAAATATAATTAGAAGATGAGTTAGTGGGATGCCTGGGTGGCTCAGCGGTTTGGCGCCTGCCGTTGGTCCACAGTGTGGTCCTAAAGACACAGAATTGAGTCCCCACATGAGACTCCCTGCATGGAGCCTGATTCTCCCTCTGCCTTTGTCTCTGCCTCTCTGTGTCTCTCATGAATAAATAAATTAAATCTTTAAAAAAAAAAAAAAGATGAGTTAGTGGAAGAACAAAATCTGAATCATAGTTGTGCAGAAACCAAAAATCATTAATACAGTAAATTAAAGAAAAAATCAGGATGCCTAGGTGGCTCAGCGGTTGAGCGTCTGCCTTTGGCTCAGGGCATGATCCTGGATTCCCAGGTTTGAGTCCCACATCGGGTTCCTTGCATGGAGCCTACTTCTCCTCCCTCTGCCTATGTCTCTGCCTCTCTCTTTGTGTCTCTCATGAATACATAAATAAAATCTTTTAAAAAAATAAAGGGAAAATCAAATTTGAAAGACAAGAGTAACCAAATTGAAAAAAATCACTGCTTATCTAGCACAGTATATAAAAATACACATATATTAGAGCATATTGTCATAAAATTTCAAAGCACTGGACACAAGGACACCATATTACAAGTCTTCAGAGTAGAGAGAGAAGAGAAAGAGAGAGAGAAAGCAAACATTTCACCATAGAAAAATATGATTAGGAAGTAGGCTTTCAGTATTATTGCATGACTTATTTCTGTTACACAGAACATTCTTATTATTAGAATTTAAATTAAAATTCAATCACCTCATACGCATCAGAATGGCTAAAATTAACACATCAGGAAACAACAGATGTTGGCAAGGATGCAGAGAAAGAGGAGCCCTCTTACACTGTTAGTGGGAATGCAAACTGTGCAAACTGGTGCAGCTACTCTAGAAAACAGTAAGGAGATTCCTTCAAAAGTTAAAAACAGAACTACCATACAACCCAGCAATTGCGCTACTAGGTATTTATCCAAGGATATAAAAATAGTGATTCAAAGAGGCACATGGACCCCAGTATTTATAGCAGCACTATAACAAGAGCCAAATTATGGAAGAAGCCCAAATGTTCATCGCCTAATAATTGGATAAAGAAGAGGTGGTTATATTATATATATATAATGGGGTATTACTCTGCCATCAAAAACAATGAAATCTTGCCATTTGCAATGAATGGATGGAACCAGAGTGTATTATGCTAAATGAAATAAGTCAGTCAGAGAAAGGCAAATACCTTATGATTTCACTCATATGTGAAATTTAAGAAATAAAACAGATGAACATAGGGAAAGGAAAGGAAAAATAAAATTAGATAAAAACAGAGAAGGAAGCAAACCATAAAAGACTCTTAACTAGGGAACAAACTAAGGGTTGTTGGAAAGGAGATGTGTGAGGGATGGGCTAAATGTATGATGGGCATTAAGGAGGGCACTTGCTGTGATGAGCACTGGGTGTATATGTAAGTGATGAATCACTAAATTCTACTCAGGAAACTAATACTACATTGTATGCTGACTAACTTGAATTTAAATACAATCTTGGAAGTTCACCCCCTGGGAAAAAAATTTCTCTCCTACATAAGACCTGCTCCCATCTGTGTCACCTTGTTAGAATTTCACAGTCTATTCTTATTCCTGTAGAATAAGGACACATGATACTGAATGGTGCTAATGGATCTATTAGTCAATAACAAAGCTAATAGAAAAGATATAATGGAAGAATTAGAAAAAGGGAGGAAATTCAGATGCAAGAGCAATATTTTTTGTTCAAGCTAGAGGGTAAATGTTCTTCAATATTTACATTTGCTCCAATTCTTAGAAAGTATCCTCGATGATTTTGAATGAGTTCTAAAACTACCTATATAGGAAAAAAATATTCTGAAATCTTCATGGGGAAAAATGGAATATTACAGGTCACTAGAAATATCTGTATGAGAAAGAAATAAGAGAAAAATAGGTGAGTAGGAAGTGGTAAAAGGAGAAGGAAAATATACCTTTCACAATGAAATTTTATTTTCATTCCTACCAATTTTGTTCCTGCACTCTTAGTGAAGAACAACCAAGAGAAAATAAAAGTTTTTGCTCAAGTATGATATGATTGTCTATATAGAAAATTCTAAAGTGTTGCCAAGAAGAAAAACAAAAAGCCCAGAAGTAACAGCAAATGCAATAGGTATATTGAAAATATCTGTGGTTCTGTTTTCATTGATGATAGCCAAGGTATGGAAACAATGTAAGTGTCCATCAGTGGATGAATGGAGCAAGAAAATACTTATACATATATATGATGGAATCATATTCAGTCTTTAAGAAAAAGGAAATCTTGTCATCTGTGGCAACATGGATGAAATTGGAAGGCATTATGCTAACTACAATCTGCCAAACAGAAAGACAAGTACTATATGGTAACACTTATATGTGGAATCTGAAATAAAGGTGAACTTAGAAACAGGAGAAAAATCATCATCAGGACCGGGAGAGCATGGATATAGGAAATATTTGGTGAAAGGGTACTAATTATCAGTGATAAGATGAGTAAAGTCTAAGGATGCAATGTAGAATGTGGTACTTTAGTTGAGAACATTGTATTGCATAATTTAAATTTGCTAAGAGAGTAGAACTTAAGTGTTCTCACAAAAGACAGAGAAAGATAAAGGGGTGAAATATATAGAATTTTAAGGACAATAAAACTATTTTTAACAATACTATATTGGTGAATAAAAGACATTAAATATTTGTCAAGGGATCCCTGGGTGGCTCAGCGGTTTGGCACCTGCCTTTGACCCAGGGCGCGATCCTGGAGACCCGGGATCGTCCCACGTCGGGCTCCCAGTGCATGGAGCCTGCTTCTCCCTCTGCCTATGTCTCTGCCTCTCTCTCTCTCTCTCTCTGTGACTATCATAAAATTAAAAAAAAAATAAAATAAATTAAAAAAAATAAATATTTGTCAAAACCCATTGAACTTAGAGCACAAAGAGTAAGTCTTAGTGTATTAAGGTTTGCAAATATTTTGCCCCATTCCATAGGTTGCTTTTTTATATATACATGATTTCCTTTGCTGTGCAGGCTTTTAGTTTGATATATATATACAAATTTTTAATAAAATCATTCAAGAAATTTGAGGATCTTAGGATAGAATGTAGAATGTGACCCAAAGAATCTAAATGTGTTACAAATATATGAAACAACCTCATTGAAGCAGGTGGGTGAATAAGGTGCTGGCCTAACATTTGAAAGTGAATACAGTCTATAACCCTAAAGGCAAAAACAAACAAAAATCTGTACATAGCACTGTACTCTATTGATAAAGCTGTTTCCTGTGGGGCTGCAAATTAATTATAAAATCAATACTATGTATACTGGTGTTGAATGTGAATTTATGACAGATGATGGGAATCAGGTTTCTCATTGTTGAAGGGGGAGCTTACATAGCACCCAGATCTTGGGTTCCAATATCATTCTCCAAATCAAGGAATAAGGGCTTCAGACAAATGACTGATTCTAGAACTGGGGCACAAGTTAAGCCTGGAGCATAAGGTAGTGCCATAAAGTAATAAACTACTAAAACACATACACACACTATGATGGGAGTACATCACAAGAACATAGGAGCCAATTGAAAACTCCCAATGGCCAAAGGTGGGACAGTTTGAGGGGAAAAACATGAAGTAATATTTGTCTAAAACGTAGAGTATAAAATAAATGTGCATGAGCCCATATCGATGTACATAAATGAGGGAGAGGAGAAGATTCTAATAATAATAAATAAATGAAGGAGATTTATGTGAGAAAGAATTCCAAATTAGTAGATATTCTGCTGTTAAGAGGTGCAATGCAACTCCCACTTTTTGAGTGGAGAATATACATAGTGACCTTCTTCCAAAGACTACAATATGGAAAGGAAGAAAAAAAAAAAAAAGAGTAACTTTACAGAGAGGAAACCTGAGAATCATGATCCCAAGCTAGATGATCTAGGTCAACATCAAGAGTGAGGTTTTATTTATTTATTTATTTATTTATTTATTTATTTATTTATTTATTTGAGACAGAGAGAAACCAGATGTATGTGAGTAGGGAGGGGAAGGGAAGGAAAGAGAGAATCTCACACAGGCTCCATGGGCAGTGCAGAGCCTAATGTAGAGCTCCATCTCATGACCCTCAGATCATGACCTGAACCAAAATCAAGACCAACTTAACCGATGGAGCCACGCGGGCACCCAAGAGTAACGTCCCATTAACTATTGACTCTTGACATGTTGTGATAGAATGGCACTTTACCTCTCTGTGTGGCCTTCTTCCCAATAACATATTACCCCAGTCAAATCATGAAGAAAATATGAGGAAAATTTCATTTGAATGGCGTTCTATAAAATATTTGGCCAGTAATCTTCAAAACCATCCAGGTCATCAATTCAAGGATTATGAGAAATAGTCACAACCAAGAGGAGCCTAAGGACACATGACGACTAAATGCAAGTGATAACCTGAATTGGGATCCTGGAACAAAAAAAAAAAAAAAAAAAAGGAAGGAGAAGAAGAAAAAGAGAACATTAGGAAAAACTAAGGAAATCTGAATAAAGTATGGATTTTTACTAATAATGTATCAATATACATTTATTAATTGTGACAAATATATGGAACTAACATAAGATATAAGTAATAGGGAATACTAGGTGTGGGATATTAGACAACTATATTTTAGTTCTCTATACTATCTTCACAATAATTCTGTACATCTAAATCTAGTCTAAAATAAAATTTATTTGAAAGTGAATGAAACAGAAATGAAACATAAAATAGAGACCAAATTTAAAATGTAGCTTTAAGAAACAATACACAAACTGAAAAAAATATTTGGCTGGAATGAATCATAAAAAGCATGGAAACACAAAATATATTAGGAAGGTAAGAGAGGGCAGTGATACTGATATTTTAATAAATGATAAAAGAATCCCATGAATAATACCATGACACTACATTTAACATCATGTGTATAACTTCATGTCACTCCTACAGGTAACATTAAAAAGTTCAAAAATAAGCAAAACCAAAGAAGGTCACTTAGAATGTAGGTATATATTGAAGATGCATTCATATTGCTTAGAAACGAAGGCTTAGGGGATGAAGCCATAAACATGTCTAACACGAACATTATTATTATTTCAAAAGTTAGGATAACAATGATCTTGAGAAGAAGAGGAATTGAATCATGAGGAAGAAGCACCACATGTTATATGAAGAGCTGGCAAGGTTCTGTTTCTTGACATGGGTGATGATTTTGATGATGTTTTCTTCGTAATTATTCTTTTTTTAGATTTATTTATTTATTTATTCATTCATGAGACACACACACACACACACACACACAGAGGCAGAGAGAGAGAAGCAGGCTCAACGCAAGGAGCCCACTGTGGGAATTGATCCTGGGACTCCAGGACCATGCCCTGGGCCAAAGGCAGGGGCTAAACCGCTGAGACACCCAGGGATTCCCATTATTCTTTATTATATGTGTGTGTGTGTGTGTGTGTGTGTTGCGTGTGTGTGTGTTTTTCAGCTAATGCACGTATGAAATATCTCAGCAGAAAAAATGTGTTCTGGCCCTACTGTGTAACATCGATGTGAGTGATGCACAACTAGAAGCGCACACATTATGTGGGGGAGTTTTACACTGATTCAGAGAGAACTCTCAGGTTGTAATCAGAGGCGAGGCTTTTGCCGATGCTCACACAGGCCACACCTCTCCAACAGGGGTCATCATCTTGGACCTGGATGTGCTTGGTTGCCTTAGAACTGGGCAACACAGTGACCCAGTCCAGGGAGGTAGATATTGGTCTGTTCAATGAGAACAGAGAGCTAAAGCTGGATGTGAAAAACATAATTAAGCATTTTACCATATCTTGTTATGGGCTTCAAAAAAGAGTATAATAGTTTACTGGTATAAAGACAAAATAAAAAAATAAAAATTTGCCTTATCCAAACCCTCATCCTCTTTTTGAGCACTTTTAATTATGCACTTCTGCCTCCAACCAAATGATGTTTTTCTGGGGTAACTTTATATTTTAACTTCAATACTATGTAATCTTTTGCATTATATCCCATCAAGCATCCACATTAAACGTTTCTAAATATGTATTTATTTAAGACAGAGATAGAGAAAGTGGGGGAGAGAGAAGGAGAGAGTCCCAAGCAGTCTCTGCACAGAGCGCAACGTGGGGAGATCACAACCTGGGCTGCCAACAGGTCAGGTGCTCAACTGACTGTGCCAGCCAGGCAGCCTCACATGGAACATTTTATTAAACCCTTTGCCATGATCCATACATACTTACTGTTCACCAGTCTTTCTTCTCTGCTTACCTGTCCCATCTTAAAGTGTCTTCTGACATTTATTATAATTCTTACTTGAATATTTTCTTCTATAAATAATGAAGTTCCTAGAAACACAAATATACACACAAAGAGCAGGTTTAGGTGGAAAAAACTCATGGAGTATAAATGCTGACTCCCACGTGACTGATTTGGACATCAGTATGCATGAATACAGGGAGTATAGGACAAGAAGCATGCTTAGACAAAAACAATGGAGTTAGTCTGGGGCATTAATTCAGTGATTCTCAACCGATGAGAGTGATTTTTTTCCCCCTCAGGAGCCACTCAACAATATCTGGAAACATTTTTGGTTGTAACAACTGAGAGGTATACTACTGGCATCTAGTGTGTGGAGGACAGATACACTGCTAAGCATCCTACAAGGCATAGGACAACCTCCTCTCATCAAAAAAAATATCAAAATGCCAAGAGTGCCAAGATTTAGAAACACTGGTTTATTCTGAGGTAACTGGAGGAGTCCAGTATGATATCTGATCAAGGAGAGACTTTTTTTTTTAACATTTTATTTATTTATTCATAAGAGACACACAGAGAGAGGGGCAGAGACAGAGGCAGACGGAGAAGCAGGCTCCCTGTGAGGAGCCTGATGCGGAGATCAGTCCCAGGGCCCTGGGATCACAACCTGAGCCAAAGGCAGACACTCAACCATTGAGCTACCCAGATGGCCCACAAAGGAAAGGACTGGTAAGAAACTGTATCTGTGGAATTGTTAGAAAGGCTCCTACAGTAATGGAGCCCTTCCTTATTTTCATGTAATAATTTGTAAATGTTTATTGGCAATTCTGTGCCCTATCTAGATTGTGAAATCACTCAACTGATGGATGGGTTTTGAAGAAATATTCTGCTCTTCAAATATATTTCCTTTTAGGTTTGTTTTGAAATAGCAACAAATGACAGTTCTTCAAAGAGCTCTGAGAGAGACTACATAAAATTGTGAAAATTGATAGTGCAATACAAGGTATAATTATTGAGCATTTAAGTGAATGATTTTTGCAAGTATATGATTATTTTGGTCCTGGTATCAAAAAATCTATTCTTCCTGAGAGAAATTGTTATCATTTTCACCACATTCTATTTTCTATTCAATCAGAAGAGGGGAAATACTTGTAAATGCTTTAAAGGAATATTCCTGTCAACATGCAATCATGATTCCCTTTGTACATGATGCTCATTCACGGTAAAATAATTTGATTTGAGTCTTCAAGAGCTAGCCAAAAAGAGAATGTTGAGACGCAACACTTCATCTAATTCATTTCACATAATGCTCCTGTTGGAAGTCAAACTCTTTATGTAGATTTCTGCAGGTTTTCCCTAGAGAAAATGTATTTTGTCATTCCCATCAGGTGTTCTCTGCTCAGAGGGTTCCGGCATGTGGGTGATTGTTTTCTCACATGTACAACAATAAACAGCTCCTTCAAGACTTTGTTGTCCTCATTACTTTGCTCACCCCACTGTGTGAAAATAGACATGTTTGTTGCCTTTCGGAACCTCAAACACTTCTGGAAAAAAAAAAAAAAAAGTCCCTGAGAGAGATGTGTGCCATCCTGATGCTGCCTCATCCTGGGCCTCATGCTCTTCTAGAAATAGCTCTTTATTAGGGGGAGGGGGAGGAAAGATAGAAGGAAATCAGAGCCATTTCTTATAAAAGTCTCAGAAAATTCTCTTGGAATAACCTTTGATATATTTATCAGCAGTCTTGTTTTTATTTGATCTACTCAAGTAAATGTTCATCTTAAAGTCAAGTTAAGTCAATTTGTACTTTAGAAAATAACCAAAGATTTCTGGACAAATATGTCATTGGTGTGCATGTGTGCATGCATGTATATGCACACAAAATAACATAAATATCTAACAGTAAATAAAAGATTGGAAAAGTAAAATAGAAAATTCTTCAAGTTTTTTATAAATTGTATCTATGTGGTTCTAAATTAACTTTTATAGATGTATTTTATATATATATATATACACACACACACACACACAAAGGTAGAAAGTTGTAAGTATACTTCTTATGAATTATCACAAAATACATTCCTATAACCACAATTTAGGAAAAACTTGATTATGAATCAGTATTTTTAATATAAAAATTCACCGTTTTTATATGTAGTGTACAATTTGTAATGCAGATTTTCTTTTTCCTAATTTTGTAAAGTTCTCTTTTTTTTTTCCTGTTATCTTAATTTTGCTAGTTAATCAGATTACTGTTTGCTTGTTTTTCCTGAGGAATTTTTTCCAACTTTTGCAATTCCATTAGTGGTTTCTTTGCTTTTCTATGCTTCATCACCAAATGAATATATACCAAACATAAGCATCTTTATCTTCCTATAAATAATATAATCTGAATGATTGGCATAGTAGACACTCAATAAACATGTTTAGAATTAATATATCACTGTTAATAAATAATTGCAAAATATCAACTATCTTGCTTCCCCAGAAAGCTCGATTCTCTTCATTCTCTTCTGGAATGGACTTATTTTGCCATTTTTGTCATCCACTAAATTATGCTTTTACCAAGATGACTTTATACTTTTACTATTGATTACTATTTTACTTTGTGTTATGCTCCATCTGCATGAAGCATGTTTATGTAACATATTGTCACAACACTCCAGTTCCTATGAGGATCCGTATAGTCACCGCTCATTACTTCTAATATCATCTGGACCATCTTGAAGTCTTGATTAACTCACTATAATCATTATTTGGATAGTTCCTTCTGGAGGTGAGGTCTGTAAGTCTCTGCAGAAGTAAATCTCTCTTTCCTCCCCTGTGGCTGGTAAATGATATCTTGGCTGGAAATAGATCCTAATCTCTGGGTGGTTCCCTTTATCTATCAGTAGCTTCTAATTCTCTCCCACAGCATTCTTCTAGCTTCCAGGGTTGCCAAAGAGAAGTCTGATGCCAAGCTAATTCCTTGCTTCCTTTTTCACTAGCTTCCTTTGTCTGAAAGCTAGTAACATTGTCTTTTGAGTCATGGATTCTTGAATTTTATCAGAATAAACATCAATCCTGCTTAAGATGAAATTTTCCTCTTTTCCAATTTTTAGCTTTTCTCCTCCAGTTTTCTAATTTTTTCCTTCTGAATCATTATGGATCCATTTTACAAGTCCATATCTTTTCTCTCATGAAGTCCATTTCTTTGCATTTTTTTCTATTTGAGATTTCTTCTATTTTATCTTATCGATTACTTTTTCCAGGTCTCAACTGTGAAACCATTCCTTTAAGTAATTTCTGAAATTGTAATATTCAAAAGTCATAGAATATTTTGTTTTCCAATAGTCTTGGTTGCTATAATCAAATCTACTAAGATAGCTTATTTGCTTATTTATTAGTTGCTCGCCTACCATCTCCAGCAAATCTAAATCATTAGGAAAGGGAACGTTTTGCTGGTTGGTTCTCTGTCTAGTTGCTGAGTATTCCTCATTCATTTATTTTTTCCTTACCTGTTTAAGAAGTCAAATTCAGATTTATGTTTGGCTTTGTCAAAAATCACAGCAAGTCTGAGTTTATTCTGTAATCTGACAATGGACCTTCCCATTCTCTCCAGATGCACATAAAGCTTCCCTATCAGCCTCGGGAACAGAGAAGATTCAGACCCAGGGGCACATCCTCAGCCCCCATTCTGAGCCCAGAGATCTCAGTTCCTCCCAGGAACACTGACACAGGCTAGAAAGCTGTTTCTTCTGGGGGTCCCTGAAAGTCAGAGTACCAAGTTCTCTACACACTCTTTGAAAATCTCATTGTTGCTGCTAATTTCTTCACTGCTGATCATCAAGCTCCCTTAAGTCCAGAAAGGAGTAAGACCAGTCAGTGCCTTTTCCTCTATCAGGACCCTGTTCTCAAACCTCACAGCCCTGTTTGGCTGCCCCAGAAATGACTTCACTTGTTAGAGATGGGGTGGGGGCATGGCGGTGGCACAAATGGAATTGGATAAGGAGAGCAATGAACTCACATTCAAGTAAATACCCTTCCAGACTCTTTTTCTATGTATTAAAATGATCCCTTACACCTTTGTTATAAGGGGGAAAAAAGATGTGATGTTTTTATTGTTGTTGTTGCAATAATGGTAATATTACAGGAAAACATATGCTACATAGAGAAACATATTCAGGATTTGGCTTAACATGGCTAGTATTGTTTCTTTAAATTAGTCTAATACATTCAAATGGAATTCTTAAGTTTCATAGTAAGATTAGTATTATGCCTCATAAGCAGAATAGACTTAAAATATGCTAATTGTTCTATGTCCTTATTAAAATAAGAATCATTCATTTCACTATCGTTTAAAAACAAAATAATGAAAAAAATCCTTTCAGTCAGTACATATGTCAGAGAGAGTAACAATGCTATAGCATTCTAAATACAGAGACGGCTGTATAACAGATATCAGTATTTGCCTCTTATTATTCATTTTACTCTGTATGGCATAATGGTTTGGAAACAGAGATGACCCTCTAGTTGTTTAAATTTTACAAAAGGGTTCAGTAATTTCTTCATAAAACAGAGATCCTGAAAATGAACCTAGGATAAAGCTAAATATACCTCCAATTTTCAGTATTGAGACAATACAATATATTTTTAAAGATTTTATTTAGTAATTTGAGAGAGCAACCACCCCCAGAAGGCAGTGGGGCAAAAGCAGAGGGAGAGGAACAACCGGACTCCCCACCGAGCTGGGAGTGGGAGCCAAACTTGGGGCCCTATCCCACAGCCCTGAGATCATAACCTGAGTCAAGAGTAGGTAGCTTAGCAGACAAAGCCACCCAGGCTCCCAGACAATATTATAATATAAACACTTGTTGAAGACTAAAGACCAATGTAGTGAAAGAAAAATGATAATATACTCAGGACAGTGTGTTTATACTTCAATAATTAAAACTAATCTTTGATTCATAAGCATAATATAGCTTATATTTTTAGAAAGTACTGTATCACGGTTGACTAAACCACTAAGTGATCATTTTTAACAATTTAATTATTTTTCTCAAAATATAGAGATTAGTAATAGTACTTTATAGTAATATTTCTTATGCTTTGTTTGAAAAATCAAAAGCTTTGTAAACATTTAAACCTTGATATTTAACCCATACATAAAGTATGTGTACTTTAGAGCTGCAATGCTTCAACATACACATAACATATCAGTGAATTTATACAAAATCATACATAAATAACACAAGAAGTTACAACTCCCCCCCCCAAAAAAAAATTCTTAACCCTTGGCCATCTTTTCCTAGTTTGTATTTGTAAGTCACTTATATAGAGCAATGTTTCTCAAACTGTAATATGCGTGTGATCACCCAGCACCTTTTTAAAACATAGATTCTTATCCTAACACGTTCCCAGCAGAGGTTGATCCTACTGATACTGGAGAGCTTGGTTCTTGTCTCATGGAGTCAAATAATGAATCTCCATGGACAAAGGAGAGTGAGGAAAGCAATGTAAATTTATTAAGTAAAATTACAGAGAAAGCTCTCAGAAGTGAGAGGGGTCCCAACAGGGTTGCCACTGGGGGCTTGTAGGGTTGGTCTTTTATTGAAAGCCAACCAGGGAATCTAAATCCTTTTAACATTATCTATTGATATCATCATTGAATAAGGACTAGCAATAACATCCTTAAAGGCTTCTTGGGGTCTGGTCGTTTGTTGGTTACAGATGACTGTCATAAAAAAGACACACACACCCACACCCCCCACCCCCCACCCCCTGCTCTGGCCCACACCTAGGGCAGGGTGGTCTGGCTTGTTCCTTTATCTCTGGTTTTCTTAACCTCAGCATTTTTTGGATTTTTGTGAGCCTGATTCCATGGCCCCCTGTCTAGCCCTGCCTAGCCCCATTGTCCCTAACTCACTACTGGTTCAGCACCCTTTCTTTTCGAAACAGAGGACCTTTCAATCTCACTAAATTTGGCTGAACTCAATGTTCACAAAGGTAAAACTGGTAGTTTAGGAAGATGAAATGTGTAACTAGCAGCCTTGATGTATAAGCACTGTATTTATTCGAGTTTAGAAAGAAATAGTCTGGAGCAAATAATAGTCGATCTAGGTCGATCTAACCTCTTCTGCATGGCAGCTAGTGAACAAACGGAGCAGGACATTAATTTAAAAACCAGAGTGGGGAATAATTTAAGGAAATGTCAATTGCTGAGTTGATTATTTTCCAACAATTTTAAATACAGTCCTTTGCTAACAAACACTCATAGTAAAATGTAATGTCAACTGCCAATTAGGGGCAATTGCTCTACAGAAAATGCGTAGGCAGTTCTTGTCAAATCTCTGATTTTCACGTTAAGACTGGTATATAAAAAGGTGAACACTGCATAGTTTTTCTTTTTCTTTATCCTCGGTATTGTGTGTTTCCCATACTCATGCTGTAGAATTGAAGTCTACACAAATCCTTTCTCTAAGGGTTGTGTGATAAACACCAGCTTTTTCATTTCTCAACAGTGGCTCCGTGCTTAAGCGGCAGGACTCTTGTTTCTTCTAATCTAATCTGAGGCACAGTTTTGATCTCCTACGATTCTTTGAAAATCATGTAAAGACAAAGCTGCACTTTCTTTTTTCCTGCCAGGTTGTGCTGGGATATTCTATTATGCATTGGCATTTGAGTGGGGAAACCTAGATGACAAATATACCCTGTAGGTGTGGTATTTCAAATCCCACTTGGATTCGAAGTGCTCCGGAGAGCTAAGGGTATCATTTACTGAACATTTCTAAAATGGTTCCCTGCAATGCATTGTGGCTGGTACTTCGTCTTTCTTACCCACCTACTGAAATGTGATTTGTTTTATGGTAAAGATATATTAAAATGACCTTTCAATCCCTGTTGTTACAAAGAAAGCTATTTTTGAGGCCAGGAACAACCCTTTAACTACTTAAATGTATCTGTCACCTCCCTTTTACTTTTGCTTCCTCCCTGGGGCAAAGGTCTTATATGTATTCTCTGGTTGGCTTCTTTTGTTTCTTGTTGACTATTTCAGCTCTTGGATTGTCTTTGATTTGTATTTTAATGTATGTAAATATGGAAAAGACTCCCACTGTCTTTCATTTTGTTCTTTCTCCACAGCCTAGATGTTTATTCTGTTACTTGTAGATTTCTTTTCAAGAAATTCCAATATGCAAATAAATATACTAAAATGAGAAAAGGAAGACAAGAAAAGACTTTTTTTGCATGTGAAAATAGTTTGTCATTTAAAAGGGTGTAATGGGGCAGCCCAGGTGGCTCAGCTGTTTAGCCCTGCCTTCAGCCCAAGGAGTGATCCTGGAGACCTGGGATGGAGTCCCACATCAGGCTCCCTGCATGGAGCCTGCTTCTCCCTCTGCCTGTGTCTCTGCCCCTCTCTCTCTGTGTCTCTCATGAATAAATAAATAAAATCTTAAAAAATAAATAAGTAAATTTTTAAAAAAGATTGTAATGGACAAGTTTATAACCTAATGGAGAGCTATGTTGATATAGATAACTGGTTTTGGGCAAAAAATATCAGAAGCAAATTTTACTATCCCATTATTAAAGTGACAAAAAAAATTAATGCAAAAATCTGTAACTAAACTAAGAGATACCAAATCTACCTATTGTCTGGGCACAGGGATCCAAGAGGACCTGGCTCTGGAGATTCCCAAACAGACCAAGTTTGGCCACTCTTGCTGACAAAATCCAAAGACAGAGAAATGAGTGGTGGTGAAATAAGAAAGGAATTTATTTCAGTTATGCCAACACTGGGAAGACAGCAGACTAAGATCATAAAGATTATCTCAAAGCCAGTCCTGAAAATACTTGCAGGTTTATATAAGGAAAATGTGGGGCAAAGGTGGGTGGCTACATGGAGATCAAATTGATCCAATCTTGGAGTCAATGGTGGGTGATGTCTTGCTGGCTCAGGGCAGTCCTCATGCTTGAGGTGGTAATTTCTGCTCCCATCAGGGGAAGTTTTGCCCTCAGGGTCTTCCACCTGAGTCATAAGACAGGCTGGAAAAAAAACCTAACTAGAAGGGTGCCTGGGTGGCTCAGTCAGTTGGGCATCTGCCTTTGGCTCAGGTCATGATTCTAGGGTCCCTGGATTGAGCCCTACATGGAGCCCTACATGAGGCTCTCTGCTCAGCGGGGAGGCTGCTTCTCCCTCTCCCTCTGCCACTCCCCTCCCTACATGTGCTCTTGCACTTACCTGCAACTCTCTCTCAAATAAATAAAATCTTAAAAAAAAAAAAAAAAAAAAACTAGAAAATTTCAGGTCAAACTGAAGAGCGCCGAAATCCTTTTTCAACCTAACATCACAAAAAAATGTTTGGAGCCTTTTCTATATGGAGCCTTTTCTATATGGTAAGCATTGTGGTAAAGACTGACAAAACCAGAAATATAGGTATATTATCTAAAACTCTATGGTTTGTTTAGGTACAGAGTTATTTAGTAAACTGCCTAAAATAGTCACTGAAGATATTTATTTCTTTTTCTCTGTGAAATAATTTCTTTATCCTGCTGTAAGAAAAATACAACAGAAATGCTGCAAACCTAGTAGAAGGAGTATTAAAAAGAAAACCTCAAGCCCAAAATGGTGTCACAGGGGTTAAATCAAGACTTAATACCTAACCTGACTGTAGTTTAAACTCCTGAGAATATAACTTTCCACCACTCAGCATGGTAATTTCCTGGTCAGCACCAGAAATTTACTGATAGACCCATCCTGTTCCCCTTGGGAGGATGATCTTGCCTAAAAGAATGGATTCTTTGCTAATAATTTCCCTTTTTCCCATTATCTCTCTACTGGTAAAAATCTTTCCTATTCTATAGCCCTTTAAAGCTTCTGTTTGCTAGATGGGATGCAGCCTGATTCATGAATCTATTAGTAAAACCAATTAATTAGATCTTTAAAATTACTTGGTTGAGTTTTTCTTATTTAACTGTGGGAATAGTAAGATTGGTCCATTTATATAAATGAGACTAAAATGTTCCAATTTGCTATATTATATCTGTGCTCTGCATTAAGCCATGTGGATTTCTTGAGGTTTTTGAGCTAGAAAATTCTAAAAGATAACTTAGTGTTTTCCAAAGGATGGTTCACCTGGGAAACTCTTAAATGCACATTTTTAGGCCTCAACTCAGATACTCGGAACCAAACACTCTAGGGGTGGGGCCCAGAAACTTCTACTTAATAAGTGTCCTAGTGATTCTGATAAGCATTAAGTTTCCTCTAGCCTAGCTCTCTCTTCATTAAAGGAGAACATTAAAATCAAGGGAGGTCAATAAGGTCATAGAGTTAGCTAAGAAGGTGAAGAACACAAAATCTAGTTACACAGTCTGACCCATAGCATAATTAAAGCCATAAAATAAGTAAATGTAAAAAATAAAATCATTTTATATCTGAAATATCTCTGCAATTTGGGCTTACTGCATTATTTTAGTACCAACACCAAATCTAAAATTGAGCCTAATCCTTAAAATCACTTTGTATAATTATTTAGACAGCTAATGATGACAAGATGTGTTAAGCATAAGATTAAGTTTTGATCCTGAGAGGATCAGTTAGAATTATTAGATGAGTTTGTTTGTTTTTGCCTTAGTCTAATCCTCATTTGAGTCTGAATTCAGGAGATTTTTCTGTTTGATTTTTGAGAAAGGAGTGTAGAAACATTGAGCAGAGAAACAAATTACAGAAGGGTCATTCCTCAGAGAAGTAATCAAAAGAGTATCTTTCAATGTATTTTTTCATGTTTATATTGGAAAAAAGATCACTGATCAGTGAAAAGATACAATTCTGGTTGCCTTTAAGCAAATTAAATATATACATTCCCTTGTCTTCAACTGTCATTCTCTCTGCATCACTTCCCATTTGCCTACCAAAATAACCAGATGAACAAATACTGCCTTAAAAAGATTTTGACTTCTCTAAATCCTCATTAATCTACTGTGCTGACTTCATCCTTTTCTTCACTGCAAATTTTGGGTAACTGCTAAATTAATACAGATTAAAAGTCGAAAACTCAGAAACCCCAAACAAACAAAGATAAAGTGTAAGTTTTTGCTTGAAATATCTCTAATTAATATGTGTTTTCAGAGAGTGTATATATGCTCATTTGTTAGCCAAAGTGCTGTGATGTGACTATTGCTTTGAAGCTTTTTAAAAAATAAACACATTTTGTAATTTTCCATTTCAGTAAATAGTCTTTTGAAGGCATAATTACAATGGGTATTTAATATTCCATTATATAGACATGCCATAATTTACCAATCCTCTGTATCTTTGGGTCATTTCCAACTTTTCATCATTATCTTTGATTCTGTGATGACAAACATCCCTGTAGTAGATAAATAATATCTTCCAGCAGTTTCTGATCATATTTTAGCATAAATCTAAAAAGTAAAAATTAACCTAAAACATTAAAATTTGTAACACATTGCAAATTGCCTTTCATACCTTCTATTATATAGAAATATATAATATTTATATCCAACAAGTAGTATATTAAACTATTACGTCTTCAGGCACCTGTGTGGCCCAGTCGGTTAAGCATCTGCCTTCTGCTCAGGTCCTGATCTCAGGGTTCTGAGCTTGAGCCCCATCTCTAGCCTGCAGTGGAATCCTGAGTCCAGCAGTTGGGAGGGAATCTGTTTAAGGATTCTCTCTCTCCCTCTCCCCCCACCCATGAGCCCATGTGCTCTCTCTCTCTCTTTAAAATAAATAAATCCTTAAAAATAAACACAAATTGTTACTTCTTTTATATCTTTAAAGATTTTACAGAGTAAATAATATTGTTGCTTCTGTTCCATTAAAATTATGTTATTACTGTGGTAAATTAGTATTTTTAAATAATTATTGGCCATTTATAGTTCCCTTTCAAGTACTTTGAAAAAAAAAAAATCAAGTACTTTGCCCAGTTTTAAATGATGTGTTCATATATTTTTTTACTGATAAGCAAAAATCTCTTTAAGCATTAAAAGAAACTTTTTTATTTCTGTTATAAATGCTTATTGTCAATATTTTGGAAAGAACAATGTAAGAGCACTGTAAAATTTTATTTGCATTCTTTTCTTCTCAAATTTAAAGAATCTACTTTTCTCTCCCACTGTTACAAAAACTCCTCTTGCTAAGGGCATCCTCATGGTCAAAATACATTTCACTCCTATCTTAACTGTCTGCAGTATGAAGTCTTATTGCCCCTTGCCTATACCTTAAAACCTGTCTACTTTGATTTCCCTAATTCTACCTCAATGTTTTGGACATTCATTTCTTCTCAGGCTCTTCTTTCTTTGGTCTCCTGAAAAGAAAGTTTCCTCTGAGTTCTTCCATTGGTTCTATGTTTTTGTTTCAATACACTCATACAAACAGTGAGTTTCCCAAGAGGCAGGATTGTTTGGGGTTCACATTTCAAAGAATTTAGTTTTGTCTTAAATTTCCAGCTCTAGCAGAATTTTCTCACTTAGCAGAAAATCCATTTTATAATAATAATAATAATAATAATAATAATAATAATAATAATAATTGAAGCCAATAGACTCTCAACATTTAAGCACACAAATTTACCTATGTTCTTACAAATTTTCTTTCCTTTCCTGTTAGAAAGGAAGACTTCAACTATTTGCCTAGGTTAAGGTATTTCCTAGACTGCTGAAAGTTACTTAAAATAAATAAAAATAAACAACATAAAACACCACCAATAACAAAACTCCATGAAGAAACAAACAAATAACAACAAAAATAGGAACAGACTCATAAATACAGAGAATAGTCTGGTGGTTGTCAAAAGGGTTGGGGGGATGGGCAAAATGGATGAAGAGGATTAAGAGGTACAAACTTCAAGCTATAGAATAAATAAGTCACAGGGGTGAAAAGTATAGCATACGGAATATAGTCAATAATGTTTTAGTTATTTTGTGTGGTGATAGATGGTGACCACATTTATCATGGTGAACATTTTATAATGTATGTATACTGTCAAATCACTATGTTGTACACCTGAAACTAATATAATGTTAGATGCCAATTATACTTGATTTAAAAATTTTAAAAATTTTTTAAAATTTAAAAAATTAAAAATTTTAAAAATTTTAAATTTTAAAATTTTAAAAATTTTAAATTATACTTGATTTAAAAATTTTAAAAATTTTAAAAGTTTTAATTTTAAATTTTAAAACTTGATTTAAAAATTTTAAATTTAACATTTTAAAGCAAATGTTAATTTGCTTACTTCAACTCAGGCCTAAAAACATTGAAGTTCTAAATTTTCCACAAGAGCAAGCTCTCTCCTATCTCCCTCCCACTTCCATAATGACACTTTCATAACTTGCATGCTTAGGAGTCAGATCTCATGAATCCAAATCTTCACCTACTCTGCTCCAAGGCCAGAATTACAGTGTATGATACCAGGGCACAAGTCAGAGCAGTAGGTCAAAGTGGAGGTAGAGCCATAAGAAAGTAATTTTTTTAAAAAGACTTTATTTATTTATTAATGAGAAATACAGAGAGAGAAAGAGAGAAGCAGAGACATAGGCAGAGGGAGAAGTAGGCTCCATGCATGGACCCTGATGCAGCACTTGATTCTGGACCCAGGAATCATGCCCTGAGCCAAAGGCAGATGCTCAACCACTGAGCCACCCAGGCATCCATAGAAGGTAATTTTAAAGATGATTATATTTAAACATATTTCAAAACTGATGGGGAGGGAAATAATTTTTTTTAAGTTGTATTCTAGGCTCCAGTTTCACTCTCTGAACAATGGTAAAGATTTTAAAAATACCTTCAGAGTTATGGTAAAAATTAAAGTTTATGTCAGTTGCCTGAAAATAGTAAGGATCTAATTTTTAAAACACTGTATATACCTTTCCTCTCATCATCGAAAAAAATTGTATTAACATTAATTTTACCAATACAGTTATTTCTTTGACTCCCGTTCACTCCTCAACCCACCTGGAAATTGGAATAGATGAAAAAGATTTCTGGGTGTTTTCCAGCACACTGCTGACGTTGACTTTCTATCGACAGGACAATTAAAAAATCTATCAGGGCAGAAGTTAATTTGTAGATTTTTGCCCTTTCAAATTTCCAATTATTGCTGTCTGGTGAAATTGATAATTCTAGAAATTAGATTTATGGTTTTATCAGACATTAACCAGTTTTGTGCCTAATTAAGAACTCCTAACATTTCTTTGTTGTCTACATATATCTTCTTCTCAAATATTCTCTGGACTATTCATAACATCTTTCTTATGATATGTTGAATACATTTTTTTAAAGATTTTATTTATTCATGAGAGACACAGAGAGAGAGAGAGGCAGAGACACAGGCAGAGGGAGAAGCAGGCTCCATGCAGGGAGCCGGATTTGGGACTCGATCCTGGGTATCCAGGATCATGCCCTGGGTTGAAGGCAGACACTAACTGCTGAGCTACCCAGGCGTCCCTGAATACATGTTTTTTGACAAGAGTTTATTTTCTTTTTACATGAGGTATGAATTTACCTTTTTGAAAAGATAAATACTTGAATTCACTGTAATCTAGTGCTTATTCCAATTTCACAATTATACTGAAAAACAATATTGTCTTTGTTCATCCATTGAAAAATGTGAAGCTCATAGATGTTAAATAAATGACCCAATGTCACACAGTGGCTGAGGGTTGGACCTTGGAATAGAAGATAACCTTTCTCAAATTACATGAAATGGCTACATGTAGAAGTCTGCAAAGTATAGGATGAACTAAAATGGTGAGGCCTTCCAGCATTATTAATTTTATTGAAATATATTTTTGGAAAATATATAATTTAAATTATTAATTTTATGCCACAAAACATTTTTGTAATGAATGCAAAATTATATGAAGTATTTGCTCATGCAATAACTTGCTTGAGCTGAATTCCCTAACATCAGGATATTCTATGCTATTAGGATACATTGGTGAAAAAATATTCAGAAACACTATTGAGCTAAGGCTTCTCCCCATGCATAGGACAAATAACATATTATTCCTTTACATAATGAAACATAATTTGGTGGCCCAGATTATTTAAATTCTAAGTCATAAGTTATCATTCAGAGCAGAATTACAATATACAAACTTTGCAGACTGACTATATAATTGCAAATTTTATGGTTCAATTGAACCTTATCATGTAGCTATTGGTTAAGTAACCTTTTACCAAAGGACTAAAACACATAAATATAGAGAAGCATGATGCAATAGTGAACAGTATCTTCACTGTTGAACACAAAATTTTGATATTCAATACAATTTTTTAATACATAATACATGTATATATTCTTTCTCCCTATGAAAATGGAAATCACAACCTGTTTCTACCTATATATTTGCTTATTTAATATTAACCCAAGTAGCTATGCCTTGTATTATACTTAGATATTGGGATATCTTTCTTGGTACCACTTTAATTAAATATTTGTTAAAAAATTATTAAATAACTATTTTAATGCCTATAATGTGTCCAAAGAAGTTTAATGATTATTATGTCTGTGAAACACAGACAAAAAGTATACAAACAAAAAAAAATATGAACACAATATTCTAAACAGATACCATTTGCATTATATCACTATTGACTTTCCTATAAAATTCACTCAGAGATTTTATTCTTTCATTCAGAACAATTATTCTACTTATACTAAAATTTTTCATGTGTAGCAAAATTAAGTCATCAAGGGAAGATGGGTACTAATGGGTACTAAAATATATCTTCCCATGTTAAATGACTAGAGTACTTGACACAAAAGAAATTAAATCAAGGTTTTTAGATGTTGGAAAATAGGCAATATTTATATCTACTGATATCTGAGAGAAAAAGAGTTTACAAGGTGAGCTCTACAATTTCATCAGTTTAATACCTGGAGGTCTTAACATTTGAGTACATATAGAAGACATTTTATTGTTTTTAAACCCTTTAAAAGGTAAACGACTGTTTAGGCAGAAAATAAGGAATGATGTATTTTGAGCTTCATAATATACATGGAACTATAATGTATGACACCAATAGCCAAAAAAGATGAAGTATATCATTGTAAGGATCATACAGTATACATGAAGTGGAAAAACATTATTTTAAAATAGAGTGTTTTTACCAAAAGGAGAGAGTTATAGGCAAAGATAGAGATGAGAGAGAGAGAGAATCAAATTGTGGAGAAAAGAATAAATAGTTGAAAACTTAATGTAAATGATGGTGGTGAAGAACATATTTACTAAAAAACAGATGGGACAAATGGAAAGTAAATTGAAATATTTTTTTTTTAATTTTGTTTTGTTTTGTTTAGAATGGGAGAAAGGGGGAGAAGCAGAGGGAGAGGGAGAGAGACTCTCAAGCTTACTCCCCACTGAGCACAGAGACTCACATTGGGCTCAATTCCATGAACCTGAGATCATGATCTAGGCAGAAATCAAGAGTCAGACACAACCAACTGAGCCACCCAGGTGCCCCAGAAATGATAGTTTTAAGTTCAACCATATCAATAATTATAATAAATAAAATTGACCCCAACATTCAATAAAAATGCATTGTCATATACTCTATACTTACTATCTGCAAGAAACCCATTCTACTTTTGTATATGCAGATGGGGTAAAAGTCAGTGGGTGGGAAAAAAAAATTCATTATAGAACACTGGAGTTTCCCAAGCTTGATATTGTTCCTTGCCTGGAACAAAACCTGCTGTGCGTTCAGCCACCATAGGACCTCATGACAAGTGAGGCCCAGGGAACCAGAGTAAACGCTGATATTCTGATGACTGTTATTACATGAGGAAAACTTTACCTTCTGTCTCTGACCCAGGAGTCTCATGTCTTTTGCCAGCAACCTGGAAACTGTGGTAGGCCAGATTGTTAGAATATGAGAAATGTAAAAACAGCAGGATAACAAGGGGGCACCTGGGTGGCTCATCGGTTCAGCATCTGACTTTGTTGCAGGTCATGATCTTGGGGTCCTGGGATTGAGTCCCGTTTTGGACTCCCGGCTCAGTGGGGATCTTGTCTCTCCATCTGTCCCATGCCCTGCTCATGCTCTCTCAAATAAATAAATAAAATCTTACCAAAAAACAAACCAACAACCCAGGATAACAAGAAGAAAAACATTTCAAACCCTTCACAGTCTCTGACAGGATCCCAGTTGTCACATGACTGGCAATTGTGGATTTATTTATTGTGAGGCCTTAGTTTCTCCATTCGTGGGCCTTTACACAGGCTGCCTGAGTGCTTTCACAAGATGGTAGGTGCCTCCCTCAGAGAGAAAGATCCACAATAGATGGAAAGCTGAGTGTAAACTAACATTTTTACTACCTAACCTTAGAATCAATTAGTATAATTCTACATCATTCGTAGTCATTAAAAGCTAGTTAGTAAATTCAACTCACACTGAAATAAGAATTAACCATCCTCTTTTGAAAGGAAGAGTGTCAAAGAATTTTCTGGACATATTTAAAAACCATGGTGCAGTATCATTCCATTTATATGAAGTTCCAGAAAAGGTAAATCTGTAATGACAGGAAACTGATCAGTAGGTGGCCACCACCAGGGGTAAAATAAGGAAGCACACAAGGGAACTTTGTGACAAGATGGAAATATTCTACTTTATGATTCTTATGCTCATTATACTGCTAATAAAACTGTGCACTTGGGATCCCTGGGTGGCGCAGCGGTTTGGCGCCTGCCTTTGGCCCAGGGCGCGATCCTGGAGACCCGGGATCGAATCCCACGTCGGGCTCCCGGTGCATGGAGCCTGCTTCTCCCTCTGCCTGTGTCTCTGCCTCTCTCTCTCTCTCTCTGTGACTATCATAAATAAATAAAAATTAAAAAAAATTATAAAACTGTGCACTTAAAATCTATGAATTCTACTGTATGCAGGTTACACCTCTATAAATGTGATACAAATTTGAAAAAATGTATTCGATTCATGAAATGTTGATTATTATTACACAGGGATATAGTGTCTTGACTTCTTGACTTCCTCTTCTTTTTCTTTTTTTTCTTTTTCTTTCTTTCTTTCTTTTTTTTTTTTTTTTTACTTCTGAGAAAGAATAGGTCATTAGGGAGAGTGACAGTACAGGTGATTAATTCAATGACACGAGAGGAAACTACTAATTTCCAATAGAAAGTTGTGTCCATCACACTTTTCCAGCCCAACTTCTCTAAATTAGAAGACGAAAATAAGAGTCAGTGGTAATCACACTGGTTTTTCTTTACCATCTCTTCTGTGGGATAATGAGGTGCCGTGAACCCAGCATCAATGCCAACAGCTCCAGCAGTAATGGAAAACTTCCTATGGAAATATCAGGCAGGACTCTTGGGATTGCATGATGGGAGCTGTCGGCAGGCAATACTGTCACCACCTGGCACTCATTAGAATGCTGTTATCAACAGACAATGGCAGCAGAAGAAATATCCTCAAGGTAAGTCAGAGCACGAGCATGAGGAATGTCACGAAGAGGCCAAGAGCTCTGGTCATCAGAGTACAAGAGAGACTTTCTTAGCATCCCAGACTATTTGGAAAAGATTTTAGGGGGATCTGGATTCTTCAGAAACATTTTCAAGGTAAATTCAGAGAAATGGAACACTATTTTAATCTGACTGATAGGAATTTGGAAATATGTAATATAAGTAGATGGAAGCTGAAAGAGGGAGAGGGTGAGCAAAAAGGTGAGCATAGACTTTCTTTGGAAGAAACACTCTGTATCTATTACAGTAAAGGGCATTTGAGCTTCCTAAACAATCTCCTCTCACCATAAGGAGGCCTGGGTTTCTGCTACTTTTTGTAAGAGAAATAACACAATGGATCCAAGTTCAAAGTGAGCACTAAATTATCCAGCACTGACAGGGAATTAAAGTTTATCTTTAAGCAAATACTTGAGAGAGTTATCACAAATCAAATAAAAATTATCTACTTTAAAGGAGTTTGATTAAAATAACCCAAGAGGTTTCAAACTATTAGATTTATAACAATCACCTATGCTTCTTGTTAAAATGGAATGTACTGGGCTCAACAACAGATATTCTATTCTGTTTTGGGTGAGATCCAGGAGTCTGAACTTTAAACAACAACTTGAGCAGTTCTAAAGCAAGGGAACCTCAAAATATTCACATTTTGAGAAACACTGAAGAGAGAGTAATATCAATACTTAATAGACCATGATCTTGACATCCTGAAGCAATGCAGGCATCACATTATATTATAGAATAAAAAGGCTGTGCCATCGAAAGCTTAACTCTACATGGGTTTTGATTTCTTTTTCTCAGCACATTTGAAAAAGAATGTACTGGTACTACGGAAATTTCTATTAATACTTTTCAACCCCATGGAGTAATTTTATATGAAAATGTTCTTTTTCATTATCTCCTTGGACCACTGCCATAAAGTTATTTTTTAAATCTTCTCTCATATGATTTTTCTCAACTAAAAATTACTCTTGTTCTATAGCACAATTTAGAACATCTTAACTTGTTTAGAATTCTTTCTAGAAGGCAATTAAATGAAACTCCTTTGTATCTGATGCCAAATTACAAGCAGTCTAACATTCACACAGATCATATTACTAATAAATCAATATTATGTATGTAAATCTAATTTTAGCGTAACAATTAGGGTGCTTATGAAGAAAAGATCTCTTGGCTAATTGCAAGTCCTGTTAGCCTGCATTAAAACTAACATATTTTTCTTCTGGGTCATCTTGATAAAGTACAGGATATTAAAAACTGACTTAAAGACAATTGTCATAACAATAGTCATTATAATTCTACATTAGGTAAAGTTAGACCAGGGTTTTTTGTTGTTGTTGTTGTTGTTGTTGTTGTTGCTGTTGTTGTTTCTAACAGGTTTACAATCTGCAGTTCAGACTTCCTTTCACTTTACCTCTGACTGGGACTTAGTTCCAAAAAAGAGAAAACTGATCTCTCTCCTTGATGTTATCTTTAGAAGATTAAATCTTATAACTGCTGTTGTCATTCAGCACCAATGTTATATCATAAACTTAAATACAGAGACTTCCCCTTCCCTTATCTGTGGGGAATATGTTCCAAGACCCCTAGTGGATGCCTGTATCCACCACTAGTACCAAACCCTATATATACTATGTTTTCTCCTATGCATGAATATGATAAAGTTTCATTTATGAATTAGGCACAGTAAAAGGTTAAAAAATGATAATAAAAAGAGCAATTGTACAGTAATAAAAGGGATATGAATATGATGCCTCTCTCACACAAAATCTATTTGCTCACACGCCTTCTTGCGATGATGGGAGATGATAAAATGCCTACGTGATGAGAGGAAGTGAGGTGAAGGCTGCAGGCACCATGACATAGTTAGGCTACTACTGATCTGACAATATGCTGGAAGGAGGATCATCAGCTTCTACACTGTGGTTGACGGTGGGTAACAGTAACTAGAGAGTCAAACCTCAGGTAAGGCAGGACCACTGTATTTCCCATTACTTTTCACTTCCTTATTCATGATCTTCTGCAGAAAGAGAACAGATGTTCCACTCTATTTAACTAATGAGTCTTCATGTATTTGAAACAGACTATTATTACCATTTAGCTGTGTAACGTTAACAATTGTGCCCATGATGCACAGGAAGAGGCAATCTTACAGTGGTGTGCTGTGAATGAAAATAATGTTTTCAGGTATCCCTTTTAGGCAGTAGATTATTGACAGTTGTGTAAGATTTGAATCTGGAAAAAAAAAAAAAAAAACACTGCACCATGAAGGCACAAATTCTTTATTCCCTCACACATCAAATTATTCTTTTATATGATTACTTACTGCACAGTGCACCATTTCCTGAAAAATCTCTGCCAATTGTCTAGATAAAATCAAGACCTTCTTTCTTAAACTCTTTTCATGCCTCTATGGAGAATAAGCTCACTCCACTGTTATGTATCTGTATGTTATACAGACATTGTATGCTGTCCTTGCAGACATCAGCTTTAAATATATATATACATATATATATATATATATATACATATTTTTTACATCTCTGCCTAGAGATAGTTGAGCTCTTTGAAGGCAAGACATAGTGAATTTTCAATAATCCTTCTTAACTTAATTTTCAAGTGATTTTCCTGTTTGCCATCAATTCACATTATTCTTCTTTTCTTGCATAGTTTTTTTCCCCTTGAGAATTTGATTTCCGACTCTGCAAGAGTGCTAAATCTTCATTTGTTTGTTGTTGTTGTTGTTGTTTCCTTTTTGTTTTTGCCTCTCACTTATTGTTCCTTTGAGTTTTTAAAAACTCTGTTCTGCATTGTTTCAGTTTCTGTACTACCTTGAAAAAAGCCATTGTAGTTTGCATTCTTTCCTAACAAAGGCTAGACATGGAAATAATACCTCCTCATTTTCAACAACATTGACTATGAAAGATATGATTGTTTTTATTATTAGAATTATTGTTATCCTTGTACTTTAGGCAGGTGAGAAAACCAAGCAATGAAGAGATTGAAAGAAACCACACAATTTTCTTTTCTTGTTTGAATTTTAGTTCAGTTTAATTTTAGAACATCTATTTGATTTTTATTAATATTATGCATTTCTCTCTAAGAGATTAAAATGGCAGTTTGGTTACTCAGTGAAGTATTCACATACTGTGTGATGGCTTCTAATTAAATAAACCAACATGTTTGTTTTGTCGATTTCATAATATTTTGAAGAATCATGAGGACAGTGGAAAGCTAATTCCCCCAAGCAACAGTATTTAACAGAATATTAGTAGAGGCAATATTGTATCTGATGGCATCTGACACCGTTCTCTTCCTCATCCACTAAGACTTTACCTTTTCTGTCACCATCTTCTGACTGGTTTTCTATCTTTTTTTTTTTTTAAGATTTTATTTTATTTATTAATGGGAGACAGAGAGAGAGAGAGAGAGAGAGAGAGAGGGAGAGAGGCAGAGACACAGGCAGAGGGAGAAGCAGGCCCCATGCAGGGAGCCCGACATGGGACTCAATCCCGGGACTCCAGGATCAGGCCCTGGCCAAAGGCAGGTGCCAACCTCTGAGCCACCCAGGGATCCCCTTGACTGGTTTTCTTAATGTTTTTCTTTTGAAAAAATATTCTCTGCTCCAGTAGAATGAAATCATTTTAATAAGTCCAGACAGGTGCTAACCCTCTCACCTCACACTGCTTTTAAAGCAATCATGGTGGTTGTCCCCATAGCAGCTCATCCACACTGATTCATATAAGAATTATAGTTTCTAAAATTTTTCATGGCTTTTTTTCCTTCAACTACGGTTCTTGTCACAAATAACACGAGATACAAATCATAAGATAAATAGGTATTTGTCACTTTTTTTTTTAAAGATTTGATTTATTTATTCATTTGACAGAGAGAGAGAGAGAGAGAGCACAAGCAGGGGGAGCAGCAGGCAGAAGGAGAGGGAGAAGCAGGTGTCCCGCGGAGCAGGGATCCTTATGTGGGGCTCCTGGGATCATGACCTGAGCACCAGGCAAACAGACGCTTAACCTACTGAGCCACCCAGGCGCTCCCAATATTTACTTGTGTGCGCATGCAAACATAGCTGTAGATATACATAATAATACTGATTCCACTTAAGATTCTCCCTCTAAGGATCCATTTATTTTACAGATAGTTTTGATTGTCTACTATATAGCAAGCCGTATGCTATATGCTATATGCATTGAGGAGATAATGATACAGTTGCTATTGTTTCACAATGGTGGGAGTAATATTTATCAAGTAACTACAGAAATAAATATATATACCTGAGAAGTATTAAAGTGTGCTAAGTAGATAAATTAAGGGGTTGTGTGAGAGAGAATTAGAGTGAGAGGCTTCTTTGAAGAAGTAACAAGTAAGCTGACACTTAAGGAACATAAGGTAGTTGAAGCATCTGTAAAAGGATTCTGGAAGCCCCCCGAGACGAGGAAGAGCAGGGCATATCACAGGAGCAGGGTGAGGGACTCTGAGTCTGGAATACAGCACAGGGGGAGGGCTGGTTAGGTTGGCAAAAGATGATGCTTAAGACAAGGCTTGAGAGACCCTGCAGGGCTTTCAGGATGCATTTGGGATTGGGGATTTTTATCTTTTTTTTTTTTTTTTTTAAGATTTTTAAAATTTATTCATGAGAGACACAGAGAGAGAGCGAGGCAGAGACACAGGCAGAGGGAGAAGCAGACTCCATGCAGAAGCCCGATGCGGGACTCGATTCCAGAACTCCAGGATCATGACCTGAGCTGAAGGCAGATGCTTAACCACTGAGCCACCCAGGCTTCCCAAGGGGATTTTTATCTTAAATGTAATGGAAAGGCGTGAGAAGTTTAGAGGAGGAGGACAGTGTGATTTATATTTTAAGAAAATTTCAACCTAATGTAGTGATTGATTAAAGTGAATGGAGGGTGTGGAAGTAAAGAAGTAACCCTTTACAGATGTAGGAAGTAGAGACTCGGCAATCGAAACTTATTTGCTGAAGACAATTTTGATTTTGGCATTAAGTGTTATTTCTGATTCTCTTCATTTGGAAGAGGTTTCTACTTAGCTAACAGTATTCATATCTGCAAGGGGAACAAAAGGAAAATCATTCACAGATACACATTTCACGCCAATCTGGGAAAGCAGTGCATAGTGATCATTTTCAGAAGAGATTTTAGTTAGATATTTTTGTTGTCTAATATTCATCTTGTCTCTCAGATTCTTCTGGAAATGAATACTGAAAGCAGCTATGGAAGACTCCCTGATGAGACTCACATTTGAAATTAAAACGATCAGTCTGCTACAGATGCAGATATCCAGAAGCATTTGACATTTAAAAAAAGTAAATACAATTACATTATTTTATTGATAATGATTTTTAAAATATGGATGTTTTGGTGCCATAAATTACTTTAATGTGTTATTTCCTCACAAATATTTTTAAATAACAGCTAGTTTAAAAATTTCCATTACTTTCTATTCCACTTATTTATAAGATTTCATTTGCTTTCACTGTCAACTCTATGGAAAAAAATAGCCTAAATTCACTACTTACCATCAAGAAAACAAGTTACTTCCCTACTACTACTGATAAAACCATTATCAAAGATCATTTATTATTTCCTAACTGCCAAATGCCACAGCTTTGTCTATGTTCATAAACCACTTCATCTCTTTATATTTTTCTACATCTCTTATATATACTAAACTTTCTGTCTTCTTTTATTCTGTTTGTGTGTGTGTGTGTGTGTGTGTGTGTGTGTGCAAATTTCTTAAGTCTCGGCTTTCTCACTGAGCACTGCTTTATCCATTCTATAGCTTTTTCTCTTTGTTTTATGGCTTCCTCATTTATGCCCACAGATTTGCCAACTTGCTGCCCATGAACAAATTGTGTTCAAATCAGGTTCAAATCAATTGTGTTCAAATTTTCCTTCAGTTCCTTATTCTTATTTCTTTTTTTTTTTTTTTTAACGTATTTATTCATGAGAGACACACACAGAGAGAGAGGCAGAGACAGAGACAGGGAGAAGCAGGCTCCCCTCCCCAAGCGCAATTTGGAACTCCATCCCAGGACCCCGGGATCACACCCTGAGCCAAAGGCAGATTCTCAACCACTGAGTTACCCAGGTGCCCTCCTTATTCTTTTTTTTTTTTTTTTTTTTGCCCTCCTTGTTCTTATTTCTAAAGACAGTACTATCCTCCTGATAGTACAGGCTCCTTCACCTTAAACCACTTTTAAATAAACTACCATAACTAAACGATTCTTTATAAACTGAAGAAGTCTTCCCTTCTTCATTGCCACTCACATTACCTAAACAGATTCCCTAAGTGATTGCCATGGCCCATAATCTTTCTCTTTTTTTGATTTCATCAATACATAGCTTTCATATTTATTTTTCTCAATTACTGGTGACTTGAATACACCCCCTTCATTGAAAATGTGCTTAAAAATACAGTATAAATTTTTCAGATAAACTTCAAAGAGTTGAAATCGAACTATAAACTGCTTTTTCAACTTCATCTACTATTACACTTCACACACACACACACTGTGTTCGTCATCCTCAAGGGCGCTTGCCAATTTTGAATGCACTCCTTTACGTTCCTGCTTTACGTTGAGTGCCTTATAAATAAGGCCCAATACGAAGATTCTTGTAAAAGTGACTTATTGAGAGAGTCTTCTTGGGAGAAAGGAAGTGCTATAGACTGAATGTTTTATGTCCCCAAATTCATATGTTCGAACCTAATCCCCAGTGTAATGGTGTTAGGAGGTGAGGCCTTTCAAAGGTGATTAATGCACTTCTACAAGAGCTCCCAGAGGGCTCTCTTGATCCTTCCCTTTTCCACCATATGAAGACACAGAAGACAGCCATCTATAAACCAAGGAGTGGGCTCTCACTGACACTAAATCCTCCAGAGCCTTGATTTTGGATTCCCCAGCCTCCAGAACTTTCTTTTGTTTACAAGCTATCCAATCCATGATATTTTTGGTACAGCAGTCTGAAATGAACTACCAGAGTAAGAGAAATAATATGAATGTCTTGCTCTTTCTTTAAGAGCATATTTTCTTGATCAGCGTTTAACACTTTTCTTCTATATCCTTTTGCAATGAGTTATTCTTATCCATAGTAAAGTCCTTGAGAACAAGGACAGTTTTTTTGTTCATTATTCTTATATTCACTCTACCACAGTTTCTAGTAAAATGCTCTATAGCATAGTCAAAATTTTAAAAGTATTTCTTGAAATGTATTGTCAGTAAAAGTGAATATTTTACAGGAAATCTTAAGAGTAGTAATCTCATTTTCTGGAAAAAAGCCATTATATATTTTATATTTCAATGTTATATTTATGGTTATGGATTTAAGGTCTTCTTTTGTATTTCATGTCAGACCTTTCAAAAAAATCATCATTATTTTTGTCACTGAAATGCTATTTGGTATTGTTCCAAGATTAATTATACCAGCCATTCTTTTTTTCTTCTATAGCAAAACTGAAAGCTATTAGACATAAAATTCATAGACCCAAAAAAAGTCTCAGGAGGTCACCTTAGCTCAAGTCTTAAGGGAAACTAAACACTGGTTTCAAATTAATTCCAAAGGTAGCTGTCCACTTGTTCCATTTATTTATTTATTTTTCTGTAAAGAACAAGCCACCATTCTAATATTTCATGACATTTATAGGCTTTCTTGTTACTCATACAAAAATACAGTGGGTGTGTTTTTTCTTTTTAGGGCCTTTCTAACAAAGTCTAGGTTCCTACTGATTTGCTTTTATAATTGAAAGAGAGGATCTATTTTTATATATCTTCCTCAATTGGCCTAATTTTTAATTTAGATTATTTCTTTTCCTCTAAATTTTAGAAAAAGCCATTTAAAAGTGAACTCTTTATTTTAGTGACCTTTTTTTGATGATGGTAGATTCCTAAGCTAGTCGTAAGAAATAATACTCTTCAATCAGTTCTCTTTCGTGATAATGTCTTGAATATTACGGTACAATATCACAACCAAAATATTGACATTGATATGGTCAACATGAAGAAATTTTCCATCACTACAAGGATACTTCATGTTGGCCACTTCCCTCCTGCCTCATCCTCGCCCTTAACTCTGCGCAACAACTAATAAGAATACTATATAAAAGAAATAATAGAATTTGTAAAAACTGGATTGGCTTTTTTAATTCCATATAATTTCCTTGAGATTCATCCAGTCTCTTGAAGGTATCCATAATTCATTCTTTTTCAATGTTGAATAATATTACATGGTATGGCTATATTACAATTAGTCTAAAAAATATGGTGAACATTTAGATTGTTTACAGCTTTGGGTTATTACAAATAGGGTTACTATAAAAATACATGCACAGTTTTTTAGTGAACATGAGTCTTCATGTCTCTGGATAAAATCCTAGGAGTTCAATTGCTGGGTCACATGATAGTTACATATTTTGTTTTTTAAGACAATTGTCAAACTGTTTTCCAGCCCGTTTATTTTACATAGCCACCCCAATGTATGAGTGATCAAGCTTTCCTTCATCCCTGCCAGTATTTAACATTGACATTTATGTTGGCCATTATGAGAGGCATGTAGTAGTATTTCATTACTGTTTTAGTTTGCATTTCCTTACTAACGGTCAACATAATGGGGTTTTTGTATGTGCTTATCTCCCATCTTACCTTAAATTCATTTAAATGTCCCGCTATACATTTTGCCCATCTTCTAATTGGATTGTTTATCTTTTTACTGTTAGGTTTGTGAGCTCTTTCTATATTCTTGATACTAGTCCTTTGCCAGATATGTGGCTTACATATATTTTCAACCATTTTGTAGCTTGTCTTTTCATTTTCTTTGTAAAGTTTTAAATTTTGATGAAGTCTAATTTTCCATTTTTATGATTTTATGGACCATATTTTGGTACAAAGTTTAAGAATGCTTAACCCCCCTTAACAAAAACAAAACAAAAAAAGAATTCTTAAACCCTCTCTAACCCTATATCCTGAAGTTCTTCTATCTATAAATATCTGTAGGATAAAACAAATGATTAATATGTTAAGTATTATATTATGAGAAAAAACAGCCTGATTCTCACAAGAATTAAGATGTTTCCACAAGATGGTAGTAGATTGGTGAAAGAAGAGCAAAACTGATAATAAAAGAACAAGTACATCTTTTGTTCTATGTAGATTCACAGTTCTCAGTGTACCAAGTGTAGTGAGTATGCCCCAAGAACATTTGACAGTCAAGTCATCAGGAAAAGAAAAACTACTGGGCCCATGTTAACAATTCCTTGCTTCAGTTTCCTGTTAACTATGGCTGCAGCTGTCTGAGCCAGCTGTTCAGTGGTAGCCTGATTCCCAGCATGCTCTGTAGGTGGGGGAAGAATGCCAATACAGAGTAGGAAAAGACTAAATATGCCAGTGGAAGCCAACTGACCATGGTGAAGCTGCCACCCCTATGTGTGCTGAGGGAAAATACTAATGTGTGAAATAAAGGCCATTGGAATGCCGATGTCTCCTTCTCACTCAGTTGATTCTATGACCCTTTCTTGCCTATTTTTTAGTCATCTTGTTTTCTTAACTGTGGTTGTGTTTCCAAAACTCATTTTCTTTTCCATAATTCATTATGCTGCTCCCTCACTGGTTAGAATTTATTTTGCTTCTAGTGCTGTCTCTTTAGTTGCTTAAATTGGGAAATAGTATGAGTGGGTGTCTATCATGTTATTTAGGTTTCTTGAATATTCAAAGTATTTGTGATCAGCAGTTTTGCTAAATTTTCACAAAACTTATTTCAGGTGAGCCTTACAATTAATGTTCCTTCTGACAAAGATGGAGAAATAGGGATCAGATTTACTTGGATGCCTGAAAATATTTTTTAAAAATGGATAAAATATAAGAAATCATTTCATAAGACACTTGTCATCAAGGATTGAAAGATAGTTATTCCTGAAAAAGAGGAAACAAATGAGATGAGCTCCAGCTTACTGAGTGTAAAAAGTTTCTAGGACATGGAGGAGACTGGAGGATGTTTGCAGAGTCCAGAGTGTCTGAGTTGACAATATAGAACAGGAAGGAAGGAAGGAAGTCCAGGGAGGCCATGATGCTAGAGTTCACATAAAAGAGTACTGGAGGGGAGAGAGGTACATAGAAAGAGGACTCCAAATGTCTGCAGAAAGACTCCATTATGTGTTCATTTGTGTACAAATTAGCACATGTGTGTGAATAAACCACCCAAAACCAGAAAGAACTACCCAAAGAATTAGAAAAAATAATGCCTGGAGATCACACAGGGCCAAGAATAGTGCCTGCTCCCAATACCCAGAGTGAAATACAACATAATTTATGTGTTATCAGTCAGAGTTCTGAGTCTGGCTTCAGTAACATAGAAAAAAAATTACTCTAGGAAAAGTATCAACCTCTTAAAACTGAACCAGAAATGACACAAGTCATAGAACTAACTAATAAGCAAAGACAATAAGAAATGTTATTATGACTGTATTCCACATGCTCAAGAAGCTACAAGGAAGACTAAACATGTGAAGTAGAGACATGGAACAGATTTTTAAACAAGATCAAAATTGAATATCTTTAGATGAAATCTATAATGTCTGAGATAAAAAATACACTGGATGGATTAACCCCAGATTAGACTTTGCAGAAGTAAATATCAGTGAATTGAACACATAGCAAAAGACACCATCCAAGTGAAACACAGAGAGAAAATATCTAAAAAAAAATCAGTGAACTTAAGCAAAACTTCAAGTGGCCAAGACACATTTAATTGATGTCTCCAAAGTAAGGGAGAGTGACATAAAATCTATGGTTCACAATTAATGGCCATTTTTTTTTCAAAATTTGGTAAAAACTATTAATCAGCAGATCTAAGAAGCTCAATAAACCTAAACACAAAAATGTGAAGTACGATATACTAAGGCATATCATAATTAATTGCTTAAAATCCATGATAAATAAAAACACTTTTTTTTAAGATTTTATTTAACAGAAAAACTTTTAAAGTAGCTAATGAAAGACAAATTACATGTAGAGGAACAAAGATAAAGGTGACAGATTTCTGGTCAGAAACAATGTAAGTTACAGGATAGGTTGGAATATTATCTTCAGTCTACCAAAATATAAATAAAACCTAGAACTTAAACTCATAAAAGATATTTCTAAAAGGAATGTGAAATAAAGGTGCTTTGAACATAGAAAAGCTTAAATAATTCATCATCAGTAGACCTTTACTATAATAGATATTAAAAGAAGCACTGTAAAAAGAAGAAAAATAATGCACGATAGAAATCTATATATTTTTGAAAAAGCAAAAAATACAGGAAATGATCACTAATGGATAAATATTGTGACTTTTTTCTTATTATCAAAATATCCTTAAAACACATTGTGTAAAGCAAGATAACAGTATAACATAATGCCTTAATGCTTTACACTAAAATATATTTCAATAAATAACACAAGGTCTAGAAAAAAGTAAAGTAAATACACTAGTATAAATAAGATTCTTATTTTATACATGAAAAACTATATTATCACTTGAAGGGTAGACTATGATAAATTACAAATGTGAACTATAGGGATCCCTGGGTGGCACAGTGGTTTGGCGCCTGCCTTTGGCCCAGGGCGCGATCCTGGAGACCGGGGATCGAATCCCACGTCGGGCTCCCGGTGCATGGAGCCTGCTTCTCCCTCTGCCTATGTCTCTGCCTTTCTCTCTCTCTCTGTATGACTATCATAAATAAAAAAAAAACAAAAAAAAAACAAAAAAAAAAAACAAATGTGAACTATAAACCCTAAAACTATCACTAAAGGAACACAACAAAGAATTATATCTCAGAAGTTAAAAAAGGAAATTCCATTTTATAAGTTCTATATTAAGATTGTAGATTTAAATCCACCATATCAATAAATCTATTAGATGTCTGATTATCTTAGTTAAAAGGTAGAAAATATCAAATTGGCTAAAAAATCAAGACCCAACTAAATGCTGCCTACAGCTAATGCACAAGTAAATAAAAAATAAATATAGAAAAAACATGCATGTTTATTCTAGACAAAAAAATTAGAGTGGCTATATTAATATCAGACACAATAGATTTCAGGGCAAAAAATATTGCCACGAATGAAGAGGGTCAGTTCATCAAGAAACATACTGACCACAAATGTGTATATACTCAATAGTAGGAATTCAAAAGACATGAGACAACAACTTATAAATCTGCAAGAAGAACTAGAAAAATTCACAATGATAGGGATTTTAGCCCCTCCCTCTAATACCTGATAGAACAACTAAATAGACAATCAATGCAAATATAGATGAACTATCCTATCAACTAATTCAGCCTTGTTGATATTTATAGATTACTCATTAACTGATGAATAAACTTTCTTTGTGAGTGCATCAGGAACATTTGCCATCATAGGCCAAATCCTGGGCCATAAGACAAATCTCAATTAATTTAAGAGTATTCAGGTCATACCGACAAGGAACTCATCACAAAGAAATTAAATTTGAAATTTGTTTCAAAAACGGTATCTGAAGATCTCCCAAAAATTTGGAAATGAATACACTTCTAAGTAACCAGTGGGACAAAAAATAAAAAAAAAGAAAAAAAGAATTAAAAGGGGAATTGGAAAGTATTTTAATTGAATAAAAATCAAAACGGAACATGTTAAAATTTGTAAGATGGAGTTAAAGTGGTACTTAGAAGGAAATTTATAGCACAAAATACCTCTATTACAAATGAGGAGAGATCTAAAATTAATGATTTCTAATTCCTACTGAAGAAACCAAAAAGAAGAATAAATGAAGCCAAAGGTAGCAGAAGAAAAAAAGTAAAGGCCAGAACAATAATCAAAGAAAAAATCCCCATAAAAATAGTATCAAATATCAGTAAAATTAAAAACTAGGGTAATTTTGGTTGTTATTTTGTTTTTAGAAAATCAATAAAATTGATAAACCACTAAGCAGATTGATGGGAAATAAAAGGGAAGAGACAAACTATTAACCTACCAACATCAGGAAGGAGATAGATACTAACTCTATAGATTTTACAGGTATTAAATATTTAATAAAGAAACACCCTTATGCTAATACATTCAACTAATGGAATAGATGGAATAGATACATTTCTTGAAAGAGTCAAATGGCCAAAATCTACTTATTAAGTAATAGTTAACCTAAACAATCTTTTATATATTAAATAAATTGAATCTATAGTTTCTGGCAAAGAAAATTCTAGGCATTGGTGGCTTTACTGGTGAATTCTACCAATGAGTTTCAAAAAAAAAAAAAAAGCTATTATCAATTGTATATCAATTCCTTTAAAAAATTTGGGGAGCTGAGAACACTACCTGAGTCATTTTCTGAGATCAGCATTATTCTGATACAAAAATAAGAGATATTTTAAAAACTAAAAATTACAGAAGCAATAGTCCTTTTGAACACAAATGCAAAAAAATTTTGACAAAATAAATCCAATGATACATAAATGTAACAGAAAAAACATTTTAAGATATTTTTTTATTTGACAGAGAAAGAGAGAGAGAGAGCACAAGCAGGGGGAGCAGCAGAGGGAGAGGGAGAAGTAGGCTTTCTACCAAGTACAGAGCCCATGGGGCTCCATCCCAGGACACCAGGATCATGACTGCTGAAGGCAGATGCTTAACCAACTGAGCCACCCAGGTGCTCCAGGAAAAATGTTTTTAAATAAAAATAAAAGAAAATTCCATTAAAATGACAATATACCATGAGCAAGCAGGATTTATTCTAGTAACAGGGACAGTTTAATATCAAAATGAATCAATATAATTCATCTTATGAGCTGACAAATATATGTATATGTGTATATATATACATTTATATAGTATATATAATCAATGTAATTCATCTTATGAACTGATATATATATATGACAGTTCATATATCATATATATATATATATATATATATATATATATATATATATATGTTCATCTCAACAGATGAAGAAAAAATGATAAAAACCAACATCCAATCCAGGAAGAAAAAACAAAAAAACCCTCTCCGCTAAGTAGGAATAGAAGGGAACTTCCTCAAACTCCAATACGCTTGACTCCAACGCTTGTTTTTGAATGCTTTACCACCTCAGTTATGCAGCAGAGTCTAGATTCTGTCAGAGATTGCATTTATGCATGGATCAGGAATATAAAAACAGTCTAAAGCACATCACTCTATTTTCAAAATCCTTAGGAATCTGTTTGCACTCTCTCCGATCTGTGCATTCTATACAGGAAGGAGTAGCACAAAAGTCTCCCAGAGAAACATGTAAGGTGGTGTATTCCTGTTACAGTTTTCCAGTTGGCTTTCTTTTTTCTCTTTTTAGTAAATTTTTATTGAGTTTCTCTTATGTACCAACCTTAGCTGACTTGCAGGAAGACCAGAACTTCTGTTATGCTGTTATGAATTGTCTTCAGTGATGGCTCGATAGAAGACAGACCTATGACAAGTAGAATATGCCATCAAAAGACTCTATAAGTAGTCCATTCGTCTTGGCATTTCATAAACTTACTGTTGCACAGAATCTCACTGTGACATCAGCAGCTGTGTAATACTTTATATTACGGACTCCAGAACAGAAGCTGAGAAAATTCAAGAAAGTTTATGGCATATTGTTTTCTTCTGTTATAAATGCCCACTTGAGAGAAGTTGTTTCATGTAAGGGAATATTAGGGAATTTTTGGATTGGAGAGGATTTTTTTCCAGTATCAATAATTGGAATTTTTAATAAAAAGGGTCGTTATATTTAGAAACAGAATCATATAAAGAACTATTTGGAGGGCAAGGACCACATTTTACACCACTTATTCCTAACACCGATAATAAGATAGGTATTTAATAAATATTTGTCTCTCAACTCCAAGCCAGTGATTTCCCCATAGCACTGAACTACCTTCATTTTGGTCACATGAATATATAATTCTTATTAATAAGATACCAGTCAGAATACATTAATGATTAAAGATAATCAATCATGCATTATTGTACTTTCTCATCCCTGATAAATGTTTAATTTATAATGTGAAGCAATAATGACATAGATTTATGAACACATAGATTACAGCATCTATCCAACAAGTGCTAAGTAATAATATTAATACTGAATTTTTTTCAATTTTCTGGAGACAGAATATTGAGACACCTATGTTTCTTAGACCTGAGGTAGCATCACCCACTGGAAATTGAGTAGAAGGATAAATGACAATGACTTTCATTGAACATTTATTCTGTGTCTAATATAGCAGACAATTTATGTATTTATTAAATCTACACTTTTTGAGTAGTTAGACACTGTCCTTTGTGCTGGAAACATGATGGTGACTAGGAAAATCAGTCCTCTTAGTGATTTTTTCAGTGAGGGAGAGAGAGGCAGTAAGCAAGGAAGTAAATAAATGAGATATTTGTAGTCAGTGATAAATGTTAGCAGAAAGTAAAACAGGGTACTTCAATAGCGACTGGAGGGGGGTAGCTCTTCTGAATTAGATGTTAGGGAAGACTAAGACATAATGACAAGGGCAGACTTGAAGGAAGATGTACGGGAAAGAGATTTTCAAGAGTTTTTCAAAGGGGAGAACATGGGCAGAGGCCCCAAGAGGAGCACAGTGTGGCCTCCTCAAGGGAAAAGGCAAGGATGAGTTATGACAGAATCAGAGTGAGGGAGGGGAAAAGTCAGGGAGGTGCAGGACCTTGTTGTAGGCCCTGAGAGGAAGTTTGGATTTATTCTGAGTAAGATGGAAATTCACCAGAGAGACTGAAGCAAGGGATAAATATGATATTTTATCTATATCTTTAAGATATCTCTCTGGCCAGTCTGGAGATCATATATATATAATGCTATGACTGAGGAAGAAGGGAAAGAAGAAAGAAAGAAAAAGAAAGAAAGAAAAAGAAAGAAAGAAAGAAAGAAAGAAAGAAAGAAAGAAAGAAAGAAGAAAGAAAGAAAGAAAGAAAGAAAGAAAGAAAGAAAGAAAGAAAGAAAGAAAGAAAAGGAGGAGGGAAGGAAGGAAGAAAAAAAGAAACAAAGAAAAAGGAGGGAGGAAGGAAGGAAGAAGGAAGGAACAAAGGAAGGGATGAAGGAAGGAAGGAAGGAGAAGGAAGACAAATAATTAAAAAAAAAAAAACCCTTTTTATAACTGATGCCCTTTTGCCTATTGAAGGTCCAACTTCTTTAATAGCCGCCTCAGATTCCATTCATTCAGTTTTAGCTTAGCAAGAAAAAGGAAGTCACTCTGTTCTTTGGACAATAGGTCTTCTAAAATACCAACAATATTTAGCCAGAAAAAAACATATTCTTCATAATAGATGCCCTAAATAATATGATGTCTTCCCAAAGGAAAGAGATTCAGAATATAGGCTACAGCACACTACGTGTAGTGGGAAGATTTCCTCGGGCATAAGTAAATTCTTGTGTAGGCTGAAACAGCTTCATAAAGATGTCTTCAGGATGCTTGTTTCAGAAAAAGTTTTCAGGCTACAGTTGATTTTCCCTTTCATTATCCCTATTAATTTAGCACAAAGGAACATTATAAGGATTTACGATTCCTTGTGGTAAATGTTGGGTAGAAAAAATCAGCAAATGTATGAGATAAGCCCATAGTTATTACTATGAAATCATAATTTGTTGTCACGAACTATAAATAATAGCCCATGATAGAAGAAAGGAAATTAAACTTATAAAGAAATGCCAATTAGAGATGCAGACAATGATTTTATAAAATGATATCTGGAGAAATGTTATTAATAACTTCTTAAATTTAGAAATAGCCTTCATGCCTAATGATTGTAGGAAAATAGTTACATATTCATTTGTAAGCCCTTCCAATAATGTTTTCGCAGACTGGCGAGTCAAAGAAATGCTCACTTATAAACTGACATGGGACGATGTATGGTCACATAGGTTGCTCCCACCTTAGGCTAAGCTCTGTGTCGTATACATTAAAGCCTTATATCATGTGATCTTCATCATTGTAAAAAGTTAGAAACAGTAAAAAGTACTGTTTCTAACTCCATTTCCCTGATGTGTTAAGAGTGGGTAAGATTAAATGAATTTCCAACTGACACATAATAGTTGGTAGAGCAACCTATTTGATTTGAACCTTGTGTATCTGCTTCCAAAGCTCACACTCTTCATCAGGACTTGCCCTCTTTTCCTTAGAATTGTTACAAATACTCCGCTTAATCCTCAGGGTGATTGAATTTCATTTTTTTAAAAGATTTTATTTATTTATTCATGATAAGTGCAGAAAGAGAGAGACAGACACAGGCCATGGGAGAAGCAGGCTGCCTGCAAGAAGCCTGATGTGGGACTCAATCCCCGATCCCAGGATCATGCCCTGAGCCAAAGGCAGACACTCAACGGCTGAGCTGCTCAGGTGTCCCTTGAATTTCTTTTTTATTGTTTATTTCTCTCATGCTAATGTGCAGCCAACAAAACACTCAGAACCAGTGTGATTCCATCCAGAACCTTAAATAACAAGTCACCCACTGTAATTCTGACATGCTTAAAATGTGCACTCCTGGTATCTCATTAACATAAGAAATCAGGGTTTTGCAAAGAGCCTCTGTTTCCATAACCATGATGCCATCACAGTAAGCAAAGTTTTCTTGAACCTTTTAGTTGTGAATTCCTATACTGTACCTTTTACACTTGGTCCTTTTTGGTACCACTGAATAATGAAAGCATGATATCTAATATGTATTCATTTTACATGTTGCTCATGTTGACATCTAAAGGGATACTAATTTTGCCTCTTTCTCTGCTGACCAGCTTCCATCCTAGACATCATCTGCCATAGAACTTCCAGAAGTACTATTTTCTCTGATACTCCATTAATATGACTACTTATAGGACACCAGACTTTCCGATGTTATTCCATCTTCACTGAATGCTTCTTCCCAATCCTCTTCACTGATCATCCTTAAACTCCTACTTCTAAACATTGTAGTGTCCAAGACTCAATAGTTCAAACTGCTCGGGGTTATTTCATCCATACCTATGGCGGTAAGTGCAATCTCTTAACTGATGACTCTCAAATTGTGCATCTCAACATGAATATATCCAAAGGCCCACTTGACAGTCTCACGTGGAGGTCTAAATAGTATTTCAAACTCTTATGACCAAAATAAACTTCTTGATTTTCCACTCCATCCCATAAACAATAGTAATGAAATAAGCAAGCAAGCAAACAAAACACCACAAAAGACCCCTGCTCCTGCTCTCTCTCATTTCCAGCCTTAATAACTAACACCACCACACCATTTACCTCTAAGGGCTAAGCTTACACCCTCACCTATAACCCATCATCACACCTTGAGGTTTTATCTTTAAAGTGTCTCTAGTTCACTCACATCTCACACGACTGCAAAGTGTCATGGCTCACCTGGATTCTCAGCACAGCTTCTAATCGGACTGCCTACTTTTGCTCAAACTCCTCTTAATTTGCTGTCATACTCACCAGTTTTAATCACTAGCTCAATCACGGGCTTTATGACCATGTGAGAGTCACTTCATTTCTGCATCTGTTTCCTCATTTGTTCAATAAGGAAAACGATATTAACTATCTCAAAGATTTGATGTATGGCATAAGGTATTCAAGAGAAAATGCTTTCCACAGTGTTGGCACATCATTAGCAGTTAGTTATTACTTTTGAGTCAATGTTAATAGTCGATTTTAATACATAAATTTGGTCATGTCACTTCTCTGTTGCAAAGTCTCCATTGACATCCATCACACATGATCAAAATCCAAAGTTCTTGACATAACTCCCAAACTCTAAAAGATCTGGACCATTATTACATCTGACCCCGTTTCTAACTACTGTCTCCCAGCTTACTGTGTGCACGCCCATCATTTTCCCAGTGTTTCCTGAATTTTCTAAGCTCTTCCAGCCTCATTTCATGTTTCCAGATGCCTCTGCTTATACCTCTTCACCCAAAACTTTGCAACACTCTATTTCATTTATGGTTTTGCTCAGATTTTACCCAAATTTCAGGGTAACATTCCATTCTTGGCTATCAAAAATAATACCCCCTAACACTCTCTTTTTACCTTGCTTTATTTTGCTTCATATCACTCGTGACAACCTGATATACATTTATTTGCCCATTTGTTCATTTCAAGTTCCTCTTAAAAGCAAGTAAACTCAATGAAAATATAGGCTGTATCATCAAGTTTTTTTGTTCACCTCCATGTTTCCAGCATCTGGAATAATCCCTAGTAGTAGTAATAAATATTAGGCGGATGAAGGATTGACTAAAATGTATTATGATTGTCTTGTCACATGTCTTTCTCCCCCGTAGACTGCAACCTATTTTCATTGCTTGATGCGTAAAAAGCACTCAGTGAATGAATGAACATAATACAATCAGAAAGAGCATGCCCATGGAAGATATAATTAGGAAAGGTGTGATGTAGATATAACTCTTTACACCTGGAAAGCCAAATATTTTATATACAGAAAATCTGAACTACTTCTTTTCTTTCCTGGTTATCATTTCTGATAAATATTTTGTTCCTTGTTATTAAGGTGCAGGTTAGTTACTGCAAATATGACATAACTGGTTGCATAAAAACAGCTGCCCATATCTTTGACACCTAAAAACAGATCCAATTATTAAAAGCTAATGAACATAGTTTGAGCAGTTCTTGACACAAATTTAGTTGTCTCACTTCAATGAGTGAGATTCCCCTTGACTTTGAACATGGTTGTGTCTTTTTCATGGGTTATTATGGCCTAGATCCCGTGTTTCAGTGGCAGAGACAATTACCAGTGGAGAAAAGAGAGGGCAAGGGGCTGAAGACAAGAGTGGTGTTGCAGTACCTGGTGGAAGCTTTGAGAAGCAGACTGGAGGCTCAGCAGAACATTTGAACGGTCAAACCCTCTTAATGTCCTTATGCTTCCAAATATTTCTTTCACAAGATTTTTCTAGAAGCTCCCGCAGGAGTTCGTATTGTCAGAAATACATTTCGTTTGAAATTCCCTTTGCTAAAAGCAGCTTGAAAGAGCAGACATCATGTCTGTTCCAAACGTTAATCGAGATGTTTCCTGCCCAAAGGGAAGGTGCACAGATTCATTTGATCTCTTTAAGAACAAAGAGGAAAAACTCATTGAGACTTTATTCGTGGATTCACTGAGAGTCATTTCAGTCAAGTCTAGTGTACATGAATCTATTCCGGGGTAAACAAAACACGGCAGTGGACAAGTGCACGCACATGTCACTTTCTGACCTGAACAGGAACATGAGGGCACAGGCCTAACCACACTCAGGTGCTAGCTGGAGAGGAGGGCAGCAGGATACACATAAAAAAACTAGGGCTGGAAGCCAAACAGCTGATTCCCGTAGTTCTGCTGCTGACTTTTCCTAACTTCTGGAACATGGGCAAGTTTCAGGACTTCTTCATTCGTCACACTTGTCAGCATGGATGCTAGCCAGCAGGATTGCAGTAAGCAGCATGTGGCTGTTACGTGGTTCAAGCAACCACCACTCTCTGGGAAGGGGACCGCATGGCCCTTGCTGGGGAGGGCTGGCTCCTAAACAAAATACTTCAGGAGCTACAGAGTAATGCAGGGTAGAGAGAAGATGCTGACGCTGCAGGTAAGCAAGAGAGAGCATTCTAGTCAATCTCCCCTGCTGTGCTATCCTCCAGACTTCTCTGTCATTATCTGCAAGATTTGTGCTGTCTCATCTGCCTGAAATGCTCTTCCACCAACAGACTCTCTCCTTTGTCATAACTCCCACCTGTCCTGTAAATCTCAGCTCGAATGGCATTTTCTCCTAGGAGGCTCACCAGAGCCCGCTCAGACTAGAGCCACCTCGTCCCCATGGCACAGTCTTCATATTTCAGCTCTTCTTGTGACCGCTTGTGCAAAATCTCTTATTGGTCGCACCAGAAGTTCTAAAGGGTGAGGACTCTGTGTATTTTATTCAACACTTACTATCACAGTACAATACAAATTTTGCCTCTCACATGAGTGGATGCTCAATACATCTTTCTTGGGTGAATTAATGAGTAATTTTAATCCACATCTCTGAGTGATTGGGAATATAGTAAGGAGACAGAAGAGGAATGAGACATATGTAAAGGACAAGTAATGAATTTGGAGAAAATCTTGAACAGTTTGCTTTTTCACGTACGATAGGCGAAATTAAGTGCCAGAAGTATAGTGTATTATTGTATGGTATAGAGCCTGTCACATAATATATGTTCAATAAATATTGGTTGATAAATAAATGTACAATTAAATGAATGCATAGACAGTTAACATAAGCCCTCCGGGCCTCTGATAGAAAACATTTTAGGTGTGACTATAACACAGGCAACAACACTTAACTGTTAAAATGAAATGAATTACAATTTCAGGAATGGAAATAAAAGGATTATTTGGGGATTTTTTTCCTATGAGGTTTATACTTGTTCAAAATACCTTGGTTAGCACATTAGTATGTGCTCATAAATGTGATTGTGAGGGGGCAAAGAGAGGCTCTCAATGGGTTTTTTTTCTAAATGTGCAAAAATGGTAAAAATATTATTTGTATTTTTTCTACATATAAGAAGGTTCACATTTATAATAGTAACTTAAAGGGTCAAATGTAACCACAAAGACTTACTGGAGGCAGGAACAATTTTTGCTGGAAAGATAAATTCAGATTTGAATATGTTCAGATGGAAATGTTTATGGGCATTTCTAGCTGTAGCTGAGGCTTAGGGCAAGATTTGAAATCTCTTCTGTCCTATTTCATTAAGGCACAGTGGATCTAACAGTATCAGACTCATTAAATCCCTGTATTAAAAGGATAGATATATGTAAAATATTTAAAATAGTGACTGGCAACTGATATTCAATAGATATTAGCCTTTTTTTTTTTGAGATTTATGTATTTCTTTGAAAGAAAGAGAGAGCAAGCAAGCAGGGGAGGGGCAGAGGGAAAGAGAGAGGGAGAGAAACGTTAGCAGACGCCTTATGAATTCGGAGCCCAGTGCGGGGCTTGATGTCAAGACCCTAAGATCATGATCTGAGCAGAAACTAAGAGTCAGATGCTTAACTGACTGGGCCACCCAGGTGCCCTGGATATTTGCCATTATTTTAATAACGTTGGTGATATGAATATGAAGAAGTCTACTGGAGAGTGGAATATATAGGTCTAGAACTGAGAGAAGAGATCAGGGTTATCCACACACATTTGGGAAAACTCTGTACAGAGATGATTATTAAATCTATAATGAAAAATGGATTTCCCTACAGAGAGAGAATAATTGGAGAAAAATTGAGATAGAAGGGAAAAAGTCTCCCAGGAATACTTATATTCACATTGTGGATAGTAAGGTTTATCCAGTGAAGGAGCTAAGAAGAAATTGGAACAATGTGATCCTTTTTAAAAGGAAGTCATTACAAAGATTGCTAAACAAAATACATGTCTATTGAACTAGAAGATACTTGCAGCATTGGTCATAAAATATGACTTTAAAAAAAACAGCATTATGTAAAAATAATGTGCTATTAAAAGGTCCTTTGGAAAAGGGGCTGATTTATGTTGAACTTTGCCTCCATTTGCTTAGTAACTCTGCTCTTGCTCCAAACTCAGCAGACCAAAAGCTAATGTGGTGCACCCTCTTTAGATGGCAGTTTAGCAATTCTCTATTCTTACTGGAGTGTATCCAGTATCCAGGATCAGGGATCTCTAGCCTAAGTGAATTATTACAGTAGCCTTTACGATTACACATCCCATGGTCCCAAGGGGACTCTACTGAATACTTTTTTTCTCCAATTTATTATATATCCAGTCATGTTTGAGTACTCATTATATATCTAAGCTCCCAGCATTTGTCTGGCTCTTTGATGAGTCCAGTTCTTAATTATCTTTTTTTAAATTCATTAATTTTTTTTTCAGAATACATTTTTAATCACTTAGCATCATATTGCTGACACCATCACACCCTGATACGAAACCTGCTTCTACCTCTTACCAGCCACATGACTTTGAACAAATTATTTCACCTCTCTGTGTCTTTGTGCCTCAGATCCCTTATTTGTAAAATGAGGGTTATGACAATAGTATGAACCTCATTGAATGAGGCCTTGCACATAATATGTGCTTTATAAGTATAATCTATTATGATTACTTGTTTATTTGTTTTTTTAAGATTTTATTTATTTATTCATGGGAGAGAGAGAGAGAGAGAGAGAGAGAGAGAGGGGCAGAGACACAGGCAGAGGGAGGAGCAGGATCCATGCAGGAAGTCCAACATGGGACTCCATCCCAGGTCTCCAGGATCAGGCCCCGGGCTGAAGGCAGCGCTAAACCACTGAGCCACCCAGGCTGCCCTATTATGATTATTTTGAAGAAATATTAAATACTCCAGGATGAAAAAGACATATTTATTCCCCACCTTCAGGAAGCTCACATAATAATAATGGAAATAAATGTTTAAGCAAATCACAGAAAATATAGCATCACTGTTGTATTAGGGAGATGTTTACTAGGTACAGCATTTGAACACACAAAGTACTGGATCAGCTTTGCTTGGGGTGCAGGGGGTGTGGGAGATCCAGGTTAGGTGTGACAAGAAAAGACAATCTTCACATGCTACTTGAGAGATTACTAGGCTTATGCCAAATTATGTATTTTTGTAATGTCTTATTAGTAGAGAAGGGGAAATTAAATGGGAATCATTATCATGTGGATATCTGTGAATGAAAGCTGGCCAAATGGATAGGGCACATTATGAAAAACAGAGAAAAAAACAGAAAAAGTGAAAATAGCAAATTATGGATGTTTTTCAGGAATAAATGATAAATTCTATGCTTTAAAATATTTTGTTTTGCCATTGTATTTGGAAAGATAGCATGTTAATAGGCATAATGTGATAATGTGAGAATATGAATATAAGCCTGAGAACCAAATCTGAAAATGTTTTGAAATTTACACATTGCTCTGCAGTAATACTGTTTTTATACGCAGAAGTTTTATATAAACTACAAACCCAGATATTATTTTTATAACCAAATAGAGCTAAAGAAGTCACTCTTCATAAACATTAAAAATAAACGTTAAAATGTATATTTGACATTATATACTCAATCTATGGCTTTAACCACTTCTTAAAATTTTTACTTGCAAAGTATTTTCACATTGTCTGGAAGCAAGTTAATATATAATAATGGTAGGTTGTTTGTATTTTTAATCCTACTATTTTCAAAAATGGTCTTGGGACAGCCAATAAACAAAGGTGGGCATGTGTATTTCTTTACTAATTACTAGATTGAATGATTATGTTTTCCTCATAAATATTTAAGATGTCAAGAAACATAAATGTAAGTACTTACTTAAAAATGTGTAATAATATTTAAAATTGTAGTTCTATTGTCATTCAGTTTCCCTGGCCAGTTTATGCCATCTATCCCAAAGGGAGTATGAAAAGTTTCTGGATACAGATTGAATCACAAGAGTGTATCCTAATTGGGGCAGCCCTGGTGGCTCAGCGGTTTTAGCGCCACCTTCGGCCCAGGGTGTGATCCTGGAGACCTGGGATTGAGTCCCACGTTGGGCTCCCTGAATGGAGCCTGCTTCTCCCTCTGCCTGTGTCTCTGCCTCTCTCTCTGTTTCTTTCATGAATAAATAAATAAAATCTTAAAAAAAAAAAAAGAGTGTATCTTAATTCAAAAGTTACAGCATGAGTTTTTGAAATAAAAATGTCTTTTTTTGGTAGAGCACTCCTACTCTTCTAATATATAGCTGTTTGAGAACTAAAGGGATCCTATCTGGTAAAGGGAGGTGAAGGGTGGAGAATAGGGCTGGAATTGGGAACCAACCTTGGATATAATCTTGACTTATCCTTTCCCAGCCATATTCGGTTGGCCAATGACTTAACCTATATGCCTCAGTCAGTATAATCAGGGAAATGGATGTCCTGACGATAATCGTGACACTGAAAATTACTAATTTTCACTGAAAGTTACTAATATAGTAACTAATTGTCCTTTGATGTTGGAAACTGTTAGATAGTTGAGATACATGCTTTTTTCCCCATCTCCAGAAAATCATTTCCAGATATTGAAGCACAATTTTATTCCCCATGAGTTGTTCTTGTTATTATTATTGTTGTTGTTGTATTATGGTGAAAATGATGAAGATGACACATGATTTAAATGTGACTCCAGCTTCTCTCCTGTGCAGAGATGATTTGACAGCTAATTATGAAATACAAATCTTGGAGACTAAATTTTGGAAAATCAAATACCTTAAAGTAAATTTCAAATAAAAAAATATTTGAAGGTATAATTTCGTGCTTGAGTTTAGTCACTTTGATTCTTATATGTCCTACTTAAATAGTTCCTTCATTTTTTAAAATCCCTTTAAAATCTCTATAATAATTTACTGCAATCCATGTAAGATTTTTTGAGTTAAAAAATTCATAAGGTATGTCAGCAATGTTATAAAATAATTAGCAGAATAAATGCTACAGAGGATGTGGAATTTTTTTAATACACACATGAACATACACACGCACAGAAACATAAACAACATTAAATAAAAATGAACAAAGACATGTTTATCTCTTTAACACAAAAGCTGACAAGATAATGCACATAGAACAGACTTGAAAGGCTTTTAAGATACAGACTAAATATAGTTATAAATCTGAGAATGCATTTTAATCTAAAATGAACCCCAAATAAATATGACAGCTTCACACTGCTTATACATATTAACCCTCACTGAGAACGAAGGCACATATTTGTAAGAAGAATATGTAAAGACTGATATGTTGTCTATGATTTTCAGAATCATGAAAAATTTATGGTTACATATGCTTCTAACTCATGACTTAGACTTCAGTATACTTTTCCTCTTTGATCAGTTGAGATAACAAAGCCAAACCAAATCTAATTTGGGGAGGGAATGAAGGCAGTTTATAATACTACAGATTTCCATTTTCATAAGTATTTTAAGAACCTTGCAAATTATTTTTATGAGGCTATTTCCTTCTAAATCTGTAAGGACTTACACAAAGTTGTTTTTAGATATGGTTCAAATATATCAATAGCTTAAAATTGTAACAGGCAAAGGATTTTTTTTTTTAACATAAAATTCTTGAACATAAGATTCTTGGTGTTAGGGGGTGATTTTTACATAAAAACTCTCTAAATTACATTACAATGAGCCAAAAAAAGAAATGGAAAATATGCGCAAGTTAACTTATAATTGATTTTGGTTCCAATTCTTACCAAATGGACATCTTTAGCTATTAATATTGGCAATGTAATGGGTGATAATTAAATTCCATGGCTATAACATATGAATTCCTAAATGTAAATGTATTTTTCTTTGGTTTAGGAAACCCAACAAAAGGGCAAATTCCTTCAAAATGCTTTCCATCTGAAATTAAATATCCTCATTTAACTTGTGTGATTTAATGTAAATGTTTAAGTAAAATTTTACAAGTGATAGTGACTTTCATTTTAAGAATTTTCATGAATAAATTCTCAGTTGGCAGACTCATCATTATAAAATTATGAGCTTGTTTCAAAAATATTTTTTCTTTAATTTTTGTTGTAGTTTGAACATAAGATACCGTTTAGCTGCTGAGCAAAACATGTTGAGTGATATTTGAATTAAATGCTCATCTAAAGAATTAGATACTAGACTTATGTAAGCCATGCAGATGGCAACAACTTCAAATTACCAAACTGCAATTTGTTAATGGTTTTGATTTGACACTGAAAATACAGATAGAGAGACTGATCAGATACCAAATAAATTTATATAGACAAGCACAATTTACACAATCTAAATTTTGAGAGAGAGAAAAACATGAGTCCATATTTACGGAGGGTGTTGATGAATGTTATCAGGTATGTGCTCTTAAGTTAAGAACGGTTGGGACAGAAATATAGAACTCTTGAATGTCATTGTTATCCATATCCTCACAATAAATAGTATTTCTAAGTGAATGAAATCAAAGAACTGCATGCTTTAAAGAAAATATACTTAATCCTCAGAATAGAGGTTTCAAATTTAGCCCTTACCTTCCGTTTATTTTTAGTCAAGATACATTCAATAAATGTTTTTTCTTAGATAGAATGAATGAGTAACTGAATGATGGAAAGTTAGAAGACAGAACTACTTTTCTAATGTTTTGAGACGAGGAAACAAGTTTGGAACTAAATGCCAAAAACTTTTTCTGCATCAAGTGGCACTCCAGTGCACAAACTCATTCCTTCAAACCATTTTTTTTTTTCAAACCATTTTTTAAAGAAGACACAATGTTACATTATGTTTTAAATAATCCTATGAAGTTTCCTTGCATCATTGCCATGAGATAGTCCTAGTATCCATATACTCCAGTTGAGAAGACAGAGACAAAGGGAGGCGTGAAACAAGGAGAGATAAAGCTAGAATCCTGGTTTTTGACTCCCTCCCAAGTGCTTAATCCTCTCCCCCACACTCCAATTTACAATAAAATGAAATTGGCACATTAACCTGAAAGGAAAAAAAAAAAGAAAGAAAAATGACCAAATTCGTTCAGGGAATTCAGGCATATCCAATGAAGTAACAGTGAGTCTATGCTTATCCGAAAAGGAATTCGGTTGTGATAATAGCACAGCTGACTTATACCTACTGGGGAAAAAAGGCAATTAAAGAATAGTCGGGAAGCGCTTGAGATGGAATTCAACTAGAGAATTGGTTTGTGCTCATTGTAAAGTGACTTTAAAAAGAGATTCTGATGAGCAAACATATTAAAAATAGTGTTCTCACTCTTCCTTCTCCATTGAAGAACCTCCCACTTGCTACAGAAATTCTATAAATTGTGCGGCTCTTTAAGTACATGGAGGAGTATCACACATTTGCGATTATTGGGTCAGAATATGTGAGTCACGCAGAACTAGAGCTTCGCAGAAAAATTTTTATTTCATTGGAGAAATTCTTAGTCATTTGTTACAGTTATTGAGAAGACTCTGAAACTGTCAGACGTGTCTTTGACAGAGAGAACGGTAGTCCAAGTGCCCTCCAAGCAAGAACTCTCGTGAAAGACAGGCCAGAAATAGATGGGATAACACGGAGAAAAAGCAAAAAGGCAAGATGAATGAAACTAAAAAATGAGGGACCATATATGAAAAATGGCAGTTGTACTTAAGGGCAGAAAGAGAATGGAAAATGGTAAAGCAAGAAGGAAATTGATAGAGACAGGATGTATAGTGAGTACACAAATTCTTATGATCGAGATTCACTCCAGGCACTTCCTTGCTTACACTGGGTAGTAACTTGTCATTTGTGTTAGTCTCCATGCCTGAATACCATATTTATAAATATGTTTGAACCTTCATGTACTTAGAGTGCCATATGCTGTCTATGAGCTGCTGTTATTTTAAAACATAGAAATAGAGAAAATATAATTTATTGATAGAACCTAATCGAATTTCCAGCATCACAGTCTAACCAAAGCAATACATTAAGAGAATGAACCCCTCCTTTTAATGGAATTTGATACAGCTTTCACAAACCATTTAATACATCTCTTGATTTTTATTCAAAATGTCATGATGATTCATTTATACTTACCCCGTCTTTCATGTTGGTGATGAAAACTAAACCAATTTTAAGTATTAGAACCCCTTGCACAAAATTATTCTATTTTTAAACGTATATTTACCTCATTCTTCTATTTCCTTTAATAAGCCTACTTTGAGTTCATATAAAATTTGTGAGACTTCACTAATAAACTCTCCAAAGTTCATAGTATATTACTAATAAACCACATTGTCAACTAAAATTGCTAAGACAGAGAATTTATACAACTAATTTAAGACACCTACTTACTTCATCCAAATTAGAGGTAACTGGAATATTTGCCTAAATTACACTTCATTTTACATGGCAGATTAGAGGGCTCTCAAAGTGAAAGAGATAATAAATTCTATCCAGCTTAAAAACAAATTAACCCACAGATACATTTCAAGATAGAAGTGGTTCTTGAGTTATTTAAATTTACTAGATTCATAATTCTGAGATGTAATGAGATAGGGAATAGAAAGAAAGGGAGAAAACACATTGAATTCTATTCTAATTAGTTTTAGTAAGGGTTCTTTTTAAATGGTATGGTCAAGGTGTTGTATTGCAATCATCGTGTAGGGTTATTCTACTGTTAATGTTTGTCTGCATTTGCTTAATTTATTACCATGACCACTAAAATATTTAGAGTATTTGCAGAGTGGAAAGTCAAGATTACTGTATTTTTAAGCAGATGCATTTGCATACTCACTCATTAAACGTTAAATATATTAAACCCCACAAAACTTTTAAAAGAAATTTTAATGTGCCTTTTTGAAGAACTAAAAGATCTTAATAATTTTAGAATTTACCTGCAAAGACTGTTTACATATTAAAATGATCACCTTTATAAAAAGTCTTAATCAGAACTTCAAGGGTTTTAGTTTCTCTTTAGATCTCTTGGCAAAACAGTAAATGAGCACACTTTTGAACATGTAAGCCTGGAAATTGTGTTCCCTTATGGACTTTTAAAAGCAAGTCACCATTCTGGCTCTTTAATAGGTCTATAAAAGCAACTGACCTCCCAACACACAGTGCAATGGCTACTGATAGCAATGTAGGACATTTCTATCTACCAAAAAATAAGAAATGTGATAAATTCAGTCTTATTTCTTCATATGCCCAAAGCACTTAATGATTGTAGATTTGGAATATCAAAAATGTTACTCTGGCTAAATATTATTTTAGCTAAAAAAACTGTTATTTCTACTCTACTACGTTTATACTTAGTTGACATAGAAACTGAGCAAAGATGTCCTTGTTTGATAGAAATAGGTTTGGGAATACACTTAAATATACTTTTTGATTTCTCATTATTATTAGTTTGAAGAACTATTCAGTAAAAAAAAAATAAAGATCTTTGCCTTTTGTAAGAACATGTTTTATGTATGATTGAAGTTTTTACAACACTCCGAAAAAGCCATCCGATGTTAGATTTAAAAATAAAATCAAAAGCATTTTCCGACATAGTACACATGAAAAATTGGAAATTCCAATATCTTCAATAGAAGTTGTAGAAAGTGTATGTCTCCTTGGAGTTTGACACCCACTTAACACAGCAGAAAATAAGGTACTATACTGTAAACAAAAAAGTACAGTAAAGGACAGTTGTAAATTTACATAAGAATAGTTCATAAACATTTTGGTCTTTCCATAACAGTTTTTATATAAAATGAATAAAAAAACCTTTAAACAGCTGTCATCACTCTTGTTTGACCACTTTTCACTTATATGCACACAGACATATTTATATAGCAATATATTGATGCACCGTTACATGGATATTAGACTATGATTACTGCTTTGTAACTGAGATGTGCATTATCCAATCAACATTATCCATAGTTGAAATACTCTTACATTAATGTATTCTTGTCATGTTGTATCTATAAAAACATGAAAATATAACTTTACATTATTTCAATTATTTACATTAGTTCAAGCTTGACAGAGAAAAATTGATAAGCTACAATTTTTAGAAGAGTAGGCCCAGAGGTACAATAAATAGCATTGATTGTATAGAGTCATCTTTTTCATTTTTAAAAACTCATTTTAAGTACAATATGGAAACAATTAGTCTGCAATTTGGTCATTCTAGCATTTATTATTAAAACTTAAAGTGCACCTCCAACATTCCTGATGAGGAGAAATGCACTAAAATTATATTGTATTATCTTGGAATTTGTGATCAGGGACAGTTAAATTTGGTAAAGAACATCATGATACCACATGCCACCATGTTCCATGGAAGGGGCTGTTGTCTAATCCTACATTCTCTCTCCCTTCTGTGAAACATAATCAATAAAATTGTCTTCATGGCCCTTAGTAAGATACCAAGCACTACATGAAGGCTTACTTGCGGAAGTAACGAGAATAAAAATATATATATATATAAAGATAACTACTGGGTGTTAACAACTGTTTAAAACCCTAAATTAATTTTATTTTAGAGGGCTTTATGAAAAATAAATGGCCTTTTATGAAGGGAAAGAGAGCTCTTTAAATTTTTTAACTAGAGAAATATAAGCTCTTTAGTCAA